>NC_068937.1:99812102-100164413 GCF_016801865.2 Culex pipiens pallens | reverse complement strand
TCCATTGGCGGGGAAACTTTTTAACTATTTTCTAATTTTTTATGCCTCATTCTTTTCAAACAAAATAATAGTTATTATTTGAAAAAAAAAAGGGAACATAAATCATCTGCTGTCACTTTATGACGGTTAACCAAACAACATTAAAAAATATGCTGTTGAAAACATCACCGCAAATTTCAAATCTGCCAGCACGCCATGAACGACTTCATGAGTGCTATGAAATTTCATTCACAAGAAACTAGCTTGAAAGCAAACCGAGCTTGCACGCAACCACTTGTTGCTCTGCTGGTTCATTCATCGTGAAAAGAATGAACCACTCGAATTCACCGCTCCGCAGCAACCGTTGCCTCCAGCGCAAAACAAAACCATCACAAACGAATGACGCTGATGAATGAACGTTCGGTCATTCACTCGCGACAAGTGCCCGATTCATTCGATGCAATGTGTTGGTATGTTTTGGTTCAGCCGTCTAACCACGCTGGTTATTTTAATTGGCTTGTGGGGAGAGTGAATCACGATTCAAACTCGTTTTTTTTTGTTTTGCGCGTCGCAACTGTTTCCAGGCATCGTTTCAGTGGCAGCATTTTCCATTCGAGTAGTTTTAACTTGGCACTTGTTTTCCCTCGCGAGGGTGAAAACTGTCAAAAGATGTTCGTAAGTTGCGATTAAATGGAGGTCTGATCAAGTTTTAAGGCTCGCGTCGCGTTAAATTTTCGATTTGTCAATGCGTGCTACGATTGGTTCGGAAAATGCTTGCTGGCATTATATTGGCACTGGTTGGGGCTTGCGCGGGGCAGCAGCTGTTGGACTCGCGGTGCTACCTGGAGCAGGGTGGGTCGGCGGAGAACTTTTTGGCAAGTGAAAATGTCGCTGTGGGGGCGGTGCTCGGTACGCTGGGCATCAACGGAGACCCGTTACGGGATATTAGCTTGTCGTTGCGGGAGAAGGACTCTCCGGTGACGATTTCGGAGAAGAAGCTGATCTTGAGCAAGCCGTTGGACAAGGAGGGCATCAGTGGGCCGTCGTCGGTTTACGTGAACGTGATTTGCGATCGGAGGATGAGCGACGACCCGAGCTTTCTAATTCCGGTTAATATCAGGGTGATTGACGAGAATGACAATTCGCCGCAGTGGATCGGGGGTCCGTACTCGGCCAATGTGTCGGAGGTGACTATTGTTGGGACGCGGATATTGCAGGGGGTGCGGGCTGTTGATCTAGATCAACCTGGTCCGTACTCGACGATCGAGTACCAGGTGCTTCCGGGGCAGCATTCCCACTTTGTGGCGTTCGTTTCACCGCTGGAGGGAGTGCTGGTATTGAAGCAGGAGTTGGACTTTGAAACGTCGAGGAAGTTTACGGTCAAGTTGCGTGCGCAAGATCAGGGATCACCGCCGCGGTATTCCGATACAAGCTTCACGATCATCGTGCAGGATGCTGACGATCAGAATCCAAAATTTAGTCGGGATGTTTACCAGAGTACGTACTGTGGAATGCCAGGGGAGATCGACCTGCACGTTCAACCGGAGCCGATACGAGCGTTCGATCAGGACTACGGAATCAACGCGTCGTTGACCTACTCGATCGTACCGTCGGCGGTGTCGACCTTCTTCACGATAGAGCCTCGAAAGGGTACGCTACGAGCTAGGGATTCCAACACCACCAACGGGATCACGTTGGTCATCAAAGCTACCCAGAATGACAACGCTGATCGGTACGCCCTCAGCACGGTGATCGTGTCCTGTCCAACGGCAGTCCCTCGAACCAACATTGAACCGACAACTCCACGCTTGGTCTACCGAGCCACCGTCAAGGAGAACTTCCCTCTCGGGCACTCAATCCTAAACCTCGGCCTTAACAAGGAAGCCCTCAACTTCAAGTACACGATCGTCAACGAAGCCGAACGCCAGTGGTTCTCCGTCGACAACAAGTTCAACATCATCCTGATCAAAGCCCTGGACTACGAATCCAACCGAAACCACAAATTCACCGTGGAACTGTTCGACAACTCCAAGCTTCTCGCCACCGCCGAAATCTTCATCGAAGTCACCGACGTCAACGACTGGGATCCACGCTTCCGCAAGCCCCAGTACGTCTTCACAGCAGACAACGCCGACCAAATCCAGTCCCCCGTCCTGCTCGGCATCGTCGAAGCCGCCGACGGCGATCCCAACGACGTCCTCACCTACTCGATCCACGGTGAGGAAGCAAACCTCTTTTCCGTCGACTCCCGCGGCGGAATATGGCTCAAGCGCAATCTTACCCACAAAAACGCCCTCAACCTGTTCCTAACCGCGTCCGATTCCGGCAGCCCCCCGAAACGAACCACCGTCCCGCTTCAAATCCGCTTCCCCAACGCCAAATCCACCACCTCAGCCGGCTGGACCCCCACCATCATCGGGCTTCTCGCCATCGCCGTCGCGATCCTCACCCTAACCGTCCTAGCCCTGTACATCTACCGGCTCTTCGCCAAACCCAAAACCACGATCAACACCCCACTGACCAACCCGCGGTCAACGCGGCACGACGCCACCATGATCGCGCCCAACTCGCGGGACGCCAGCTCGATCGCGGACTCCGACAAGGGCTCGTCCTACTCGGCCATCATCCGGGACATTGTGATTGGAGCCCAGCAGCGGAGCAACATCCCCGGGAACCTGATCGGCCACATGGAGGACAACAATCCGATGATGGCGGACGGGCACGGCGTGATTCAGCAGTCTTGTGCCCATCCAGCGTCGCAACAGGTCAGGGATAGGTCGAATTCGTACTGGGGGAATGCCGAGGTGGTCACCGTGAAGGACGAGAGCGACTCGGAGAACAACTTGACTGTTTACTTTTAGCGTGTAGAATCCTCTGAGACGTAAAATAGCTAGAAAGCAGACTGTAACGTTTTTGACCTTTATACAAAGATAACATTTTTATACAAAGTTTACAGAATCAGCATCAACTTTTGTTGAGTTGTGATTTCCGCACGCAATGTGTTCAAAACACATTGTAATACACCGAGACTTAGTTATAAGATAAACAGCGCATTCCCTGCCCAGTAGTAGTGCATTGAAAGCAATCCCCCCCTGAAACGATTTCGAGGAGAAAAAGCTCGTACCAAATAATGCTTGTTCCGTCCAAACCCTATACTGTGAAATTCTCCCCAAAGAATTTATTTTGTAATACCCTTCTTTTTTGTTATGTTGTTTACTTCCAACTTTTTGCGTACTTATTTATTGTAAAATAACGAACAAATCATACCAGTGTAAGTTGTAGTTTAAAATGAATAAAATCAAACTTTATTGACTCAGGGTTTTCAATTTTTAATCCGAAAGAAATAAATATCTATCTAAAATGTTCACAAAAACGAGAATGTCCCAATCCTTTGACAAATTTGACAGAAGCTCTGACAACGGATCTCACAAACAAACTAAAAACTAAAAGACAAAAAGACAAAAAGACAAAAAGACAAAAAGACAAAAAAGACAAAAAGACAAAAAGACAAAAAGACAAAAAGACAAAAAGACAAAAAGACAAAAAGACAAAAAGACAAAAAGACAAAAAAACAAAAAGACAAAAAGACAAAAAGACAAATAGACAAAAAGACAAAAAGACAAAAAGACAAAAAGACAAAAAGACAAAAAGACAAAAAGACAAAAAGACAAAAAGACAAAAAGACAAAAAGACAAAAAGACAAAAAGACAAAAAGACAAAAAGACAAAAAGACAAAAAGACAAAAAGACAAAAAGACAAAAAGACAAAAAGACAAAAAGACAAAAAGACAAAAAGACAAAAAGACAAAAAGACAAAAAGACAAAAAGACAAAAAGACAAAAAGACAAAAAGACTTAAAATTACCCTTACACGCACACTAAGCGAAACTGATCCCGGGCAGGTAGAAATAACAGGGAAAATACCATTTTAATAACAAATCGGCAATTATCCAAAATTTTGTTATTGAATTTTTTTATGGTATCGATCCATGCATAATAGTTTGATAACAAGTTATGTTATCATGTTGTTGTTGTTGATTTTATTGTGGGAACTTTAACCCTATGGGTCATTCGCTCCCGAATATGTTATCATAGGAAAGTAATTAAATCTTTTTATCCCGTCGATT
Source organism: Culex pipiens pallens (assembly GCF_016801865.2). Classification (NCBI taxonomy): domain Eukaryota; kingdom Metazoa; phylum Arthropoda; class Insecta; order Diptera; family Culicidae; genus Culex; species Culex pipiens. The sequence goes on along the minus strand of NC_068937.1, from coordinate 100,160,309 downwards.
TAGTAATAACAAATTGTTTTACCATATCAAAGTTTGTTATTGATTGAAATTTTTGAATGAAATCTAATACCATTCTATTTTATTTCGATCATATTTTGTTATCTGTTTGTTTTGATTTTTTTGTATTGATTTGTTATAGCAAGAAAAAATAATACCAATGTCGGTTATTTTCAGTACGATTTCTCTGTTATTATCTGAGTTATTATAACAGCTAATCTGGGTATTTCAATAACATGTTGAGATCTTGGTTTAACAGGTTTTGATCTTCTCGTATCGTATCAAAACTTGTTATTCTTGAGTTATTTCCACCTGCTCGAGATAACTAATATAATTTCAGTCAATTTAAAATACCTTTTAAAATGTCTAAAATAAGTTTTTTTCTCTGTTTAAGAATTATTGAATCGTTTTTTGAATGCATGAAAGCATGCATGAAAAAAACTATTTTTTTGTATTGACTGAAAGTATGGCAGTGTTCCGAGTGTTTCTTGCATTGAAATTTACAGCGACTGTCAAACTGACTTTATGCTTGGGCAAAACAAAAACCAGCCAAAAGAAATAATTATGTCATTCTCTGCACCCTTCACCAACCACACCGTTGTTGCTGGTTAATTGAAGTTTCCTCTTCAGGCAGCTCTGCAAGCCAACAGGTACCGGCAATCGAACAGGTTACAAACAGTGAATGAACGCCTTCAATGAATGATACTGTTGCCTGTACCACACCCATACAGTTGCACCCGCACTGTTTTATGAATCATCTAATCGGGCAGTCGAGCAGTTTCGTCCGAGTGGCTAAGCTGGTATTAGTGATGGGTTAGGCCCACCTTACTTCATTCAGACAGTGACTTAAGACGGCGAGGTACCTAATTAACAAATAAACATTCGTCTGCCATATTCATTTCGGGCGTAGTCTGCTGAACTCGACGGTTCAGGAATTCCGGAGCGGTTAATTTAGTGGAAAATGTTCTGATTCTAGTTGCGAATCCGCATTGTTTCTTCGATTGTTAGTGCCTTAGTGGTCGAGTGATTGAAAAATGGCGATTTTGTGGCGCTGCGGCGCCCTTTTGGCCCTGATCGCCGTGGTGGGTGTGTTGGCCCAGTACGAGTGGCAGCCACGGGACGCGTTCGACGAGGTTAAGGCCAAGTTTGACCGTGCCACCGCGGACAACTGTCCGATTCTGCACAAGTCGGACCTGTTCCTTTCGGACGACACCGTGTCCCACCTGCCGGACATCAAGGAGTTTGACCAGAATCCGATCTTCCCGAATCGGTCGGCGCTGCTGCTGCTCCACAATATGGCGCTCAGTCGGGGCTTCTACTGGAGCTACATTCTTCAGAGTCGATTCATCCGACCCGCCATCAACGACACGTACGACCCGGGTATGATGTACTACTTCCTCTCGACCGTGGCGGACGTCTCCGCCAATCCGTCCATCAACGCCTCCGCCATCTACTTCTCGCCGAACACCTCGTTCTCGTCGTCCTACCGAGGCTTCTTCAACAAGACCTTCCCCCGATTCGCCCCACGAACCTTCCGCCAGGACGACTTCAACGACCCGATCCATCTGCACAAGATCTCCACCATGAACACGTTTGACGTGCGCGATCTCGGGGCGTTCCCACCGGATTCGGTCTCGCGGGACTACACCCAGGATCAGTACAAGATCAACGATTGGTACAACGCGTGGCTTCCGGATGACGTGGATCGGCGTCACGACACCAAGACGACGTACCAGGTGGAGATTCGGTATGCGAACAACACGAACGAGACGTTCACCTTCCACGGACCGCCGGGGGCGGATGAAGATCCGGGTCCGGTTAAGTTCACCAAGCCGTACTTTGACTGTCGGCGGTCGAACAAGTGGCTGGTGTCGGCGGTGGTGCCGATTGCGGATATCTACCCGAGGCACACGCAGTTCCGGCATATCGAGTATCCCAAGTGAGTAGATTGGTATTTAGATTGGTTGGTAGTTTTTTAGAGCACAAATAAAATGCAAAGAATCATCTTAACGGTTAACATAAGGCGGTAGGCCTGGCCTCACTTACTAATATTCAAATAAACAATAAATTAATAAGGAAATCAAATCAAATTTATACCAAATATTGCGTAAAGTCCACTAACCTCACGGATACAAATTCTGTTAGCAGTTTCGTAAAATTTGTGTTGCCGAATTTTAAACATTGAGTTCCAATTCTCTGCAAACGTTTTCAAAATCAATAAACTTTTTTCTTATTTTTAAGAAAAATTTCATGGATTCCGATTTACCATTTTCAAAACAAACATTCAAAACACCACAAATTGAAAAAAAAACTTCAGATTTGTGGAGCCATTAAGCGATAGAAAAAAAAAATCATCAGTTAAAACAAAGAAAACGATTCTCTTTGCTCTTTTTCGCGAGATATTTGTTATGAATAAAATTTCAATCTTACTACTTCATTTAAAAATTCAATGTCAGATGATGCTTTTAGTGTGCTGTCAATTTTTGTGGATGACCATTGTTTATAAACAATTACAGTGAGTCAAATATTTGTCCGTACCCCCGTACGGAAACTTTTTGTGATCTAAAAGTAAATAAAATGCGACTAAAGTACCAAGTTTTTTTCATCAATCGACGCGGCAGAATGTCCTCTTCAAGATCCTGTCATTGAATTTGTAAAAAACTTATTCTAAAAATATACAAAAATAGTTTACGGAAAAATGTTAAAAAAGGTCAAATAACTGTCCGTATCCCTAATAAAAGTACAAAATCTGATCGATTTAAGTGAATTATTTTATGAAATGTTGTTTTTGCGTCAAATACAAGTACCTCTAACCAGTTTGTGACAACTTTGAACTTCTGATAACTTTGTTTAGTAAGTTTATATTAAAAATTGGTTAAACTTTTGTTTTTTTAAGTTAAACTTATCAAAACAATAGTTTATCAACAACTATTTTTATAAAATTGCTTGTAAGAGTCTCTTTTGAACAAGTTTCAACAATATTTGTTCAAAAAATACATTGATTTCATCTTTTTTATTGCCATTTTTCGACCAAAAATACTGTTTCGGAACAAATACGTAAAACAATCCGGATTGTCCCGAAACCGGTTTAACCCACAGAGGGAAATTTTATGTTGGTCAGATAAAGGACAAAAAAAACCCACCTCTTGCAATTTGAAGCATCCAAATTCGTCCACTACAGCCCGATTACGAGTCCCTAGTCCAGCGCGAGCACAAATCGGACGTGACGCAAAGCTGCTCTGATGAATTGTGGGTAATTTTTCGAAAGGACGTAATCTTGCTTGAAAAGTCTTGTATCCGATTATAATATTTACCAAACCAAAAATCATGCCGCCATTACTATCAAAAAAGGGAAATATTACGATCGGATTGCTAGACGAATTCCCAACTATTGTTACTACCACTCATGGTACGTTCGTTTGAAGAGCCGGTGCGGCACTGAGTGCCGCACTCGTCGGTGCCAGTTTTGGTTCAATCGAACGTCATTTATGAGTGTGCGTGGAATTCGCATGAAACTGAAAAAAGTCGACTCTAGTGCCGCAGAGGTTCAGTTCCAAGATGGCGGCGAAACTCGAGCGGAACTAGCGCGAGTTTCTTCAAAGAAACATTTTGACAGCTCTGAGTGCGGCACTCAGTTCCTTTTGCCTCACCTTCTCCTAATCATCTAGCATATAATGAAGAAAATCTCTCACCAAGAAACAGGAAATTTCAAACAATCAAACAACTCAAATCTTCAAAAGACACAGCGAGATGGTGTCCAGATGGTGACGCATGACTATCAAAATGTCAATACAACAGCTAAATTTCAAATCACTAATTTGTTTACTAACAAGCTTATCCGTTGTTGTGCCTACCGAGCAGTAATGCCAAGAGACGAACTCTAAACATATTCTTTTCTTCTTGTTCCCTTCTTCCGACAGATACACCGCCGTCGCCGTCATCGAGATGGACTTTGAGCGCATTGACATCAACCAGTGTCCGAAAGCGGAGGGTAACAAGGGCAAGAACAAGTTTGCCGATACGGCCCGGTGTAAGAAGGAAACGACGGAGTGTGAACCGCTGGACGGGTGGGGCTTCCGGAGGGGTGGCTACCAGTGTCGGTGTAATCCGGGCTACAGATTGCCAGCCGTAGTGAGGCGGCCCTACTTGGGGGAGATATTGGAGCGAGCTTCCGGCGAGCAGTATTACAATGGGTTTGACTGTACGCCGATTGGGTGGCTGCAGAAGACTCCGATCGAGTGGTACCGGCTGCCGGCTTACACGCGGGAGAAGTACTTGGCGCATTACTACGAGCACAAGAATTACAGCAAGGGTGCGATCTCGATCCACTCGGAGAAGATCAACGTGAACGAGGTACTGAACTTTATCTTGGGCGTGAACGAGAAGACGTGCAAGAACTTCCACAAGCAGGATCTGATTTTGAATGGTGACATTAGCTTTGGAGCGCAGGAGCAGTTTGCGAACGAGGCCAAGATGGCGATCCGGTTGGCGAACTTCATCAGTGCTTTCCTGCAGATATCCGACCCGCTGGAAGTTTACTCCGGCAAACGAGTCGCGGACAAACCCCTCACCGAGGATCAGATGATGGGCGAAACGTTGGCGCTGGTCATGGGCAACTCGCGAATTTGGAGCGCCGCCACGTACTGGGACCGCAGCAAGTTCCCCAACCGCACTCTGTTCGCCCCGTACGCGTACAAAACCCAGAAGAACAGCCGTAAGTTCAAGATGGAGGACGTCGCGCGGAACAACAAGACCGGCGAAGACTACACCGAGCTGCCCTACTTCAAGCTGATGCGGCAGCGTTGGGCGGCGAACTTTGACTCGTTGGAGAAGTACTACATGAAGATGAGGTTGAGACATAACGAAACTGGGGAGCATTCGCAAAAGTACGAACACTATCCGAACTTTTACCACGCGGCCACGATGCCGCACGGACACTGGACGGTGCCGCAGTTCGACTGCAAGGGATACGTCAAGAAGTGGTTGATTACGTACGCGGTGCCGTTCTTCGGGTGGGACAGCTTGAAGGTGAAGCTGGAATTCAAGTATGTAGCGTTCAACTGGATACCGTTAAAAACATTCAACAATCCAATTATAATGCACTTTTTCTCACCTTATTCATTTTTTGTTCTATTTCTTCTCCCCCTCAATCCGAATCCGAAAACCACAGGGGCATCGTTGCAGTCTCGATGAACATGCTCCAGCTGGATATCAACCAGTGTCCGGATGATTATTACGTGCCGAATGCATTCAAGAATACCCACAAATGCGACGAGAAGACCTCATACGTAAGTACACAGCACAAAAAATGACTACAAAACATCTTCCAGACTGGGGAGTTCCTCGTATCCCTTCTTAAAACCTGAAATTCCCAATAACCATCCTTCGCGCGCGAGAGGATCCTTTGTTCTGTGGCATCAAAACAACACATTTACATAACCGACCCAAGTCTCGATGTGTGTGTGTGCGTTGGGACATTCTTTTGTTCTTCGGTTTAACCCCTTTTTTGCTGCTACGACGAAGCTCCGAGACCTAAGCGTTTTTGTCGTCTGGCGCTTTGTTATGACGAGAACTTCCGAAAAGAGTGAAGGAACGCGGCGACTGCAAGCGCTGGATGCATTTCTTGGTGGAGATTTTGTGTTGTGCGGTGCCATGAAACAAACAGAAGTCGCTGCGAAAGTGTGTTGAGATTTATTTGTTATTTGCATTAATAATAAGCTGGAATGGGGTTAGAGATGATAGGTTTAAGTGCATGATAAACCGTTGAAGAATTGTAAATGCTAAAGCGATGAGTAATTTATAGTTTAAAACTTTTAATTAAAGCGTATATTTTTTTTAAATTTTGATTCTCTATGAAAACTGAAAACCCGTTTTTTTAATGTACCGGAAAAGTCTATAAAAAGGCTTAGATATAATACGCATGGTTACTTAAGATAATTCTATAGCATGTATACCCGAAATCTAAAAAAAGACCCCTAGAAATTCATTAATTTTTTTTTTGATTGGAGCGTATTCAAAGAGCCTTAATCTATCATACCTTGACGAAACTGAAGCGTTCACTGACATCAATTTTAAAAATGTTGAGTTTTTTTATTTAAGGAATTCTGAAAAAATAATTCTAATAATCAAACAAAAATAATATAAAAATAATATAATGTATAATAAATACAAATAAATGCTATTAGATTATTGGGGTGAATCTGAACAACATTTACAAGCCATACTTTGATTTGAAGCTTAGAATTGCTCTAAAACTGTTGTCTATGTTCAGGCTGTAGTCCCAATTCACCCCAGATGACGGTACATCTGTTTCTACTTTTGAATATAAGTCCAAAAGAATATTTTTTTGTTGTTTCCGGAAATCCGAAAATATTAAAATTGCCGTGACTTGTGGTTTCCAGGTATTTCAAAATTCCAGGGAATTCTTCTCCGTGTTGTTCCATTATGGAAGCGTTACCTGGTTTCCTGGCCCGCGACGGCTTTTCAAAATAGTTCTATGATCGGCCGTTAGGGCTGTTCATGAAATCTATATATATAAAAAATTTCGACGGGTTTGTTCGAACGCGAATCAATTAAACACGGAACGTCGGATCGAGGTGCTTTTTGTTGCGTTGGGTTCGTATAAGTCCAAGGAAGGTTCTTACGCCAAAAAGTTACAACTTCGGTCACTCTGGAACCGATTCCGGAAAATCTGCAGATTGTATGGGAAAAGTTACATAAAATCAAATTTTGATCACAGGAGGCTAAATAAGCAAAAAAGTTAAAAACGTCAACAAACGAAAAAAGGCAGAACGAAGTTTGTGGGGTAAGGCTTGTTTTAAATAAATAATTGACTGTCTGAATTAAAAAAAAAATAAGCCTTAAATCAAATTTTAACATATTATATCAACATTCTTCATGTTTGAATTCAATTCTTATAATTTCTATATTGATATTTTTAAACAAAAAAATGGTGCAAGAAAACAAAAGTATCCATTTCGTAAAATTATGAAATTAATTGAAAAAACTTGGATTGTTGTCTAAAAATGCACAGAATGACACTAAATTTAAATTTCTTTCAGTTTAACTGTGTTTACACCACATTGAAGTTTTTTTTTCTATTTTCTATTTTTTTAAATAAATAAGGCCGTTGCAAATATTTTTCAAAGTTTATGTCGCCCCCCCTTCAAAATTGGTCTGAAAAATCAGGGGGCAAAAAAAATATTTTTCCAAAAAACTTCAAAATTTCCATGAAAATATTTGTCAAATCATCTAAAAACAATCTAAAATGCACTTTTCTGCATTGATAATCATATTTAGCATGTTTGGGCTTGTTTAAAAATGTTTTGAATTTTTATGAAATTCCAATGCACAGCACCGCAAAAAAAATATTTTTCACAAAAAATAAAATTTTCGTCAATACTTTGATATTTTGGAAACTAATGATGGCAAAACAACTGGACAGGTGTATAATGCATTTTTAAACACATTTTTCATTCAAATGTTGAAACCATGGCTCGTAATTTCAATTTTTATACTTTTTTATTTTTTTGCCCCCCCCCCTCGACTTTAGTCAGAGTCGAGTGACATAAACTTCAAAAAATATTTGCAACGGCCTAAGTAAGCAAAACCTAATGTATTTTTCCAGAACAACTCTTCAGTGATAATGTTTTTTTTTAATCTTAAAATGCAAATTATTCATACTGATCGCTGCAAATATTTTAAAAATATTTAAAAATGTCTCAAAATGAGTCAAGAAATTAGGCAGCAAAACAATATATTTTTCATAAACTTTGAATTTCGAAGAATAACGAATTGGAAATGTATAATATATATTTTTTACTCTTTTTAAATTTTGTGGGTGTTTAAAATCATTTTAAATTATGTTTTTTTTAAACGCTTCAATAAAAGTGCACAACAACGCAAACAGTTTTTTTTTGTAAAGGATATTCGAATCCAAATTTCGTTTGAATAAATTTTATCATGTCTCATTGTTTTTTTTTTAATATTGTAGTGTTGAGGAGATTTAACTTAAAAAACGATCATTGAAATTTGAATGTTTTTTTAAATAAAAAAATATATTAAGGTATTTAATTGCAATCGTCTAAAACAATAATTAAACAATTTTAAACAAACAAAAATTAATATTAGTCAAAGAATCACATTTTTGAATGTTATCTTTGTTTTTCATTCTTAAAATCAAGATATATGCATCTTATTCCCAACACTAGTTCTTTTTTTCATCTACTGTAAAAGAACCCAATCATAAAAAAATATGAGTTTTCTTTTTCAACTTTTATCAAATATAAGTTTCGGCCCGCCACTGCTTCAGAATCGATTTTTTTTTATTGTCACCCTATTATTGCATTGATTATCCTCATATTTCTTGATTCTTTCTCTTTGAATGGCTGCATCCCAGCTATTAGAGGTCCAAACTTCAAAGTTTTGAAAGCAACATTTCTGAACATTTCTTTAAAACAAATCAGGCCAACCATGGGCACGCATAAAAAAATGTTAAATTTTCGCAAAAAAAAAAACAAATTTTGCAGAATTCTATCGAAAACGGCTCCTTGAACTCGATCTTGTTTTTTTCAATGTTTTGAAAAAAAAATGGAAGGGGTTATTCGATCACGATCCACTATTTTTTATTCAAATATATCGCACCTGAAATGCTAATTAATGTATAGGGACAATCCATAAACCACGTGGACACTTTGTTGGAAATCTCAACCCCCCCCCCCCCATCGTGGACAATTGTCCATACATAAAAAAATGTATGGATCGTGGACAGTCGCCAACCCTCTCCCCCCTAGAGTGTCCACGTGGCTGTGAAAAATAAAGAAAAAAAAAATGTTTGGATTATCTGCAAGAAAAACTTTCAAGAGATCATGATTTTTTTGAATAAACTTATCAACTACAAACCGTCAAGTTTTTTTAGTTATATTAATCATCAAAGTATTGTTGCATTCAATTGTTTACAAAAGGATTCAATTAGAAACACTTGATCCCTGCATTTTTGTAAATAACATTTTTAAGTTTTTTTAAACGTGCTCATATTTGTTCTCAATATGAATATTTGAAGTTTTTTTTAATGTTTTTCATATCAAAATTGTTTTATATTGAACACACACATACAGGATTTATGTGAAATTGTTAGTACTTACAGAAAATAATTAATTTTGACGAATAAGGCCGTTGCAAATACTTTTCAAAATTTATGTCCCCCTCCCCCTTCAAAATCGGTTCGAAAAATCAGGAGGCAAAATATTTTTTTTCGTAAACTGGAATATTTCTATGGAAATAGAAGTCTAATCAACTCAAAACAGTCTAAAATGTCTTTTTGTATTGATAATCATATTTAGCTTGATTGGGCTTGTTTCAAAACATTTTGAAAGTTAATGCAAAACTGTCGGTTAAAAATATTTTTTTTTTGAAGCGTTTGTCATCCAAAAATCAAAAAAATCAGATAGCTACATATTTGCGGTAAGATCAAGTCTCCCCACCCTCCCCTCTTGTTCTCACGGTAATTTCGCCCTCATACCCTAGGCTTTAGATTCCAAAATATCCATTTAGTTTTCTTCCAGTTAGTTTTCCTTCAGTTAGTTTTCCTTCAGTTAGTATAACTCGCCTTCACACAAAGCCGTCGTTTCTGGATTGCACCGGAAGCAAAGCAAGAACGCCCCAGCAGCTGGACACCGAGTTGCGGCTGAGGACACAAGCAAAGGCCAGCAGAGCCAACCAAGACCCCTACACAATCCCCCTTCCCATCCCACGCCTTGTCTTTAACATCAATCCCTTCCCTACTAACCCCGAGTAGGCCGCGGGTAATCGGCTCCCCTCCCACTAACATTTACACACAAGATCCTCTGTAATTATTAAGTCAAATGTAATTACAAAAGCCGACTCGGTCCTAACCAGGTCCCAGTACCGAAAAGGACCTAATAAAAATAATTTTATGAAAAAAAAAAAAAAAAAAACCCTAGGCTTGAAACAGTTAAGTAAATAATCTTAAAATGATCATCGCAAATAAAAAATGTTGAATTGATACTGAATGATTTCGAAGTGGAGAAAATTATTAGTAATGATCAGCACATTCAAATTTAAAATTAATTTGTGCTTTTTCTTCGTCCGACTGATTAAGAATTACATGATTTTAATAGTAACAGCAATGTTTTACATAAATTAAAATTTTATGTTTTTAGGTATTGTATCAAAAAATATATAAACCATCTCAATACCATTGAGATTTCACAACAATTTGCAACCCTGCCAGACTGCATCCTTCCCTTTATTGCATACTCTATTCTCAACGGCAGCACGAGAGAGACCTTTGTTATGCACTTCATTATCCCTCAACCAAATCGCTTCAACCTCCGTGCTCACACGGAGGTGTCCGTGCTTCCCGGGTCTACGAGCGGGAACTCCACGTCAACACATCACAGCGCAGGATGTCGTCTACCTTGGACGCAGATTTTTTTTTCTCCCCCTAACAATTTTCGAAAAAATATCCAGACTTGAGGGGAGATGCAACACGGCACGCCAAAACAAACCTTTCCCGGACGTTGACCTTACCCAACATAAACCCTTTTTTTTTGTTCGTTCTTCAATTATTTCGAGACTGATTTTCCTGTTTTTCCAATGTCTTTCAGTGCGTTCCGATCCAGGGCCGCGAGTTCGAGCTCGGTGGCTACAAGTGCGAGTGTCTGCAGGGCTACGAGTACCCGTACGAGGATCCGATCACGTACTTTGACGGCCAGCTGGTGGAGGCCGAATTCCTGAACATTGTCAACGACGACCGCAGCCGGTACGATACGTTCAAGTGTCGGCTGGCTGGGGCCGCCTCGGCCCGGCTCGAGGTGACCATCTTGGGTGGGTTGATGGTGCTGTCCTGGCTGTTGTTCCGCCGGTGGAGTCGGTAGGGAGGTTTGGAAAGGAGTGGCCATCCGAAAAGAACTGCAATGAAAGTCGTACTGTTTTCAACGGGAGCTGAGGGAGAAGGTTGAGACATGAAACAGAAGTGCATTGCCTTATGGCGTCGGGAACGACGCTCGGTAGAGTTAGGAATAAGCTGGAAATTGCAAATCAGACGCTGTTTGACATCACAAGACAGCTGTCAAACCTATTACAGCTCTCAATCGACACCTTTTCTTTTATACCGACTATTTTCAATTCTTATGAAAAACTGAAAAGATATTGACTTGACTCAATCTAGAGGTGGAATTTGGGTGTCAATTTGAGATAACTTATCTCATACATATATTTTGACAGAGTGACAGAAATTGACAGATTGACAGAAGAGTACTTACCAACATAGCAGAAACTACCGTAGCTACACCTTGATGGTCAAATTTATAAAAAAAATAGCCGTTTTCTACATTTTGACACAATTTAACTTGACACTTAATTTCAGCAAACACAATCATGTTTTATTGTCTATGACAATAAAGTCCATTCTAGAAGTGACCGGTGGATTAAATAAAATTAAAGATACCAAAATGATAATCAAGGTTCCCATTTATGAATCTTTCCATTTAACTTTGACAAATTTACAGTATGACCAGGCTGGCCAATCAGAGACAATTTTAAAATTTCCCCTTTTTTCAACTTTTTCTGTATATTCAGAACATCAAATATATTTTACTTGAATTTGTTAAGTTTTTGTCTAGAATTTTCCTTATCAGACAATTTAAAGTAAGACCAATACATTTCTTCAATTGAAGTTTGTTCTAACTTTTCATATATAAAAAAACCTTATGCAAACGAATTTAACTATTCACAATACTTTCCACATTTTATCGATTCAATTTTCGCTTCAACTCCTAAATTATTGTCTGTGAAAAGATGGACAAAAAAGTTAGGTAATTTATAAAATGATAAAATAAAATAATGAAACAGTTTTGGAAGTAGAACATCTTCTTCGTTTAAAGAGTACTCAGTAGGAATCAAATGGGATACTTTTAAGCTTTTGAAAAAGATCGAAAAATCGTAATATTTTAGAGAAAATTAATAAGTTTATGAATTTGCTTAAAAAATAAGAAACTCAGGCTTGAAATGGGGTTTGAAGCAATAGCTTTTAAACTTGTGTAAGACTTGACTTTCAAAAAAAGGCAGAATCATTTTTTTTTGAAAACAGGTACTAAATCATTTAAAAATTAAGCAAAATACGATGAGTATATTTTAAAGGTAACTGACTTAACCAAACCATATCAGGCTCAATTTTCAATGCTTTCACTAAGAATATATTTTTTTAGATGATGTAGTAAATTTCAAAGTATTCTTGCTCAGGAATTTCACGATATTTAAAAAAAAACTCAAATTTTCATAATCTGCAATAGGAGCATCAAACAAAGTGATTTTTTTTTGTAAAATATTCATTTTTAACAAAATACCGTACGCAAACGAAGTGACATTTTGAATGCATTTCACTTTAACAGAGTTTTGTTTGTTAAATTCTCTAATTTTCACAAAATACCATATTTTATCTAAAATATTATAATTTCCATGATTTGCAAAATGGATTGATATCCATATATAGCGATATTTTGTTTGCATTTTAATCTTTTATGAGTATTTTTTATGTAAAATACTTAAATTTTCTAAAAATAATGTGTGTTTATGTTAATTACTGAAATTTACACAATTTGCAATATGAATATCAAACGAAGCCACATTTTGTATAAATTTTCCCTAAATTATTTTTTTTGTTATTTTTACAAAATATCGTTTTTTTGAAAATACTCAAATTTTTATAATTTGCAATATGGGAATCAAACGAATCAAAATTTTGTATGCATTTACTTTTTACTGAAGCATTAAACAATGCGCAATTTTGTATGATTTCACCTTTTTCGTTTTTTTTTGTAAATTATAAATTTTTCTCGAAATACCGTAAGCAAACGAAGAGAAAATTTGATTTTTTTTCACAATATAATGATTTTTTCTAAAATATTCTTATATTAATAACTTGCGATATGGATATCAAACGAAGCGATATTTTGTATGCATTTTAACCTGATTTGAGTATTTTTTTATGTGAAATACTACAAATTTTTAAAAATATTTAATACTGTAATTTTCATAATTCACTGAGTGGGTATCAAACTATGCAAAATTTTGAAATTTCCCTTAAATTTTTTTTCTGTAAAATACTATTTTTTTAAACAAAATGTCTTTTTATTTAATTTTTCAAATTTTCGTAACTTGCAATATGGGTTTCAAATGAAGCAGAATTTTGTATTTATTTATTTTAAAAATCAAACAAAATACGATGGATATGTTTTCAAGGTAATTGACTTAATCCAACCAAAACCAAAATTTTCATAATCTGCAATATTAGCATTAATCGAAGCGCAATTTTTATGCTTTTAACTTTTTTTTTTTAATTTTAATTTTTCTCGAAATATCGAAAATTTTGAGAAATTTTAAATTTTTTTTCACAAAATGTCGATTTTTTCTAAAATGTTAAAATTTTTATAATTTGCAACATGGGTATCAAACGAAGCGATATTTTTTATGCATTTTAACCTTATAAGAGTTTTTTTTTTTGTTAAATACAATTTTATTTTCGAACACACCATATTTTTGTTAGATACCTAAATTTTCATAATTCGCAAAACGGGTATCAAACAAAGCATATTTTTGTATGAATTAACACTTTATTTGATTAATTGCTGTAAATTACTCAAGTTTTCACAAAATACCAAATTTTAAAATTTAAAAGTATATTAAATTAAAATTTAAGCATTTTTGAAAAAATACGGTTTTTTGCGATTTTTTTTTTAATTTTACAAAATCTGATAAAGTTAAATGAAAATTCCTATAAATTTTTCGAAAATTCGGTATTCGTACAAACATTGGTATTTGTAAAAACATTGATTATTTTACAAAAAAAAAACTCTTCTAAAGTGAAAATACGTACAACATATCCCATCGTCTGATACCCATATTGCAAATTATTAAAATTTAAGTATTTATTTTTTTTTTTAATTTGAGAATTCTTCAAAAAATTATCATTTTTTGAGTATTCATACTTTGATACAAACTTACATACATTCTCAGTAAAAGCTTGTCATTTTCAACATGATTTGTTTCGATTAAGTCAATTCTGGAAAAATATTAAAAATTAGTTATCGTTTGTTAACGTTGATAACTTTGAATTATCAAAATAACGATCGATTATCGTTAACAACCCTACATTATACACTTGATTTAAACATTGTTCGAAACTCTAAAATGAAATTTCTGAAAAAAATCAGTAAAATTCTTAACCTTTCTTAGATTTTTGCTTAAGTTGCCGGCCTTGCCTATTAGATATTTGACTTTGACAGGAACATTGAAATAACTTTATGATTGATGATTGATGTAACTTTAACCGTTTATAAGTCAAAATTGATCTATAATTCCTGCATTGTTTTTTTTTCATTCGATTCGAACGTTAACAATCGGATTTTTTTAAAGTATTGGCTAAATTATACGAAATCAAAAGGAATCGAACATTTGTTGACATTTAAATCGATTGCTTTCTTAAGAACTAACTAGAATTGTTTTTGAAGTCATTTTTTAAATCACTCACAAAGAAACTAGTATGTTACAAAAGTATAACTTGTTAAAAAAATCAATCTCTAAATTTATAAAATCGATAAATTTGATAGGCCATCAACTATAATATTTTATTTTTGACAGATTGACAGGAATTCACTTACCCATTAATATCAAACTGGAATATCTGGAAAATAATAAAGGTTGCAAATCTTAAGTACAACTTGAAGTCCGTAATTGAAGTGAAACATAAATAAAAAACAAATGAAACCCCTTTTATAAGGTGAAACATTCCAACGAAACAGTGTCTGATTTGCAGTAGCCAGCTATAAAAAAGTTCAATTTTAATCAAGAATCTCTAGCAATAGTTATTATAACCGTTTAGATAAGCAGAAACATTAACATTCCGTCCAGGGACTTTAGAAAAGAAATCATGTTAGAAAAGATTCAAATCACGAATAATGTAAAAGATTTAACAACATATCTCTAACACAACTTTAGCAACCTAAGCCGTCCAGCAAGTATTGTGAAAACGTGTAAACTGTAAGCCATTAGAATGTAAGCTGTTTTAGAAATCTCAACTGTTTACTCAAACTCTAAACACATGCTTTTTATTAGAACCATTCGTTGACGCGCAGATGAATTTTTGTACAATTTTTATTTTCTAGAAAAAAAAAAACAAACTCCGTACCAATAAAGCGATTTAGTACTGTTATTATAAGAATCTTCATTTCCCCCGAACAAAAAGTGCCTTTTAATGCCCAGAACTCGACAAACAGAGGTTGCGGTTTCGAGCAACCAACGAAAAAAAAAACAGCCTCACCGAGAGACAATCCGCCGCACCGAATTTAAATTGACCCCCTCGGGCAAATCTGGTTCCGCGGCAAACCAGGTGAGGAGACCGACCAGCTGGGCGAGATCCTTCAGGCATGAAATTTACCCCCTTCAGTTGAGACGCGGCTGCTCGTGTCTTCTTCCTCGACGGCGGCGGTGCAGGTAAAGTTGAAGTTCTTCGAAGGTGAAATATTTACCTAAAACAGATGGACGCATCTTTTGTTGAAAGTTCGCGGAGGCAAGATTGGGAGAGTCGGGCGGGGAAGGGTTTGTGGGATTAGGGAGTTTTAGGATGGTCAAGGGCGGAAATTTGGTTCTCAAGGAAGTTCGATCGCGATTTGTGTCAAAACAAAGTCATGAACATTCTCGAGCGCAACGAGCAGCGAAAGGCGTCACCAATACATGCTTACTTTCTACGCGTCGTCGGTTGACAGAAAGTATTGCGCGTTCGCAAAAATGCTTTGTCTTAGAATCTCCACTAAAATACCCCTTTCTTACAATTTTGCAACCATAATTGAGCAAAACCTTCAAACAAGAAAATTTTCTCAACTATTTAGCACGGAGAATCTGTCGAGAGGGCGGAGCACTCTAACCTGGTCCGCGCACAGTGGCCAAGATTCCCCCTATTTTCCGATGGTGGTAAAGATTCTTCTCGCAAAACTCGTTGCAAAGATTTTTTTTGTTTGTTTTGTGTCTGCTGCAAGCATGCATGAGCTCGTAAAGAAGGCCTCAAATATCAACCTGGCTCGTATTTCTGGAGATACAAGGAGTTTTGCTCTTTTTATTTCTGTGGCGGATGATTTTTGGAAAAGGGGTATTTCAGCGATGAGTAATTAGCGGCATTTAAATGGACGACATGGTGGATGGCTGAAGTTGAATTAGACTTGTGATTAAAAAATTTCAAAAATATAATCTAAAAAGAAGTTAAATTAAAATTATTATTGAATGCTGATAAATAACAAAAAAAGCATAGTTCTAATTTTTTTTAGAAACTTCGTCGAAAATGGTAATTTTAAAATCAAAATCGCTAGACAAACATTTCATAAGTAACGAAAACCTGAAATTTCAAAAAAAAAATCATGGGGTTAGGATTTCAACATTTAAAAGCATTCGCATAAATTACACACTAAAAAACACAAATGATAAATTTTGTGATTAGCAGGTTACCATTGCTCTCCAACTGGAATCTGGTTCAAGCTTCATTCATCACTGTTCAGTGTTGATTCAATGGTTCAAACTTTCATGCAACATTGGACGCAATCTTGTGTGCAACTTGCAAGGTGAGTGTTTGAAGTTCATTTCCAATGTATTTTTGTTAGTAGTGTATAACCATAGAGAATTTGCAGCAAAGCTAAAAGACGCGTGTCGCCACCTATGAACAAATAGCGTAAACCTATGATTTTTTGAAAAAATGTGTTTTTTTCCTTCATAATCAACATTTTTATAAAACTTATGCCGGATTCGGATGAGAAAAATTATTTCCAACAATTTGGTGTACAACTTTCCAATATTTGTTTGATTTTTCTATAGAGAATTTGCAGCAAAGCTAAAAGACGCGTGTCGCCACCTATGAACAAATAGCGTAAACCTATGATTTTTAGAAAAAATGTGTTTTTTCCTTCCTAATCAACATTTTTATAAAACTTATGCCGGATTCGGATGAGAAAAATTATTTCCAACAATTTGGTGTATAACTTTCCAATATTTGTTTGATTTTTCTATGAGAAAACTGTAGATTTAGAAAAAGATAGTAATTTGGACTATTTGGCAAGAAAGTCTGTCAAAAATCAATACAAATTGTTGAATATACGTTAACACATCTGTTATCAACTATATAACTGTTTATTTCATTGATATATACGGGGAAACTCATTTTTTCGTGTTCCAAAACATGTTTTTTAAAGAAAAAGGTCACAAATTTTTGCGCGCCCAAAAGTTGATGTTCATTATTTTAAAGCAAAAAATTTTTCTCGTCTTTTGCAACCAGTTTCATGAAGATTGATGCAGGGAATCATGAGAAATAAGCGATTTTGTTCTTTAATCGACAGAAAGGCATACGACTTTAGGCAAGTAACCTCATTTTGGCGCCACCTACATTTGAAACACAGTCGCGCTGCAAAACCTCAATGAGAAAACTGTAAATTTAGAAAAAGATAGTAATTTGGAGTATTTGGCAAGACAGTCTGTCAAAAATCAATAAAAATTGTTGAATATACGTTAACACATCTGTTATCAACTATATAACTGATTATTTCATTGATATATACGGGGAAACTCATTTTTTCGTGTTCCAAAACATGTTTTTTTTAAAGAAAAAGGTCACAAATTGTTGCGCGCCCAAAAGTTGATGTTCATTATTTTAAAGCAAAAAAATTTTCTCGTCTTTTGCAACTAGTTTCATGAAGATTGATGCAGGGAATCATGAGAAATAAGCGATTTTGTTCTTTAATCGACAGAAAGGCATACGACTTTAGGCAAGTAACCTCATTTTGGCGCCACCTACATTTGAAACGCAGTCGCGCTGCAAAACCTCAATAGAAAGATAGAATTGCCACTCATTTACCGACTGGGGGACAAAACTGTGCTGCCTAACTGATGCCAGCGGCGAAACGGGGAACTACAACACCCTGCACATAATACTGTCAAGAATGTGGAGAACTGGTTGGCACATATATATTATTCATTAAAAATGTAAAATGATTTAAAAAAAAACATGGAAAACAAATCAAAACAATTATGAAAATTCGAGATAAGTGCATCCCTTAACTAGGATATTTTTTTAAAATAAGATTAAATGATTTTTATTTCGCATCAGCATCTTTTTTTTTCTAAATTTCAAGATTATGCCAAATAAGTTGACACCGGTTTTCACTTCTCCAAGACATCTGTTTTGTCATGTTGACATTTCGCTGTCGCTGTCAAAGCAAGTGAAAAATCGGAAGTGGAAAAGAATATTTTGCCGTTCGGAGTGAAGAAAAGTGGTCGTGGTGTTCCAGCTTGAAGATTCCGAGGAAGAAACCCGGCCACGCCACGCATGTTGTTCTAATATGCGGTCACAAAAAAAATTCTTTTGAACAGTTCAAGAATTTCTTATTTCAAACAAATTAAACGTTACACGAAGTTTGAACAATTTCAGAGTTTATTTTTTGAAGTGGTCCTACAAACTTTTGTGTTTCATATGTTGCTCCCTAATTTTGGATATTTTTTTCACTTTGAAAAACTCGTAGCGTTTGATACTGTCGCAACAAATCAAACTCGGAAATAATTTGAACGTGCTGCCCCGGGGATGACGATGCCGTCGGTACGGTGAAGGTGGTGCGGAGGCATTTGAGGATGAGATTTTTACCTATCTCTATTCTATGAATACATTACCTGCATTCAAAACTGCTTTACAAAAAGCCATTTACAAAATTGGATCTAAGTGTTGATTTGTTTCGTTTATTTTGGATCTGAAGTGATCATCCAAACGTCCTTCTCTTTATACGCGATGTGTTACGTTTTTCTAATTTGTCGATTTCTCTGGAACGACGCAACATTTTTGCAATCTTTTAAAAGCAATTTGTAGATCTGCACAAGACGTACAAATTGATTTTAAAAAGATTGCAAAAATGTTGCGTCGTTCCAGAGGAATCGACGAAATACAAAGCGTAACGCCTGAGCGTAATCGGGGGTTTTAGTGCAGTTTAAAATAATTTTAAAACTTTGGACTGAATCTATCTCTTACAATTACTTTTTTCATCATTTTATTTCGAATTCATCCTCCAGGGCAGACATAAACATTGAGAAATATTTGCAACGGTAGAACTTCATTTTAAAATCTTCAAACTCCTCCGTGTACGCACGAGTGCAAGCAGCAGTCAAGTGCTCAGTGCTCCATCGTTTTTTCGAAATTTTTCGCCGTAATTTACCGCGAGTTTGCTCCAGCAGCATGCCAAGGGCCGGCCGTGGCCGTGGCAGTTCGAGTGCGGCCTCGAAAAACCCGCGAAGTTCGTCTACCGGCCGTGTGCAAAAAGGTAAACAAACCAACGCCGTGTCGACCGCCATCGCGCAGGGGAGAGTGAGCGCAGAAGGAATCGACAAAAAGTATCTTCATCCCGGATATGTTCCAAGATCACCAGTGCGAACCCGTTCAGGTACTTCCGGTGCCACGACCAGTGGCACATCGACATCCGCCAACATTCCCATCAGGAACGAGTTCCAGATGCTGAGCGACGACGAAGAAAACAACAACAACAACACCGACGGTAGCAGCACTACCGACGACGACGACGATGATGATGGTCGTGCACGGAAAAAAGTGCCGACGTCAAAAAAGAACAATTCTCCAACGGAACGAAGACCACCTCCAATTTTTGTTTTGGACACGTTGGCGGACGATGTTGACGAGTTGCTGGAAGGCCTCGGATATTGTCTGAAAATCGGTAAGTCGGCAGTGCAAGTGATTACACTGAGCAAAAAAGATTTCGACCTGGTGCTTGAAGAACTGAAGCGTAGCAACTTCAACTTCTACACATACGACCCAGAGAAGCCCCCTGTTAAGGTCGTCTTGCAGGGTTACCAAGACCGTCCGATCGCCGACCTGAAGCGACACCTCTCGAACGCCGGAATAAAACCGCGGGAGATTAAAGTGCTCTCGCGCAAGACAACGGTCACGGGTGTGCACACTCTGTACCTGTTGTACTTCGACCGCGGCACCGTCAAGATCCAAGACCTGCGGCGGACTAAGACATTGGACGGTTTTTGGGTAAACTGGCGGTTTTACTCCAAAAACCCGACGGACGTAGCGCAATGCCACCGTTGCCAGAAATTCGGCCACGGCTCGCGGAACTGCAACCTCCGGCCCCGCTGCGTGAAGTGCGGTGAATCACACCTCTCCGAGGCGTGCGCACTGCCACGAAAGGCGGACTTGGGGGACAAGGCAGAACAAACCAAGCCGCGCGTAAAGTGCGCGAACTGTGACGGCAACCATACCGGCAATTACCACGGATGCGTCGCGCGCAAGGCCTACCTCGAGGAGCAGGAAAAGAGGAAGAAGAAAGCCCACCCTCCTCAGCGAAGTACGAGCGCAGCCGTTCCTGCAGCTGGAAAGCCTACGGTTCCAGCGGACAACCCAGCGATCCCTCCTGGATGGGGGCGTTCGTTTGCCAGCGTGGTCGTTTACCCTGCCGGAGTTCTTTGCTCTCGCGGGGGAGATGATGACGCGGTTTCGGAGCTGCCGTAACAAGGCGGAGCAATTTCTGGCCCTCGGGGAGCTGATGATCAAGCACATCTATAATTGATTATTTTTGTCTGTGATCTAGTTTTAAGCTTTCTCTTTATCTATCCTTTTCCCATTGCACCTTCTGTAAGTTTTTTGAAAACTTTTCTTACTCTTGTCAATTCCATAGTTATAAGTAATAATTTTTCGATTGAATTACGATGTAAAACACAGCTGAAAGGAACACCAAAACTCTGTTATATACCTAAATGAACTCATTGTAACTTGGATTATTCACAAATAAAACCGAATTGAAATTGAAATAATCTTCAAAATCTTTCGATCCTCATTTCACGTGCCAATGAAGCGTTACTTCAAGTTAAAAAGTTACGTAACTGTGACAGTGCTACATGACAGCATAACGTGCGTCAAAAAGAAATGAATAGATAAGAATGTGTTTCCACCCTTATCCGATTTGACAGTCAAAGCCCCATTCGAAAGCACAGAATCCAACGTTCCGTTACTCATCAACACAGAGACGACCCGTTATCATCTTCTTTAGAACTGACTTTTGATCCACCACGCGTGAAAACACCCCTCTCGAAACACATGCGCTCTCTCCCAACTCTCACTCTCTTTCTCTTATCATCGTCTGGTGTAGTCCTTTCTCACCATTTGGAAACACTCTCTTCCTTAAATTTTCTCACTGCTCACTGTTGCGAGTGTGTTGGAAGCTGGTGTTTAGGTGGAGGAAAATTGGCTTTTCCTTTGATGAGCCGCTCCCAATAATGAGAGAGCGTAAGTGTGAATGTGTTTTGGCGCTCACACGCTCACGACTCACGCTGGTGAGGAAAGAGGAGGTAGGGAAATTGCGGAGAGTCTGCGGAAGATTAATTCACCAAAAGTAGTTTTTCTTTGTTGATTTTTGCCCATAATCGAAAATTTGTTATTAATCATTTAACAAAAGACACAAGCCGTGGTTTCAACATTTGGATGAAAAAAGCGTTTTAAAATACATTCACATCAGATCAGTTGTTTTTTTTTTTTTAATTACAGTCCAGACTCGATTATCCGAAGGCCTTGACAAAATTTCACTTCGGATATTCGAACTAAATTTTTTTCGTTGTTTGTGTTTGATGTGTTTGATTGTCTAGATTAAGGGGTTACAAACATGTAAATCGGCGAAAATGTCAGAAGTTGGTACGAGCAAACACCTAAACTTTTTTTTTAAAATCTGTTTTCAGGGCATTAAAATGTACATTTCCATCCATTGAAAAAAAAAAACAATTTTAAAGACATTTCGACGCTGTCATGCTTTCTTGTCGTACGTCGCTTTTTGACGTTCCGAGATAAACGCTTTTTTAATGTTTGACCTTGAATAAACAAAAACGAGATCACGCAATGTAAACAATAACAAACACGTTTTGTTTGGCTGACCATTCTGTGCATTGCCCCGAAGTTTGGTTGAATTTGGTTACCGGAGTCCCGAGTAATAATTGAAAATGTTTACGGTAGTCGAGCTCGTATCTGTGTCAAACGCGTTCTGACCTGAAATCCCTTTGGCAAATTGTCGCAAAAATCCGCGGAGCTTTTTTGGTTTTAATTGATGACCTCAGGATTGAAATCGAATTTTGGGGATCTGTGAAGGTCAAAGGCATTGTGAGCTGCACAAAATGGCGTTCTTAACTCAATTTGGCCCAAAATGCACCTACGACAAGTTAGCACGACGGCGACGATTTGGTTGCATCATTGCCGAGATATAGCTATTTGAAGAAAGCAGATTCATAAAACGGGTGCCACGATATCACAACACTGCCTTATGATGACGAAGGCCGATTTTCAAAAATATGATTTTTAAAAAAGATAAAAATATTTTTTCTGATTTTCAAATAAAAAAAATTTTAGTTTTTGATTTTTGTATTGTTTTAAAAAGCAAAATTAAAAAAATCGGACTACGTCATGTAAACGGAATATGTCTTGAGAATCTTCACCCCAAATTTCAGACAAATTGGTCCATCCCATTTCGAGCTATCAGGGGACCCTTAAATCAACTCGGTGTTTAGAGAAAAACGCTCTCAATGTTTGACAGTTCACTTTGCGCATGGCACAATTTCAAGCTTAAATCGTCTTTTACTCAGTTTAGTCATGAAATATCTTCATGAAACTTTCAGTAATGATTGGAAATCATCTTTATAGTGGATTTGATAAATTTTTAGTAATATGTAAATTTGATATTTACTACATGTATGTAACCTCTTAAGTATGACCCCTAACCTACTCTAAAGTGATTCAGGATTTCTAAATCCAAGATGGCGGCCAAAATGGCGTGTATGAAATATTGAAAAAAAAAATGAATGTTTTAATTTATTTTGCAATCAATTCAATTTTAATTTAACTAGTAATTTTATCGCAGAACTCGAATTTTATGTTAAAAATAAGAAAATAAAAAAGGAAAAAAAATTATTTTTTTCATGATTCGATTATACCAAGTCCCATACAAACTTCGCATAATCGAGTCTGGACTGTGTTGGTTTTCAAAATACAGTCGACTCTCTGGCTGTCGATCTTCTCGATATCAATATTTCTCCATGTACCGATGAATTCTTCAGTCCCTTCAAACTGCATACTTTGATTGTCTTTGTTCCTCGATATTTTCTCTTGCTTGAAGGATCTCTTCCTCGACAGTCCCTTGGATTCTTTTTGTTTTAAAAATCTCTTCCGATTGTCAATAATTTCACTTTCTCATGGCTTGCATAGACATTTTTCTTTGATAAACGAAGCTTTGAAGGGTGTTTGACATTTGTTTGCTTAACGTTGCCATGATTCTCTCCTATAGCAGGTCATCAAGAAAAAACAAATTTCAATCGAGTCTTCATTTTGCATCGTTCTGTAAACTGATGCTTCTCTTCCTCGACGGTCCCTTGGATATTGACAACCAGAGAGTCGACTGCATCTAAGTATTGACGAACTTTTTTTTCTACGAATAAAAACTAGAAAAATATTTTCAATTGAGCCCAAATATGAAGTATGATTATAAACAAAGGAAATGAGTTTTAAATTGTTTTCAGTTCATAAAACTTCTAATTTCATTAACATTTTGGGGTTTTTCGGTCTAATAGAAAACAGTTACATCGATTTACAATTGTTTCTACTTTCTTTTTGAGAGGACGCTTTATTCTCTGTACTTCAAAAAAACACAAGAAAACAAGAAAAATTTAGCCCTAAAAGGTTTTTTTAGTTTTTATACAAGTTTTGAATTTTTGGAATACAGATCGGAAAAAAAAACGTCAAACTTTTGAATAAAAATTATCGAAATATCGGTTATCGAAGACCCTCACTAACATTTCATTACAGATTTTAGAAATTAATTGAGTTTGCTGAACTCGAGTTTGATCATAATAGTAAGAAAATAAATACAGTGAAACCTCTATTCACGCGATGGCGTTTCGCTTCTTATTTCGTCGATTTCTCTTGAACCATACAATATTTTTGTATGGTTCAAAATGCGTTAAATAGATCTGAACAATATCTACAAACTGCTTTTAAAAGATTGCAAAAATGTTGCGTCGTTCCAAAGAAATCGACGAATTCCGATGCAATGGAGCAACACAAGTGTTAATAAATGACAAGAAGAAGGCTAGGCGTAATCTAAGATAAGATTAGATTAGATTAGATCAGATTAGATTAGATTAGACTAGATTAGATTAGATTAGATTAGATTAGATTAGATTGGATTAGATTAGATTAGATTAGATTAGATTAGATTAGATTAGATTAGATTAGATTAGATTAGATTAGATTAGATTAGATTAGATTAGATTAGATTAGATTAGATTAGATTAGATTAGATTAGATTAGATTAGATTAGATTAGATTAGATTAGATTAGATTAGATTAGATTAGATTAGATTAGATTAGATTAGATTAGATTAGATTAGATTAGATTAGATTAGATTAGATTGGACTATTTGATTATCAAAAGCTTCGATAAATGGAGACTGGACTTGAAATTATTAAATTTTGAATAAAACAGTATTGTGAATACGAGGTGATCAGCCTCCTTTTATTTACCCTTCATTCACAATACCTTTCCTTCAGACAAAAGGACCTTCCTGCTTAACTCAAAACAGAGATTATCCTCACCAAAACTTGTGCGAGCCCGTCTCAGAAAGGGTGGGTGGAGACGACATTTTCTCACACTTTTCCTCTCCCTCTCACCAGCCGTTACGAGACGTTACGCCCTGTTCGCCGAAGGTCCTCGCAAGTGTATCACCCAAGCAGAGGCCGTGGCACGGCACGGCTGGCCAACTCAGAATTGCAGTTCCAGCAGTGGAGAGCACAAGTCGTCGTCGCCCCGTCGTCGCGCGGATCCGCGGAGCCAGAAGTCAGAAGATTTTTTGGTGCGTGCGTGCGTGTGTGTGTGCCGCGCGTGTGTGGACTCCGGAGGTTGGAGCAGGACTGTGGTTCCCCGCGGCAGGACGTTTCGGATACGGGTTCCACCCGGTGTTGTCGGATTTTCTTTGGATTAAGTGCAGACGGCGCGCGGAGGGGAGGGGAGAAGAAGGAGGACGGTTTGGGGACCTGCCACGAATAGAAAAACACGGTTCCGGAACACGTTACGGATTCCTTTTCTTTTTTTGGTCGTCGGAAAACAATCGATTCGGGGTTGGAAAAAATTCCAGCCCCAAGTGGTGGTGGTGGTGAAGGAAAACGGAAAATCTGTTGGAGGTCCAGCGATGATGGGCGGCGGTTGTCACTAAAGTGTGTATGTGTGTGTGTGAGTGCGCGCGTGTGTGGCTGTGATTACGGAGTTCCGGAGATCCAGCGGAAGCCGTTGATTTTGGGTAAGGATCCTGAAACCGGAATCCCTCCGCGGTTGAAACGGAAAAGCTTTTTCACGAGATATTTGGGCTGAACGAATCTTTTCCTCAAAAAAAATGTTCAACGTGTAAGTGTGTGTGTATTTTGGGTGTAAAACCCAGAGGAAAATCGCATTTTTTTTCAAAACAGGAAGACGCCCCAAAATCACCGTGCAGGATTTTTCGTGAAAAAAAATCACCGTCAAAAAGTGTCTTTTCCACAATTCATCAAAAAGAGAGAAAAAAAAATAAAGAATCCCTTTAAAAAGTTTCATAATACAGGAAGATTTTCGCATCAAAAGAAAATCTCATCTCCGAAGAAATCCAAAAGAAGGCGTGAACCGTGTGCGAGCGAGACGGAAGAGTGTGGCCGGATTTGGGCCACCTTTGCCAGATCGGGAGAGAGAAACCAATAGCGAGAGCAAGAGAGAGAGAGAGAGAGCGCGTGTGACACACGCACACTACGTTACGGCGTTACGCGAGGTGAGAGAGAGAATTGTGTTGAGAGATGACAGATCGCAGCCTCCCCTATCACAAGGATCAGTTTTCCACCCTTTGCGAGGGGAGAAAAAGAAAATTCTGCTTAGATTTTCCAGCGTAATAAATTTAATTTAACCGGATTATTAAATAACAAATTTAAAAATTGAAAAAAGTAATTTTAACACACTTTAAAGTCAAAGAAAAACTCAGCAAAATTACAATCAAAAAACGGTAAGACAGCTGCTCCCTTTTTGTGCGGTTGTGTTTGTGTTTTCCCAGCATCATAATCACACACCGAAACTTGTGGGGAGCGTTGTCTGTGTGTCGTCGTCTTAGGCACAAGGACAGAGGGACATTAAGCATTGCGACAATGGGGTGTTGTCAATATTGAACGTGGTGTGTGGTGTGGACTGGCGAATTTTGTGTGATGGAATTTTGCCCTGCCTGCCGAATATTTGCACACAATTGTCGTAAAGTTGGCAAATTTTGCGTGAATTTGCACACAATCAACAAGGTGGATTGGGTTTTACGGCAAACATAAATTTATAGAAATTTTTGAGGCATTATTCCAATTATTCCAAACGATTTTAAAGTATTTTCCTAACCCTGAAAAAACATATTTTGTTCACATGCTTTTATTATTGCTGTGTAAAACATTGTTTAATCATGTTTAAGTTTCAACCGAGACACGTAGCCTTGTGGTAACGCTTCCGCCTCGTAAGTGGTAGATCGGGGTTCAAATCCCTCCAACCAACACAACTGGTGATCGTTCCCCTTCTGAATTCGACAGCTTAGGGAGGCGGATTAGTAACATTAACATAGTTTTTCTTGCAAAAAGAATGGTATGAAATTATACTGAGCTTGGTAGAGCAGCGTTCAAAGTATCTCAAGAAGTCGTTTTCAATAAATTTTCCAATAGTTTGAAAAAAATAGTCAACTTATTTAAATTACTTATTTTTAAAATACTCTCAAATGTGTCATGTTTCCCCCATTGAAAATGAGTGTGAATCGAAAAACGGACTGCATTATCGGATACTTTGCACAATTTTACTCTAAAAACAGCTATATTTTTTTTAACAAGGTTACAAGTTTTAAGTTTTACAGAAACGGAAATCAATAATATTGAGCGAGTTGTGGCGCTATAACCACGGCAAATAGTGTCCAGGGCATTTGTGTAAATACAATGTCCCATCCTCGAGGGTCCCGGAGCACTAAAACTTCTTAGCATGGGAACTTGAGCGGCAACTCCCCACGTTTCTTCCTCCCCTGTAGATTCAGAACTGTATTGTTGTTTGATCATTTATGCTCAAATTCAATCCAATTCAACGAATCATCTTTGCGGTAAACTTTACGCAGTTGGTCTGGCCGCTTTAACGTTTGTGATTTTTCAAAGCAATCTAATGCAATGGGGCACTGCAATTGTTAATAATGACAAGAGGATGCTAAGCGTTAATCAACCTAAGGCATTTTCCAGGATGTCCTCGAATGACTGGCTGCGCTAGGGTTAGATTAGGTTAGATTACAGAAACGGAAATCAATAATTATTCAGATTTACCATTTTACCTATTCGTTATTATCTAATGAATTTTGATCAAACTTGAATTTTTTTTATTTACTTAATCTACAATTTAGCTAAATTTTATTTAAAGTAAATAAACTTTGTTAAACAAACATTTAAGTGAACTTGTTGAAATGACGTAGTAAATTCAATTTGCTTAGCTAATTTATTTTGCTCAATTTAAGGCTGATTTTTATACAGAACACAGTTGAGCAATTCTCTACGAAATCGGTCTTTTTTCTTCAATTTTAATTTTTGTATTTTTTAATCCGACTGAAACTTTTTTGGTGCCTTCGGTATGCCCATAGAAGCCATTTTGCATCATTAGTTTGTCCATATAATTTTCCATACAAATTTGGCAGCTGTCGATACAAAAATGATGTATGAAAATTCAAAAATCTGTATCTTTTGAAGGAATTTTTTGATCGATTTGGTGTCTGCGACAAAGTTGTAGGTATGGATACGGACTACACTAGAAAAAAAAATACTCGATAAAAAAAAATTGGTGATTTTTCATTTAACTTTTTGTCACTAAAACTTGATTTGCAAAAAAACACTATTTACAATTTTTTTTATTTTTTTATATGTTTTAGAGAACATCAAATGCCAATTTTTCAGAAATTTCCAGGTTTTTCAAAAAGTCACCTAAAAATGAATTTAACTTGAAAACGATGCACTTTATCAAAATTTCACTACAGTACTTTTTGATTGCAAATTTGATTTTACATCAAAAAATGAAGTTAAAAATTTTTTGCGACCAATATTTTGATTTTTTTTAAAAATCAGTAATGATTCAAAAATTCATAGCTTGGTCAAAGATTTTTTGCACAACCTGAAAATTTCGGAAATGTTGGCATTTGATGTCCTCTAAAACATATTAAAAAATAAAAAATAGCGTTTTTTTGCAAATCAAGTTTTAGTGACAAAAAGTAAAATTAAAAATCACCAAAAAAATTTTTACCGTGCATTATTTTTTTACAGTGTAGTCCGTATCCCGTACTTACAATTTTGCCCAAGACACCAAATCGATCAGAAAATCTCTTCAAAAGATACAGATTTTTGAATTTTCATACATCATTTTTGTATGGACAGCTGCCAAATTTGTATGGAAAATTATATGGACAAACTAATGATGCAAAATGGCTTCTTTGGGCATACCGAAGGCACCAAAACAGTTTCAGCCGGATTGAAAAATACCAAAAAAAATCGAATGACCGAAATCTGAGAGAACTGCTCAGTTACTACTGGATTCACCCTGGTTCTAAAAAATACAATTTTTGCAATTTCGTCGTGAAACTACTTACTTTTCTTGTCATTCTTGAACGACGAAATAGCCTACTTTTCTGTACCATAAATAACAGAATCGAATAGCAACACTTTTCAAAATAAATGCTGAAAAGTTCTACTTTTCAGCACTGAAATGGGTGCTGAAAAGATGAACTTTTCAGCACTTGTTTCAAAAAGTAACACTTTTCAACATTTTTTTGATTTAAACGATTTATTGACAAAAGACATAAAAATTTGACATGAAATTTCACTCAATGGGTGTTTTTCGGAATTGCAAAAAATGTTGTATGGAACTCGTTGCAAAACTTGATTTTTTCAGCACTCTTCGTATTTATCCAACTCGGTGAACCTCGTTGGATAAATGTACGACTTGTGCTGAAAAAATCCTCTTTTTGCAACTTGTTGCATCAACTACTATTTCAACAAAACTACATTAAGCACTATTGAAATAACTTTATTGAAAAATCATAAACGATCTTTGTGTGGCTCAGCCATGTTTTAAAAGTATAAATCATGAGAATATTCTTACCGGTTGGATAATATTTGAACAATATCGTGGCCGTCGTGCTAACTTGTCGTACGTGCATTTTGGGCCAAACTGAGTTAAGAACGCCATTTTTTGCAGCTCACAATGCCTCACCTTTTGACCTTCACAGATCCCCAAAATTCGATTTCAATCCTGAGATATTCAATTAAAACCGAAAAAACTCCGTGCATTTTTGTCACTTTACATATGAAAGAGGCTTCTATCTCGTCGTGCTATCTTGTCACTCCCTGAAAATTGATGTAAGTGCGACAATTGGCCAAAGGGATTTCAGGTTAGAACACGTTTGACGCACGTACAAGTTAAATTACCGTAAACATTTGTATCTATAACTCGGGACTCCGGCAACCAACTTCAATCAAACTTTGGGAGAATGCACAGAATGGTCTGCCAAACAAAACGTGTTTGTTATTGTTTACATTGCGTGCTCTAGTTTTTGTTTATTCAAGGTCAAACATTAAAACGTGTTTTTTGCTCGGAACGTCAAAATGGCGGGTGCGACAAGATAGCACGACGACGTCGAACTGTGAAAATTTTGAGCGAAATCGGTTAAGGGTAGCTTTTTATCCTTTCATACAAAAACGTCTTCATTAAATCGTTAACCCTCTACTGCCCAAATTTTTTTTTCGAAAATTTTTATTTTTCCCGTGTTCAGGAGGTCATTTTGAGCAACTTTTGTTCTACAAAAAACTTTACTTCTCTTGTTTTATGTTTTTGTTGTTTCATTTTTAGTATTTTAATCTGCATTTATCTTGCATAGTTTATGTTTGTTTTTGGTAGTATTTGGCCTATTGTACCACCTCCTATCATTACATTTTGCCTAACAATTTTTTTCATGTTTTTAAGTAACTTTTTAAATTTTTTGCATGTTTTTCACATTTTCTGCTATAAAATGGCACCATTATCATTAAAATTGTAAATAAATGCGTAGAGGCATAGTCTGGGTCACTAGAAAAATTACTGCATGCTTCTTTTTACTGAAAATATAGGAAATGTTAGTAAGAAACACTGTCAAAGTTGACCCCTAAAAAAATGACATTTTTAAAACCATTGGCAAAGTCACATAAAACAAGTTTAACTTCCAACCCTGAATCTTAAACCTTGCGGTTTCGTCAACGGTTCCACAGGTGTGTATCGTTCTTTTTGCGACAAGACTCCGCCTCCCGGGTCTCCTAAGTGTGAAGGTATGGCACGGGGAGAGGGCACCGAATACCTATCTTTACACTTAGAATTTTTGCGTCCGCCTCGGGATTCGAACCAGCGACCTCTGGATTGTGAGTCCAGCGCGCGGTCCGATTGATCCACACAGGCAGACCTTTTTTTCCATACATACTTTAACGATTAAAAGCGATTTCGCAAATTTAACAGTTAGTTATTTTTCCTAATGAAGCCGGGCGGTATCTTTTAAAATTTTCCAAAATTTTCATTTGTTCTTGTCACCCTAATGTCGAATCATCTGAAAACAATTTGAAATTGATTTTCCTGCGTTGATAATCATATCGAGCATGTTTGAGCTTGTTAAAATCATGTAGATTTTTTGTAAAATTCAGATGTACGGTTTTGAAAAACAACGGAAAACATTTTTTTGCGTCAACACTTGTGTAAAATTTTGGAACCAAAGCATGTAATTTAATGTTTTTTTTTTAAGTGAAAGAAAAAAATAAGTATTTATTTTTAGAAAACATTCCCAATTGATTGGAAAATCCATTGATTTGTAGGCGTAAATTGATCACAGAATTGTTGCATATGGTGTATATTTATAATATAAATAAAAATTCAATTTCCTAAAATTATATTTTTATATTGGGAATTTCAATGGTTCGTTAATATTTCTATTTCTATTTCTTCAAAACAACTGGTTTACATGGATAGCATCCCGAGTAGACGGAAAAAAAACTTGGGAATAACATTTTTGGATTTTTGAAAATACTAGGCCAATAACATTTTATGTTATTTATAACAAGATCTGTTATTCTTCGTTATGATTTTTTTGTTATTGGATTGTTATTGTAATAACAGAATATTACCTTTTTTTGGTATTCTTCGAACAAATCTCTGTCATTATTTTTTGTTATTTTAAAAACTAATCCGATCATCCCAATAACAATTGGAAGTATTCTTCCATAACAAAATATGTTATTCCAAAGTTGTTTGGGCTTTCAACCAATAACAAATTTTGTTATGATAACATAAACTGTTATTTAACCCTTATGCAAACATGGATTTTTCAAGAAGATTCCATAACACTTTCTGTTATTTTAACAGTATTTGTTATTGAAATAGCATGAATTTTGTTATTACCGTCTGCCCGGGATGTTTATACAGTCCAGACTGTTTGATTTTTTCAAAAACAGAAATATTGGTCGCAAAAATTTTTCAACTTCATTTTTCGATGTGAAATCAAATTTGCAATCAAAAAGTACTTTAGTGAAATTTGATAAAGTGCACCGTTTTCAAGTTAACGCCATTTTTAGGTGACTCTTTTGAAAATAATCGCAGTTTTTCATTTTTTTAAATTAGTACACATGTTTGCCCACTTTTGAAAAGAATAATTTTGAAAAGCTGAGAAAATTCTCTATATTTTGCTTTTTTGAACTTTGTTGATACGACCCTTAGTTGCTGAGATATTGCCATGCAAATGTTTAAAAACAGGAAAACTGATGTTTTCTAAGACTCACCCAAAAAACCCACCGTTTTCTAATGTTGATTTCTTAGTAACTAATGGTCCGATTTTTGCGACCAATATTTCGTTTTTCTGAAAAAATCAGTATTAATAAAAAAAATCATAACTCGGTCAAAGATTTTTTGCACAACCTGGAAGTTTCTGAAAAGTTGGCATTTGATGTCCTCTAAAACATATCAAAAAATGAAAAAATTAAAAATAGTGTTTTTTGCAAATCAAGTTTTAGTGACAAAAAGTTAAATAAAAAATCACCATTTTTTTTTTACTTTGTATCATTTTTTTCAGTCTAGTCCATATAATAACTTTGCCGAAGACACCAAATCGATCAAAAAATTCCTTCAAAAGATACAGATTTTTGAATTTTCATAAATCGTTTTTGTATGGACAGCTGCCAAATTTGTATGGAAAATTATATGGACAAACTAATGATGCAAAATGGCTTCTTTGGGCATACCGAAGGCACCAAAAAAGTTTCAGTAGGATTGAAAAATTCAAAAATTAAAATTGAATTGAATTTCGTGTTTTTTCTAACTTTGCTGGGTTATTTTTTAGAGTGTAACAATGTTCTACAAAGTTGTTGAGCAGGCAATAAAAATTACCGAATCAGAGCACCTCGAAACGATCTCTAGAACAAACCGAGCTAAATCTACAAAAACGGTCTCTTTTAAGAAAATAAATGTTTTAAATAATGGCTTGGCTTAAATCTTACGAAACCCTTTCAGTATTCAAAATCATGATGGTTATACAGTCCCTCAGTTTGCCGTCACTTCAATCCCAACTATATGTTTCCCAAACACGGGGGATTTGTCGCCGGGGATGAAAAATTCACACTCCAGCTTCACCAGCGATGGAACTATTAGTCACAATTTGACAGGTCGATTTCCTGTCCGTGACACCATTTCCTTTTTGGGAAAGTTTTCTGTTTTTTTTTTCTCTGCCGCTGGCACACACCAACTCACATCCCACTGGCAGAGAGTAGGAAGACGGAAATGTGTGCGCCAAGTTTGTGGGTATAAAAAGATTTGTCCGTTTTTTGAGCCATTTGATGGGCGGAAATCCCTCTTGGAAAAGATGTGGCTTTTCTTTTTGGCAACGGGGGGTTGCATCACTGCTGCTGCTGCTGCTGCTTGTGTTTGCAGCTTGTGGGACAAACTTAGTGACGAAGGAGGTGTGTGTGTGTGTGTGTGTGTGTGTGTGTGTGTGTTACTTTTGGATGGTCTATTTTTGACAGCAAAATCCGTTAAGGATAATGATTTGGTCCCATTTGTCGGAATGTGACAGATAGAGGAAACTTAATGATGATACTTTTTAAACAATTCAGATTTTTTAACGTTCTGGTAAAAAAAATACCAAGTTATTTGAATTCTAAAGAACTACAAATTTATTCTAAAACAATCAACTAGAAAAACACAAACAAGAAACACACATCTTTTTCCTTCTCACACCAATACTAAGCCAACCCCAAATTGATTGATGAACCCAAAACTGTGGGAAAAGGGCCCAAAATTCTGGGAAAAGGGCAAAAGAAGACTATACTTTTTTTTCGCTAAACTTTTCTGTTGAAATGTCACGCCTATCATGTTTCGTGCGTTGCCACGATTAAGGAGAAGCAGAACAAGAAGAAAAAGAAGTGAGAGTGTCATTAATTTTGAAGTTTCGTCGATCGAAAGTTTCCTCGCTCCGTTTGAGCTTTGGATTCCGGGAACCGCAACCGAAGTAAAAGTAAACTTCTGCGTTGTTCTGGGAAGAAGGAAGGAACGTGTGAATTGTCGAGGAAAAAAGTATGAGTTTTTTTTTGTTTCCTGGAAGTGTTTGCGATGCAGAATCGAGTTAGACGACACGTGTCGTGGGTGCTAATCGATTACGCATCGTTTTTTTTTTTGTGATAAAAATTTACGATTCTTAGCCAAATGCGCTTTAACTCCGTCTCTAGGCGGATTTCGATCTAAAAAAATTTTTCTAAAATTTTTTTTTTTTCAAATTTTTCAACCAATTGTCAAAAACATTGGAAAAATAACTCTTGAATACGTAGCAATTTTAGGATTGGTTACTTGTTTTGTGTGACTTTGCCAATGTTTAAAAAAATGTATTTAAAAATGGGGTGAACTTGTCTTAAAAACATAAAAAAACAAATTAGTGACTGTTTGACTTTTTTTCAAGGCCGTTGCAAATATGTTTTAAAGTTTATGCCACCAACCTCCCCCCCCCCCTTCCTCTAAAATCTAGCATTAAAATCAGGGGGCAAAAAAATGTTTTACAAAAACTTTAAAACTCAAACAGAAATAGATGTTGAATAGGGTGAAAACAAAAAAACGACATCAGGGATACCCCCTGATTCGATTCCTTATGCAAAATAAGTAACTGTGAAAATTTTGAGCGAAATCGGTTAAGGGTAGCTTTTTATCCTTTCATACAAAAACGTCTTCTTCAAATCGATCTTCGACAATGTTGACAATGATCCGACACATTTAACGCCACCTTTTGGCGGAATTTTGAAATTTTTGCTTTTCCCCATAATTTTTTTTTCGAATTTTCCATACATACCTCAACGATTAAAAGCGATTTCGCTCAAAATTTTAACAGTTAGGGTAGGGTAGTCATCAATGAGACACTTTTGGTTTTCAACTTTCAACGATTTTTCTAATTTTTTCATCAGCATGTTTTATCGAGCTTTTAGTTGCATTTTTTATCTTTTAATGTGTTCTAACATTGACCAAAATATGAGATCGATCCGACATCTACAGCCAGAGTTATTCAACTGTCTCATTGTAGACGCACTTGGCAGGAACAATGAGACAGCTGGGGAACAATGAGACACTCTACGAAAATCAACATTTTTTAGCAAAACATCATGTTTTTGTATTGTTCCATTGCAGGTGACTTGCCTTGAACATTTTAGAGCAATTTTGCCAACATGAAACTATTAATAACAAAAGTTACACTAAAAAGTATTTAAATTTTGTAAAATCCATATATTAATACCAAATAACTTTGTATTTTTGGTTAAATGAAGTTTAAACTCTATAAATATGCCAAAAATAAATTTTAATTCATGTTTTGAAAGATTTCCATCGATTTTGAAAAGTTTATTGAAGAAAAATCAAAGTGTCTCATTGTTACCCATGGGCTGAAATGAGTGGGGAACAATGAGACAGCCCTGGATTCTGGGTAAATTCTAAATTTTGGCCAAACCTAATTAAAGGACATTGTAGCCCAACTCAATCCCTATGGAACGTCGAAAGAAATTTGAAGAAATATTAGTTTTGGTGTAAATGGCAGCCTACGAGCGAAAAAGTTTTTTCTGTCCATAATTTACTTTAACACCCCAGAATCAAACATTTATGAATAACTTTGCAAGGGAGCATCCATAACCAAAGCCACTAATATGGCAGACGTGTATCCAGTAGACACACCTTTCCCCCAAATATGAGCCTGATTGGTTGAAACTACGATTTGTGAGAGCCATTTTATCATTGTTCCCCGTGTCTCATTGATGACTACTCTACCCTACTTATTTTTTCCTAATGAAGCCAGGCGGTATCTCTTAAGATTTACCAACATTTACATTTTTTTATGTCACCCTAATGTCGAATCATCTGAAAACAATTTGAAATTGATTTTCCTGCGCTGATAATCCTATCGAGCATGTTTGAGCTTGTTAAAATCATGTAGAATTTTTGTAAAACTCAGATGTACGGTTTTGAAAAACAGCGGAAAACCTTTTTTTGCGTCAATACTTTCCGGGCAGACGGTAATAACAAAATTCTTGCTTTTTCAATAACAAATACTGTTAAAATAACAGAAAGTGTTATGGAATCTTCTTGAAAAATCCATTTTTGCATACGGGTTTAATAACAGTTTATGTTACCATAACAAATTTTTTTATTGCTCTAATATTAATTGAAAGTCAAAAAAACTTTAGAATAACATTTTTTGTTATGGAAGAATACCTCCAACTGCTATTGGGATGATCGGATTAGTTGTTAAAATGGCATCCCGAGCAGACGGAAATAACTTGGGAATAACATTTTTTGTTATTTGAAAATACTAGGCCAATAACATTTTATTTTATTTATAACAAGATTTGTTATTCTTCATTATGATTTTTTCGTTATTGGATTGTTATTGTTATAACAGACTAATAACATTTTTAGTTATTCTTCGAACTAATCTTTGTTATTATTTTTTGTTATTTTAACAACTAATCCGATCATCCCAATAACAGTTGAAGGTATTCTTCCATAACAAAAATGTTATTCCAAAGTTGTTTTGGCTTTCAACCAATATCAGACCAACAAATAACAAATTTTATTATTATAGAGCAATTCCATGTCAAATAGGGAATCGGTTGTACCCGACCCTCTCCGATTTCGATGAAACTTTGTAGACATGTTATCCTAGGCATATATAAGCCATTTTTGTGTATATGGAGCCAGTAACACTCGATAATGACATTTGAGAAGGGCGTAAGTGTTTTCAATATTTTTGTGTTTCGTAATTTAAATATTGCTGTATCTCGAAGCCGTTGCATCGTATCAAAAAGTGGTCAAAGATAAACTTGTAGGAAATTTGACGGGCTTTCCGAAAAAAATACATTGAAAGAAAAAAAACTCCACTTTTATGAGATTTTTTGATTTTTAAGTTTAAAAGTTAAATTTGAATTAAATTTTGTTCGCTCAATTTTTTGTGAAAATAGCCTAAGATGTTACAAAAAGACTCACGAAAAATGCAGGATGGAGCATGTCGATTGAATCGATGAATCGATTCTCCAGACAATTTTACATAAAAGTCTCCATATTGTCCACTGTCCTAAGTCCAATCCTTGTGAAGTTACAGCGGTTTTAAAAATAAAAATGTTGAAAAAATAGGGTTTTTGATGGTTTTTGGCAATTTCTATATGACGGACTTGATTTTCCAGTTTCGAAAATATTTTTACCGAAAAGCTCGTCCAATTTCCCATGAGTTTGTCTTTGACCACATTTCAATTGGATGTATGGGCTTACAGATATAAGCTAATTACATTGCTCATAACTGAAAACATAATAATTTTCAGTGTAGTAAAGTAACCTGGATAATAAATTAGCTTATATCTGTAAGCCCATACATCCAATTGAAATGCGGTCAAAGACAAACTTATGGGAAATTGGACGAGCTTTTCGGTAAAAATATTTTCGAAACTGAAGAATCAAGTCTGTCATATAGAAAATGCCAAAAACCATCAAAAACCCTATTTTTTCAACATTTTTATTTTTAAAACCGCTGTAACTTCACAAGGTTTGGACTTAGGACAGTGGACAACATGGAGACTTTTATGCAAAATTGTCTGGAGAATCGATTCCCGTATTCGGCTTTTGAAAATTTTGACGTTTAGAGCACTTTTCAAAAAAACAGTTTCAGTAAATGATTTTTGTATTTTTTTAGGTCAGTTGCTCCATCCTGCATTTTTCGTAAGTCTTTTTGTAACATCTTAGGCTATTTTAACAAAAATTTTGAGCGAAAAAAAAATCGTGGGCTCACCTTCAAATTTAACTTTTAAACTTAAAAATCAAAAAATCTCATAAAAGTGGCGTGTTTTTTTCTTTCAGTTTTTTTTTTCGCAAAGCCCGTCAAATTTCCTACAAGTTTGTCTTTGACCACTTTTTGATACAATGCAACGGCTTCGAGATACAGCAATATTTAAATTACGAAATACATAAATATTGAAAACACTTACGCCCTTCTCAAATGCCATTATCGAGTGTTACTGGCTCCATATACACAAAAATGGCTTATATATGCCTAGGATAACATGTTTACAAAGTTTCATTGAAATCGGGGGAGGGTCGTGAAAAAAGTACCTAAAAAAATCCTGTTTTGGGCTGGAATTGCTCTATAACATAAACTGTTATTAAACCCTTATGCAAACATGGATTTTTCAAGAAGATTCCATAACACTTTCTGTTATTTTAACAGTATTTGTTATTGAAATAGCATGAAATCTGTTATTATCGTCTGCCCGGGATGTTTATACAGTCCAGACTCGATTATCTTTTTACTTATCTTAAATGGAGTCACAGAATTCGAATTTGATAAAAAAAATAAAAAAATATGCGAAAATAAAGTTTAAAAATATTGCAAATTCCTTAGAAGATTAAACAATTTAGTTCAACAAGATTTACCGAGTTGAATGAAAACGAAGAGAGAAAAATCAAGTCTCACAGATAGAAATGGACAAAAACCTACAAAAATTGCCAAAATACTTGTTTTAAAATCTGTAACTTCTGTAAAATTTTAAATTTTTTGGAATCAACACACGTTTCAAAAGGGCGTAATATTTAATAATTGGCATTTTTTAAATGTTATTCTTGATTCAAAAAATAAGAAAATGTTGTTTTGGAAAAGATCGGAAAATTTTACGAATGTTTCACTTTTCAACATTGGAAATCGCTGCTGAGATATCAACACTAGAAAATTGAGAGTTGTTTGGGTGAGACTTAGCAAACTGCAATTTCCCTGTTTATTTTTCTTTAATCCGCTTTATCTCAGCGATCAGAGCAGAGTTGTCAGGTTGCCAGATAGATCTGGGAATGTTCGATTTTTCAAGTGTCAGCCAGAACAAAGATTTATCCTTCTCAGTGCCAGATTTTGGCAGATTTTTCACTTCATGCCCATTTGGAACAATATTTTGATTAAAATAAACGATTTAAAAAAAATAAATAAGTTTTTCTTAAATAGAACGTAAATTGACAATTGAGAATGGTTAAATTTCATCTGCCCGATTTTTAGAATTTTTGATCGATACTTTGCCAGTTTTCCCTAATTTTGACCTGGTAACCCTGAATCAGATGTCCAACCTTCAATGCCTTAGAAAATTTTCTGAATTCTTGAAAAAAAAATGATATTGGTAACTTATAGTCACTATTTTGAAAAATCGAAAAACTGCAAATATTTAGCTGAATTAAATCTTTCGGTGGCTTTATCTTGAAAACGAAGCACTTTATCAAATTGCTTTCGATGTGATTTCAAATTTACATGAAAAAAATAGTTAAAAAAGTTCTAGTAAAGAATTTGGATTTTTTTCAAAAATACCTATTTTTTTAATTCATAACTCGGCGACAAATTTTTTGACCATACTTCTCGAAAGCTCAAAAGTTGTGGGTTTCGATCCCCTAATTATATGAAAATATCTCGAAAATTTCGAAAATATCTCGAAAATTTTGGGAAATTTAGTTTTTGTGAATAAAAAGTAAATTACAAAATCAGCAAGATTTTTTTCCGTGTACCATTTTTTTCTGAACAGTCCTCACCAATACCTACAACTTTCCGGAAGACAACAAATTAATCAGAAAATTCCTTGAAAAGTTACAGATTTTGGAATATTTAGGTACCATTTTTGTATGAACAGCTGTCAAAATTGTATGGAAACTTGGATGGTAAACCAATGACCCCACAAAGTTTGAGCCAGAGCAAAAAATACAGTAAAATAAAAATTGTCGAAATCAGCCGATTTCGTAGAGAATTGCTCAAGGATTGGACTTAAGACAATAGTCAATATAGATACTTTTATTTAAAATTGTTTGGAAAATCGATCTTCGTGTATCGTTTATAAAAGATTTAAATCATTGATTTTTGTAATTTTTGAATCAAAAGTATTTCGCAGGTTATCGAACAGAAAATCCTTAAAGTACAATGTATTAATTTTTCTTTAAATCGTTTAATAATAAATCTGTTTGTATCATAAACACCAAATTTTATTCGACAATTTCTCACATCCCACGGGCAACATAAGCAATCACAATTAACGTTTCCGGTTGAGTTCCTGATATGTGTCATTTCTTCATCTTCTTTTTCATCTCAGCGTCTGCCCACCTCTCCCACCTCAAAACCAAAGAAGATCCTAAATCATTGCACTATTACGCAATCGTTCAACGAATAAAAAAAGAGACAGAGGAAAAACAACACACCCTCACACACACACACACACACACATTCGATGCCGAAAACAATTCCCCAAAGTAGATCATTTCAGCAACATTTCAGAGGGCACTAAAACACCTTGTTTTTCTGCCAATTCTGGCCATTCACACACGAACACATACACGCACACACACACACACACACACACACACACTAACTCACATTCACCAATTCCGATAACGGTCGTCATTCCATTTCTTTCCTCCGTCCCCTCGCACCTTTTCCGTTTTATGGTCCCCCATAAATACAATTTATTTGCCATAGTTCATTCACCATAAGTGTGTGTTTGTGTGTCCGCAGTGTGTGTGTGTGAATCATTTTTAGGAGGTTTTCTTTTTGAAGATACTTTCCTTTTGTCATTTGGGAAGATTTTGCTCATTCATTTTATTAACTTTTCATCAACCTCTTGTTA
Source organism: Culex pipiens pallens (assembly GCF_016801865.2). NCBI lineage: Eukaryota > Metazoa > Arthropoda > Insecta > Diptera > Culicidae > Culex > Culex pipiens. Next base: position 100,119,985 of record NC_068937.1, on the reverse strand, counting down.
GTTGATTATTATTTTATGTTTTATTATTTATCTTAAAAAAAAATATCTTTTTAAATAATTCACAAATTTTGAATTTAAAAAACTACAAAAATTGTCAAAATAGCACCAGCAATCATTCAATTTCCCAGTGACAAAAAGCGCCCTTTCCTTCTTCCTCTTCTGTTAACGGTTCCTTTTCCCACCACCCCTCTCCTCCCCCTTCACGTGGCACGCGGGTGGTTACGTAACTTGCCACACAAACACACGCACACAGACTGACTGAAGAAACAACCCCGCCTCGCCGAACCCCCCCTACTCTACAAACGCACCACAATGAAGTAGACACATGATGCTGGGAAGGAAAGAAGATCTTCTTCTTCTGTTTTTTTTTTTTCATTACGTGCTGGTGTTGGCAGCTTTCAACGAGTCGTGTGTTTGCCAAATTTGAGGAATATTGTTCGAGAAAGAATACTCCCTTTTTTAAAATGAATTTATCTAGTATCTGAAATTGAATCAAAAATTTGAAAATTAAAAAAAACACTTGATAATGCTTAGAATTATGTTCAACTAAATATTACAACCATGTTTGAAAATCCAACACTTTTTTCGAAACAATTAATCGAGTCTCTTATAGAACTAGATTTATTGCAATTAACGGTCGGATTTTTTGACCATGTTTTTCTATGGCTCAAAAGTTGCGGGTTTCTGTCCCCTTAAACATATCGAAAAATCTTGAAAATAAAAAAATACGTATTTGGGAAATTGAGTTTTTGTGAAAAAAAATGTTGATAAAAAATCTGCAATTTTGTTTCCGTGTACCTATTTTTTTCTTAATAGTCCTCAACAATACTTACAACTTTACCGAAGACACCAAGTTGATCAGAAAATTAACTCCAAAGTTACAGCTATTTGAAAATTTACGTACCATTTTTGTATGGACAGCAGCCAAAATTGTATGGGTGAACCAATGACACAAAATAGCTTCTTTGGTCATAGGAAAGGCCCCCAAAAAGTTTGAGCCAAATAAAAAAATACAAAAAATAAAAATGGTCGAAATCGGCCGATTTCGTAGACAGTTGCTCAAGTTTGATGTGTTATTGAAACAGATTTCGAAAATATTTTCTGATTTAAAGGCAAATTCAGTACTAGAAGTGTTTTTTAGTAAATTTGGATTGTTTTGCCTTCGTCACTGAGGTAAGGCTATAATCCTGCTCTAAAGATGAACTTTTCATATAAAGCTCATAGACCCACCTTCATGTATACATATCGATTCAGAATCGATAACTGAACAAATGTGTGTGTGTATGTGACCAATAATGCCACTCAGTTTTCTTAGCACTTGCAGAACCGATTTTGACCAAACAAGTTGCATTCGATTTGGTTTAGGGTCCCGTCAGGTGCTGAGCAATTCTCTAGGAAATCGGTCTTTTTTCTTCAATTTTAATTTTTGTATTTTTTAATCCGACTGAAACTTTTTTGGTGCCTTCGGTATGCCCAAAGAAGCCATTTTGCATCATTAGTTTGTCCATATAATTTTCCATACAAATTTGGCAGCTGTCCATACAAAAATGATATGTGATAATTCAAAAATCTGTATCTTTTGAAGGAATTTTTTGATCGATTTGGTGTCTTCGGCAAAGTTGTAGGTATGGATATGGACTACACTGGAAAAAAATGATACACGGTAAAAAAAAAGGTGCAGTGGTAATCCTACAGGCATAACCATCATGACGAAGAACTTCGGACACAAAAGTAAATGAAATTTTTATAGTTTTTAATATTTGCGTTTCTTGGCCACAAAATCAATCACGAAATAGTTATTTCGTAAGATCTATTTATTTTTGCTCAAAGATGGTCTCATGGTATTTGGACGTTTGATAACAATTAAAACTTTCAAACGCTTCTTTAGCTAATCGTGATGGCAAAATTTTCGGGCCAGTTGATATGAAATCATTTCATCAATTTTCTGTTAAACTTTCGGCATTGAACAATTTTCAAGAAATATTTTGCAAACAATAAAATTTATTACAAAGAGTCATTCTGAACCATGTGTTAAAGACACAACACACAAACCCTAGAGCTTGATACCCATATTGCCCCAACTCTTATGGTTCCGCAAATGTCCCCTTATCGGAACATCCCCGGGGCCTCCGGCCACTCCAGGTGGTGGCCATTACTGCCAAAATGTCAAATTTCATGTCCAGTATCAAAATCCCTAGAGTTTGATACCCATATTGCCCCAACTCTTATGCAGGGTTGTTACGGACGGCGCGGATCGCGCGGATGGCGCGTTTCGCGCGGATAGCGCGGATCTGGCGCGGATTTGCTGGCTAATTTTGCTCAGGCGCGGATTTCGCGCGGATGGCAATTTTGATAAATAAATAGCTAGAATTACTGTCACGTTATTAAGAAAAATATTATCAAGAATTGCGAGAATATGTTTTTTTTCATTGAGTGCAATTTCAATTTCTTATTAATAGATTTTTTTTTCTGAAAATGTTTATTTTCGAAAAATTAAGATGTAAGATTACGTAGAGATTATTTTTTAAATTTATGGTTGAGAAATTCCTAAATAAAATTTCTACTACACTTAACTAATTTCTCAATATATCCGGCTCTGAATATGTAATTTCTATTGAATTTGAGTAATGTTTTTTTAACCTTATTTATTTTTAATTTTATAGTGGATATCAGAGTTTGGAAAACCACTCACACTCACAAATCGAGTAGGCTTCCTCACAGCAAACACTCTCGATACTCACCGTGAGTGTGAGGGCTGAGTAAATTTACTCATATTTGAGTAAAATGAGGGTGTGAGTAGGCCGTTTCCAACAATTTGTTATTTACAAAATCATTGATAACATCAATCCAAAATCAAGCGTCTTTATGAATCGGTTGTACATTCGAGGTAGCGTCAATGTCTATAAATCGAAAGGTTCTGTGTTGGTATTAATGTGGTATCAATTTTTTTTGTCTGTCCGGTTTTTTTTTTCGTTGCTTTAAAAAAAACCTTGGATTGTCAAAGTCCAGCGGATGGCCAATTATTTTCATAATTTTAAGATTGATGACCGGTCGAATCCGTTGTAGATTGAAATACCACAGGATAAATCGGAGGCCACAGACGGGGGCAGCTTCTGCGGGTGGATGTTGACAGCCATACCAAAAGAAGATGGCCGTGTTGCTGTGGGTAATGGTCACTCCCTTCGACAGCTGTGCAACTGTGGCCACTCTCGGTCGCTGACAGTTCTACCAATATGTCTTGCCTAAGAACCAGGAGTGGAGCCTCAGCGGCTGCCGGTGGCCCTAGCCTAAAGCTGACCAAAGCACTGGATCGGCCTTTTTTAGTTTTCAGTGAACCTCCAAGCCAAAGTCACCGGCAGCTACTGCAACTTCTTCGGCGTGTCTCGATTCTGAACCAAAACACATTTGTACAACTGTCGACGACCGGGAGTGGCCACTTACCTCAGCTACACGGCCTTCCACTGCTGGTAAAGCTGTTAAAATTCACCCGCAGAGGCATCCCCCGTCTAAACAACCTCTGACCTATCCGTCGGTAGGACTGCTGGAAGCTGTCAACAAACTTTGTGATTAAAAAAATTAAACTCGCTGAAAAAAAAAACAGTTAAAAATTAGGATTTGAACCACTGTGATAAAAAAAAAAACTTCTAATAGATAGCACTGCGCCTCTACCATCAGGACTACTTTTTCGCTGTTGAGTTAACAAGAAAATCACCGATGTAGAGTTTGACATAAAAAATCCAAAATTCAAAATTTAAAGAAAAATTCAAAATTAAAAAAATCAAAATTAAAAAAAAAATCAAAATTCGAAAAGTAAAAAAAAATTAAATTCAAAACGATTTTGCAAACAAACAAAAAACGGAAATCTAAAAAATCTCAAATAAAATTTAAATTCTTAAATTCCTAAATTCCTAAATTCTTGAATTCTTGAATTCTTAAATTCTTAAATTCTTAAATTCTTAAATTCTTAAATTCTTAAATTCTTAAATTCTTAAATTCTTAAATTCTTAAATTCTTAAATTCTTAAATTCTTAAATTCTTAAATTCTTAAATTCTTAAATTCTTAAATTCTTAAATTCTTAAATTCTTAAATTCTTAAATTCTTAAATTCTTAAATTCTTAAATTCTTAAATTCTTAAATTCTTAAATTCTTAAATTCTTAAATTCTTAAATTCTTAAATTCTTAAATTCTTAAATTCTTAAATTCTTAAATTCTTAAATTCTTAAATTCTTAAATTCTTAAATTCTTAAATTCTTAAATTCTTAAATTCTTAAATTCTTAAATTCTTAAATTCTTAAATTCTTAAATTCTTAAATTCTTAAATTCTTAAATTCTTAAATTCTTAAATTCTTAAATTCTTAAATTCTTAAATTCTTAAATTCTTAAATTCTTAAATTCTTAAATTCTTAAATTCTTAAATTCTTAAATTCTTAAATTCTTAAATTCTTAAATTCTTAAATTCTTAAATTCTTAAATTCTTAAATTCTTAAATTCTTAAATTCTTAAATTCTTAAATTCTTAAATTCTTAAATTCTTAAATTCTTAAATTCTTAAATTCTTAAATTCTTAAATTCTTAAATTCTTAAATTCTTAAATTCTTAAATTCTTAAATTCTTAAATTCTTAAATTCTTAAATTCTTAAATTCTTAAATTCTTAAATTCTTAAATTCTTAAATTCTTAAATTCTTAAATTCTTAAATTCTTAAATTCTTAAATTCTTAAATTCTTAAATTCTTAAATTCTTAAATTCTTAAATTCTTAAATTCTTAAATTCTTAAATTCTTAAATTCTTAAATTCTTAAATTCTTAAATTCTTAAATTCTTAAATTCTTAAATTCTTAAATTCTTAAATTCTTAAATTCTTAAATTCTTAAATTCTTAAATTCTTAAATTCTTAAATTCTTAAATTCTTAAATTCTTAAATTCTTAAATTCTTAAATTCTTAAATTCTTAAATTCTTAAATTCTTAAATTCTTAAATTCTTAAATTCTTAAATTCTTAAATTCTTAAATTCTTAAATTCTTAAATTCTTAAATTCTTAAATTCTTAAATTCTTAAATTCTTAAATTCTTAAATTCTTAAATTCTTAAATTCTTAAATTCTTAAATTCTTAAATTCTTAAATTCTTAAATTCTTAAATTCTTAAATTCTTAAATTCTTAAATTCTTAAATTCTTAAATTCTTAAATTCTTAAATTCTTAAATTCTTAAATTCTTAAATTCTTAAATTCTTAAATTCTTAAATTCTTAAATTCTTAAATTCTTAAATTCTTAAATTCTTAAATTCTTAAATTCTTAAATTCTTAAATTCTTAAATTCTTAAATTCTTAAATTCTTAAATTCTTAAATTCTTAAATTCTTAAATTCTTAAATTCTTAAATTCTTAAATTCTTAAATTCTTAAATTCTTAAATTCTTAAATTCTTAAATTCTTAAATTCTTAAATTCTTAAATTCTTAAATTCTTAAATTCTTAAATTCTTAAATTCTTAAATTCTTAAATTCTTAAATTCTTAAATTCTTAAATTCTTAAATTCTTAAATTCTTAAATTCTTAAATTCTTAAATTCTTAAATTCTTAAATTCTTAAATTCTTAAATTCTTAAATTCTTAAATTCTTAAATTCTTAAATTCTTAAATTCTTAAATTCTTAAATTCTTAAATTCTTAAATTCTTAAATTCTTAAATTCTTAAATTCTTAAATTCTTAAATTCTTAAATTCTTAAATTCTTAAATTCTTAAATTCTTAAATTCTTAAATTCTTAAATTCTTAAATTCTTAAATTCTTAAATTCTTAAATTCTTAAATTCTTAAATTCTTAAATTCTTAAATTCTTAAATTCTTAAATTCTTAAATTCTTAAATTCTTAAATTCTTAAATTCTTAAATTCTTAAATTCTTAAATTCTTAAATTCTTAAATTCTTAAATTCTTAAATTCTTAAATTCTTAAATTCTTAAATTCTTAAATTCTTAAATTCTTAAATTCTTAAATTCTTAAATTCTTAAATTCTTAAATTCTTAAATTCTTAAATTCTTAAATTCTTAAATTCTTAAATTCTTAAATTCTTAAATTCTTAAATTCTTAAATTCTTAAATTCTTAAATTCTTAAATTCTTAAATTCTTAAATTCTTAAATTCTTAAATTCTTAAATTCTTAAATTCTTAAATTCTTAAATTCTTAAATTCTTAAATTCTTAAATTCTTAAATTCTTAAATTCTTAAATTCTTAAATTCTTAAATTCTTAAATTCTTAAATTCTTAAATTCTTAAATTCTTAAATTCTTAAATTCTTAAATTCTTAAATTCTTAAATTCTTAAATTCTTAAATTCTTAAATTCTTAAATTCTTAAATTCTTAAATTCTTAAATTCTTAAATTCTTAAATTCTTAAATTCTTAAATTCTTAAATTCTTAAATTCTTAAATTCTTAAATTCTTAAATTCTTAAATTCTTAAATTCTTAAATTCTTAAATTCTTAAATTCTTAAATTCTTAAATTCTTAAATTCTTAAATTCTTAAATTCTTAAATTCTTAAATTCTTAAATTCTTAAATTCTTAAATTCTTAAATTCTTAAATTCTTAAATTCTTAAATTCTTAAATTCTTAAATTCTTAAATTCTTAAATTCTTAAATTCTTAAATTCTTAAATTCTTAAATTCTTAAATTCTTAAATTCTTAAATTCTTAAATTCTTAAATTCTTAAATTCTTAAATTCTTAAATTCTTAAATTCTTAAATTCTTAAATTCTTAAATTCTTAAATTCTTAAATTCTTAAATTCTTAAATTCTTAAATTCTTAAATTCTTAAATTCTTAAATTCTTAAATTCTTAAATTCTTAAATTCTTAAATTCTTAAATTCTTAAATTCTTAAATTCTTAAATTCTTAAATTCTTAAATTCTTAAATTCTTAAATTCTTAAATTCTTAAATTCTTAAATTCTTAAATTCTTAAATTCTTAAATTCTTAAATTCTTAAATTCTTAAATTCTTAAATTCTTAAATTCTTAAATTCTTAAATTCTTAAATTCTTAAATTCTTAAATTCTTAAATTCTTAAATTCTTAAATTCTTAAATTCTTAAATTCTTAAATTCTTAAATTCTTAAATTCTTAAATTCTTAAATTCTTAAATTCTTAAATTCTTAAATTCTTAAATTCTTAAATTCTTAAATTCTTAAATTCTTAAATTCTTAAATTCTTAAATTCTTAAATTCTTAAATTCTTAAATTCTTAAATTCTTAAATTCTTAAATTCTTAAATTCTTAAATTCTTAAATTCTTAAATTCTTAAATTCTTAAATTCTTAAATTCTTAAATTCTTAAATTCTTAAATTCTTAAATTCTTAAATTCTTAAATTCTTAAATTCTTAAATTCTTAAATTCTTAAATTCTTAAATTCTTAAATTCTTAAATTCTTAAATTCTTAAATTCTTAAATTCTTAAATTCTTAAATTCTTAAATTCTTAAATTCTTAAATTCTTAAATTCTTAAATTCTTAAATTCTTAAATTCTTAAATTCTTAAATTCTTAAATTCTTAAATTCTTAAATTCTTAAATTCTTAAATTCTTAAATTCTTAAATTCTTAAATTCTTAAATTCTTAAATTCTTAAATTCTTAAATTCTTAAATTCTTAAATTCTTAAATTCTTAAATTCTTAAATTCTTAAATTCTTAAATTCTTAAATTCTTAAATTCTTAAATTCTTAAATTCTTAAATTCTTAAATTCTTAAATTCTTAAATTCTTAAATTCTTAAATTCTTAAATTCTTAAATTCTTAAATTCTTAAATTCTTAAATTCTTAAATTCTTAAATTCTTAAATTCTTAAATTCTTAAATTCTTAAATTCTTAAATTCTTAAATTCTTAAATTCTTAAATTCTTAAATTCTTAAATTCTTAAATTCTTAAATTCTTAAATTCTTAAATTCTTAAATTCTTAAATTCTTAAATTCTTAAATTCTTAAATTCTTAAATTCTTAAATTCTTAAATTCTTAAATTCTTAAATTCTTAAATTCTTAAATTCTTAAATTCTTAAATTCTTAAATTCTTAAATTCTTAAATTCTTAAATTCTTAAATTCTTAAATTCTTAAATTCTTAAATTCTTAAATTCTTAAATTCTTAAATTCTTAAATTCTTAAATTCTTAAATTCTTAAATTCTTAAATTCTTAAATTCTTAAATTCTTAAATTCTTAAATTCTTAAATTCTTAAATTCTTAAATTCTTAAATTCTTAAATTCTTAAATTCTTAAATTCTTAAATTCTTAAATTCTTAAATTCTTAAATTCTTAAATTCTTAAATTCTTAAATTCTTAAATTCTTAAATTCTTAAATTCTTAAATTCTTAAATTCTTAAATTCTTAAATTCTTAAATTCTTAAATTCTTAAATTCTTAAATTCTTAAATTCTTAAATTCTTAAATTCTTAAATTCTTAAATTCTTAAATTCTTAAATTCTTAAATTCTTAAATTCTTAAATTCTTAAATTCTTAAATTCTTAAATTCTTAAATTCTTAAATTCTTAAATTCTTAAATTCTTAAATTCTTAAATTCTTAAATTCTTAAATTCTTAAATTCTTAAATTCTTAAATTCTTAAATTCTTAAATTCTTAAATTCTTAAATTCTTAAATTCTTAAATTCTTAAATTCTTAAATTCTTAAATTCTTAAATTCTTAAATTCTTAAATTCTTAAATTCTTAAATTCTTAAATTCTTAAATTCTTAAATTCTTAAATTCTTAAATTCTTAAATTCTTAAATTCTTAAATTCTTAAATTCTTAAATTCTTAAATTCTTAAATTCTTAAATTCTTAAATTCTTAAATTCTTAAATTCTTAAATTCTTAAATTCTTAAATTCTTAAATTCTTAAATTCTTAAATTCTTAAATTCTTAAATTCTTAAATTCTTAAATTCTTAAATTCTTAAATTCTTAAATTCTTAAATTCTTAAATTCTTAAATTCTTAAATTCTTAAATTCTTAAATTCTTAAATTCTTAAATTCTTAAATTCTTAAATTCTTAAATTCTTAAATTCTTAAATTCTTAAATTCTTAAATTCTTAAATTCTTAAATTCTTAAATTCTTAAATTCTTAAATTCTTAAATTCTTAAATTCTTAAATTCTTAAATTCTTAAATTCTTAAATTCTTAAATTCTTAAATTCTTAAATTCTTAAATTCTTAAATTCTTAAATTCTTAAATTCTTAAATTCTTAAATTCTTAAATTCTTAAATTCTTAAATTCTTAAATTCTTAAATTCTTAAATTCTTAAATTCTTAAATTCTTAAATTCTTAAATTCTTAAATTCTTAAATTCTTAAATTCTTAAATTCTTAAATTCTTAAATTCTTAAATTCTTAAATTCTTAAATTCTTAAATTCTTAAATTCTTAAATTCTTAAATTCTTAAATTCTTAAATTCTTAAATTCTTAAATTCTTAAATTCTTAAATTCTTAAATTCTTAAATTCTTAAATTCTTAAATTCTTAAATTCTTAAATTCTTAAATTCTTAAATTCTTAAATTCTTAAATTCTTAAATTCTTAAATTCTTAAATTCTTAAATTCTTAAATTCTTAAATTCTTAAATTCTTAAATTCTTAAATTCTTAAATTCTTAAATTCTTAAATTCTTAAATTCTTAAATTCTTAAATTCTTAAATTCTTAAATTCTTAAATTCTTAAATTCTTAAATTCTTAAATTCTTAAATTCTTAAATTCTTAAATTCTTAAATTCTTAAATTCTTAAATTCTTAAATTCTTAAATTCTTAAATTCTTAAATTCTTAAATTCTTAAATTCTTAAATTCTTAAATTCTTAAATTCTTAAATTCTTAAATTCTTAAATTCTTAAATTCTTAAATTCTTAAATTCTTAAATTCTTAAATTCTTAAATTCTTAAATTCTTAAATTCTTAAATTCTTAAATTCTTAAATTCTTAAATTCTTAAATTCTTAAATTCTTAAATTCTTAAATTCTTAAATTCTTAAATTCTTAAATTCTTAAATTCTTAAATTCTTAAATTCTTAAATTCTTAAATTCTTAAATTCTTAAATTCTTAAATTCTTAAATTCTTAAATTCTTAAATTCTTAAATTCTTAAATTCTTAAATTCTTAAATTCTTAAATTCTTAAATTCTTAAATTCTTAAATTCTTAAATTCTTAAATTCTTAAATTCTTAAATTCTTAAATTCTTAAATTCTTAAATTCTTAAATTCTTAAATTCTTAAATTCTTAAATTCTTAAATTCTTAAATTCTTAAATTCTTAAATTCTTAAATTCTTAAATTCTTAAATTCTTAAATTCTTAAATTCTTAAATTCTTAAATTCTTAAATTCTTAAATTCTTAAATTCTTAAATTCTTAAATTCTTAAATTCTTAAATTCTTAAATTCTTAAATTCTTAAATTCTTAAATTCTTAAATTCTTAAATTCTTAAATTCTTAAATTCTTAAATTCTTAAATTCTTAAATTCTTAAATTCTTAAATTCTTAAATTCTTAAATTCTTAAATTCTTAAATTCTTAAATTCTTAAATTCTTAAATTCTTAAATTCTTAAATTCTTAAATTCTTAAATTCTTAAATTCTTAAATTCTTAAATTCTTAAATTCTTAAATTCTTAAATTCTTAAATTCTTAAATTCTTAAATTCTTAAATTCTTAAATTCTTAAATTCTTAAATTCTTAAATTCTTAAATTCTTAAATTCTTAAATTCTTAAATTCTTAAATTCTTAAATTCTTAAATTCTTAAATTCTTAAATTCTTAAATTCTTAAATTCTTAAATTCTTAAATTCTTAAATTCTTAAATTCTTAAATTCTTAAATTCTTAAATTCTTAAATTCTTAAATTCTTAAATTCTTAAATTCTTAAATTCTTAAATTCTTAAATTCTTAAATTCTTAAATTCTTAAATTCTTAAATTCTTAAATTCTTAAATTCTTAAATTCTTAAATTCTTAAATTCTTAAATTCTTAAATTCTTAAATTCTTAAATTCTTAAATTCTTAAATTCTTAAATTCTTAAATTCTTAAATTCTTAAATTCTTAAATTCTTAAATTCTTAAATTCTTAAATTCTTAAATTCTTAAATTCTTAAATTCTTAAATTCTTAAATTCTTAAATTCTTAAATTCTTAAATTCTTAAATTCTTAAATTCTTAAATTCTTAAATTCTTAAATTCTTAAATTCTTAAATTCTTAAATTCTTAAATTCTTAAATTCTTAAATTCTTAAATTCTTAAATTCTTAAATTCTTAAATTCTTAAATTCTTAAATTCTTAAATTCTTAAATTCTTAAATTCTTAAATTCTTAAATTCTTAAATTCTTAAATTCTTAAATTCTTAAATTCTTAAATTCTTAAATTCTTAAATTCTTAAATTCTTAAATTCTTAAATTCTTAAATTCTTAAATTCTTAAATTCTTAAATTCTTAAATTCTTAAATTCTTAAATTCTTAAATTCTTAAATTCTTAAATTCTTAAATTCTTAAATTCTTAAATTCTTAAATTCTTAAATTCTTAAATTCTTAAATTCTTAAATTCTTAAATTCTTAAATTCTTAAATTCTTAAATTCTTAAATTCTTAAATTCTTAAATTCTTAAATTCTTAAATTCTTAAATTCTTAAATTCTTAAATTCTTAAATTCTTAAATTCTTAAATTCTTAAATTCTTAAATTCTTAAATTCTTAAATTCTTAAATTCTTAAATTCTTAAATTCTTAAATTCTTAAATTCTTAAATTCTTAAATTCTTAAATTCTTAAATTCTTAAATTCTTAAATTCTTAAATTCTTAAATTCTTAAATTCTTAAATTCTTAAATTCTTAAATTCTTAAATTCTTAAATTCTTAAATTCTTAAATTCTTAAATTCTTAAATTCTTAAATTCTTAAATTCTTAAATTCTTAAATTCTTAAATTCTTAAATTCTTAAATTCTTAAATTCTTAAATTCTTAAATTCTTAAATTCTTAAATTCTTAAATTCTTAAATTCTTAAATTCTTAAATTCTTAAATTCTTAAATTCTTAAATTCTTAAATTCTTAAATTCTTAAATTCTTAAATTCTTAAATTCTTAAATTCTTAAATTCTTAAATTCTTAAATTCTTAAATTCTTAAATTCTTAAATTCTTAAATTCTTAAATTCTTAAATTCTTAAATTCTTAAATTCTTAAATTCTTAAATTCTTAAATTCTTAAATTCTTAAATTCTTAAATTCTTAAATTCTTAAATTCTTAAATTCTTAAATTCTTAAATTCTTAAATTCTTAAATTCTTAAATTCTTAAATTCTTAAATTCTTAAATTCTTAAATTCTTAAATTCTTAAATTCTTAAATTCTTAAATTCTTAAATTCTTAAATTCTTAAATTCTTAAATTCTTAAATTCTTAAATTCTTAAATTCTTAAATTCTTAAATTCTTAAATTCTTAAATTCTTAAATTCTTAAATTCTTAAATTCTTAAATTCTTAAATTCTTAAATTCTTAAATTCTTAAATTCTTAAATTCTTAAATTCTTAAATTCTTAAATTCTTAAATTCTTAAATTCTTAAATTCTTAAATTCTTAAATTCTTAAATTCTTAAATTCTTAAATTCTTAAATTCTTAAATTCTTAAATTCTTAAATTCTTAAATTCTTAAATTCTTAAATTCTTAAATTCTTAAATTCTTAAATTCTTAAATTCTTAAATTCTTAAATTCTTAAATTCTTAAATTCTTAAATTCTTAAATTCTTAAATTCTTAAATTCTTAAATTCTTAAATTCTTAAATTCTTAAATTCTTAAATTCTTAAATTCTTAAATTCTTAAATTCTTAAATTCTTAAATTCTTAAATTCTTAAATTCTTAAATTCTTAAATTCTTAAATTCTTAAATTCTTAAATTCTTAAATTCTTAAATTCTTAAATTCTTAAATTCTTAAATTCTTAAATTCTTAAATTCTTAAATTCTTAAATTCTTAAATTCTTAAATTCTTAAATTCTTAAATTCTTAAATTCTTAAATTCTTAAATTCTTAAATTCTTAAATTCTTAAATTCTTAAATTCTTAAATTCTTAAATTCTTAAATTCTTAAATTCTTAAATTCTTAAATTCTTAAATTCTTAAATTCTTAAATTCTTAAATTCTTAAATTCTTAAATTCTTAAATTCTTAAATTCTTAAATTCTTAAATTCTTAAATTCTTAAATTCTTAAATTCTTAAATTCTTAAATTCTTAAATTCTTAAATTCTTAAATTCTTAAATTCTTAAATTCTTAAATTCTTAAATTCTTAAATTCTTAAATTCTTAAATTCTTAAATTCTTAAATTCTTAAATTCTTAAATTCTTAAATTCTTAAATTCTTAAATTCTTAAATTCTTAAATTCTTAAATTCTTAAATTCTTAAATTCTTAAATTCTTAAATTCTTAAATTCTTAAATTCTTAAATTCTTAAATTCTTAAATTCTTAAATTCTTAAATTCTTAAATTCTTAAATTCTTAAATTCTTAAATTCTTAAATTCTTAAATTCTTAAATTCTTAAATTCTTAAATTCTTAAATTCTTAAATTCTTAAATTCTTAAATTCTTAAATTCTTAAATTCTTAAATTCTTAAATTCTTAAATTCTTAAATTCTTAAATTCTTAAATTCTTAAATTCTTAAATTCTTAAATTCTTAAATTCTTAAATTCTTAAATTCTTAAATTCTTAAATTCTTAAATTCTTAAATTCTTAAATTCTTAAATTCTTAAATTCTTAAATTCTTAAATTCTTAAATTCTTAAATTCTTAAATTCTTAAATTCTTAAATTCTTAAATTCTTAAATTCTTAAATTCTTAAATTCTTAAATTCTTAAATTCTTAAATTCTTAAATTCTTAAATTCTTAAATTCTTAAATTCTTAAATTCTTAAATTCTTAAATTCTTAAATTCTTAAATTCTTAAATTCTTAAATTCTTAAATTCTTAAATTCTTAAATTCTTAAATTCTTAAATTCTTAAATTCTTAAATTCTTAAATTCTTAAATTCTTAAATTCTTAAATTCTTAAATTCTTAAATTCTTAAATTCTTAAATTCTTAAATTCTTAAATTCTTAAATTCTTAAATTCTTAAATTCTTAAATTCTTAAATTCTTAAATTCTTAAATTCTTAAATTCTTAAATTCTTAAATTCTTAAATTCTTAAATTCTTAAATTCTTAAATTCTTAAATTCTTAAATTCTTAAATTCTTAAATTCTTAAATTCTTAAATTCTTAAATTCTTAAATTCTTAAATTCTTAAATTCTTAAATTCTTAAATTCTTAAATTCTTAAATTCTTAAATTCTTAAATTCTTAAATTCTTAAATTCTTAAATTCTTAAATTCTTAAATTCTTAAATTCTTAAATTCTTAAATTCTTAAATTCTTAAATTCTTAAATTCTTAAATTCTTAAATTCTTAAATTCTTAAATTCTTAAATTCTTAAATTCTTAAATTCTTAAATTCTTAAATTCTTAAATTCTTAAATTCTTAAATTCTTAAATTCTTAAATTCTTAAATTCTTAAATTCTTAAATTCTTAAATTCTTAAATTCTTAAATTCTTAAATTCTTAAATTCTTAAATTCTTAAATTCTTAAATTCTTAAATTCTTAAATTCTTAAATTCTTAAATTCTTAAATTCTTAAATTCTTAAATTCTTAAATTCTTAAATTCTTAAATTCTTAAATTCTTAAATTCTTAAATTCTTAAATTCTTAAATTCTTAAATTCTTAAATTCTTAAATTCTTAAATTCTTAAATTCTTAAATTCTTAAATTCTTAAATTCTTAAATTCTTAAATTCTTAAATTCTTAAATTCTTAAATTCTTAAATTCTTAAATTCTTAAATTCTTAAATTCTTAAATTCTTAAATTCTTAAATTCTTAAATTCTTAAATTCTTAAATTCTTAAATTCTTAAATTCTTAAATTCTTAAATTCTTAAATTCTTAAATTCTTAAATTCTTAAATTCTTAAATTCTTAAATTCTTAAATTCTTAAATTCTTAAATTCTTAAATTCTTAAATTCTTAAATTCTTAAATTCTTAAATTCTTAAATTCTTAAATTCTTAAATTCTTAAATTCTTAAATTCTTAAATTCTTAAATTCTTAAATTCTTAAATTCTTAAATTCTTAAATTCTTAAATTCTTAAATTCTTAAATTCTTAAATTCTTAAATTCTTAAATTCTTAAATTCTTAAATTCTTAAATTCTTAAATTCTTAAATTCTTAAATTCTTAAATTCTTAAATTCTTAAATTCTTAAATTCTTAAATTCTTAAATTCTTAAATTCTTAAATTCTTAAATTCTTAAATTCTTAAATTCTTAAATTCTTAAATTCTTAAATTCTTAAATTCTTAAATTCTTAAATTCTTAAATTCTTAAATTCTTAAATTCTTAAATTCTTAAATTCTTAAATTCTTAAATTCTTAAATTCTTAAATTCTTAAATTCTTAAATTCTTAAATTCTTAAATTCTTAAATTCTTAAATTCTTAAATTCTTAAATTCTTAAATTCTTAAATTCTTAAATTCTTAAATTCTTAAATTCTTAAATTCTTAAATTCTTAAATTCTTAAATTCTTAAATTCTTAAATTCTTAAATTCTTAAATTCTTAAATTCTTAAATTCTTAAATTCTTAAATTCTTAAATTCTTAAATTCTTAAATTCTTAAATTCTTAAATTCTTAAATTCTTAAATTCTTAAATTCTTAAATTCTTAAATTCTTAAATTCTTAAATTCTTAAATTCTTAAATTCTTAAATTCTTAAATTCTTAAATTCTTAAATTCTTAAATTCTTAAATTCTTAAATTCTTAAATTCTTAAATTCTTAAATTCTTAAATTCTTAAATTCTTAAATTCTTAAATTCTTAAATTCTTAAATTCTTAAATTCTTAAATTCTTAAATTCTTAAATTCTTAAATTCTTAAATTCTTAAATTCTTAAATTCTTAAATTCTTAAATTCTTAAATTCTTAAATTCTTAAATTCTTAAATTCTTAAATTCTTAAATTCTTAAATTCTTAAATTCTTAAATTCTTAAATTCTTAAATTCTTAAATTCTTAAATTCTTAAATTCTTAAATTCTTAAATTCTTAAATTCTTAAATTCTTAAATTCTTAAATTCTTAAATTCTTAAATTCTTAAATTCTTAAATTCTTAAATTCTTAAATTCTTAAATTCTTAAATTCTTAAATTCTTAAATTCTTAAATTCTTAAATTCTTAAATTCTTAAATTCTTAAATTCTTAAATTCTTAAATTCTTAAATTCTTAAATTCTTAAATTCTTAAATTCTTAAATTCTTAAATTCTTAAATTCTTAAATTCTTAAATTCTTAAATTCTTAAATTCTTAAATTCTTAAATTCTTAAATTCTTAAATTCTTAAATTCTTAAATTCTTAAATTCTTAAATTCTTAAATTCTTAAATTCTTAAATTCTTAAATTCTTAAATTCTTAAATTCTTAAATTCTTAAATTCTTAAATTCTTAAATTCTTAAATTCTTAAATTCTTAAATTCTTAAATTCTTAAATTCTTAAATTCTTAAATTCTTAAATTCTTAAATTCTTAAATTCTTAAATTCTTAAATTCTTAAATTCTTAAATTCTTAAATTCTTAAATTCTTAAATTCTTAAATTCTTAAATTCTTAAATTCTTAAATTCTTAAATTCTTAAATTCTTAAATTCTTAAATTCTTAAATTCTTAAATTCTTAAATTCTTAAATTCTTAAATTCTTAAATTCTTAAATTCTTAAATTCTTAAATTCTTAAATTCTTAAATTCTTAAATTCTTAAATTCTTAAATTCTTAAATTCTTAAATTCTTAAATTCTTAAATTCTTAAATTCTTAAATTCTTAAATTCTTAAATTCTTAAATTCTTAAATTCTTAAATTCTTAAATTCTTAAATTCTTAAATTCTTAAATTCTTAAATTCTTAAATTCTTAAATTCTTAAATTCTTAAATTCTTAAATTCTTAAATTCTTAAATTCTTAAATTCTTAAATTCTTAAATTCTTAAATTCTTAAATTCTTAAATTCTTAAATTCTTAAATTCTTAAATTCTTAAATTCTTAAATTCTTAAATTCTTAAATTCTTAAATTCTTAAATTCTTAAATTCTTAAATTCTTAAATTCTTAAATTCTTAAATTCTTAAATTCTTAAATTCTTAAATTCTTAAATTCTTAAATTCTTAAATTCTTAAATTCTTAAATTCTTAAATTCTTAAATTCTTAAATTCTTAAATTCTTAAATTCTTAAATTCTTAAATTCTTAAATTCTTAAATTCTTAAATTCTTAAATTCTTAAATTCTTAAATTCTTAAATTCTTAAATTCTTAAATTCTTAAATTCTTAAATTCTTAAATTCTTAAATTCTTAAATTCTTAAATTCTTAAATTCTTAAATTCTTAAATTCTTAAATTCTTAAATTCTTAAATTCTTAAATTCTTAAATTCTTAAATTCTTAAATTCTTAAATTCTTAAATTCTTAAATTCTTAAATTCTTAAATTCTTAAATTCTTAAATTCTTAAATTCTTAAATTCTTAAATTCTTAAATTCTTAAATTCTTAAATTCTTAAATTCTTAAATTCTTAAATTCTTAAATTCTTAAATTCTTAAATTCTTAAATTCTTAAATTCTTAAATTCTTAAATTCTTAAATTCTTAAATTCTTAAATTCTTAAATTCTTAAATTCTTAAATTCTTAAATTCTTAAATTCTTAAATTCTTAAATTCTTAAATTCTTAAATTCTTAAATTCTTAAATTCTTAAATTCTTAAATTCTTAAATTCTTAAATTCTTAAATTCTTAAATTCTTAAATTCTTAAATTCTTAAATTCTTAAATTCTTAAATTCTTAAATTCTTAAATTCTTAAATTCTTAAATTCTTAAATTCTTAAATTCTTAAATTCTTAAATTCTTAAATTCTTAAATTCTTAAATTCTTAAATTCTTAAATTCTTAAATTCTTAAATTCTTAAATTCTTAAATTCTTAAATTCTTAAATTCTTAAATTCTTAAATTCTTAAATTCTTAAATTCTTAAATTCTTAAATTCTTAAATTCTTAAATTCTTAAATTCTTAAATTCTTAAATTCTTAAATTCTTAAATTCTTAAATTCTTAAATTCTTAAATTCTTAAATTCTTAAATTCTTAAATTCTTAAATTCTTAAATTCTTAAATTCTTAAATTCTTAAATTCTTAAATTCTTAAATTCTTAAATTCTTAAATTCTTAAATTCTTAAATTCTTAAATTCTTAAATTCTTAAATTCTTAAATTCTTAAATTCTTAAATTCTTAAATTCTTAAATTCTTAAATTCTTAAATTCTTAAATTCTTAAATTCTTAAATTCTTAAATTCTTAAATTCTTAAATTCTTAAATTCTTAAATTCTTAAATTCTTAAATTCTTAAATTCTTAAATTCTTAAATTCTTAAATTCTTAAATTCTTAAATTCTTAAATTCTTAAATTCTTAAATTCTTAAATTCTTAAATTCTTAAATTCTTAAATTCTTAAATTCTTAAATTCTTAAATTCTTAAATTCTTAAATTCTTAAATTCTTAAATTCTTAAATTCTTAAATTCTTAAATTCTTAAATTCTTAAATTCTTAAATTCTGAAATTCTGAAATTCTTAAATTCTTAAATTCTTAAATTCTTAAATTCTTAAATTCTTAAATTCTTAAATTCTTAAATTCTTAAATTCTTAAATTCTTAAATTCTTAAATTCTTAAATTCTTAAATTCTTAAATTCTTAAATTCTTAAATTCTTAAATTCTTAAATTCTTAAATTCTTAAATTCTTAAATTCTTAAATTCTTAAATTCTTAAATTCTTAAATTCTTAAATTCTTAAATTCTTAAATTCTTAAATTCTTAAATTCTTAAATTCTTAAATTCTTAAATTCTTAAATTCTTAAATTCTTAAATTCTTAAATTCTTAAATTCTTAAATTCTTAAATTCTTAAATTCTTAAATTCTTAAATTCTTAAATTCTTAAATTCTTAAATTCTTAAATTCTTAAATTCTTAAATTCTTAAATTCTTAAATTCTTAAATTCTTAAATTCTTAAATTCTTAAATTCTTAAATTCTTAAATTCTTAAATTCTTAAATTCTTAAATTCTTAAATTCTTAAATTCTTAAATTCTTAAATTCTTAAATTCTTAAATTCTTAAATTCTTAAATTCTTAAATTCTTAAATTCTTAAATTCTTAAATTCTTAAATTCTTAAATTCTTAAATTCTTAAATTCTTAAATTCTTAAATTCTTAAATTCTTAAATTCTTAAATTCTTAAATTCTTAAATTCTTAAATTCTTAAATTCTTAAATTCTTAAATTCTTAAATTCTTAAATTCTTAAATTCTTAAATTCTTAAATTCTTAAATTCTTAAATTCTTAAATTCTTAAATTCTTAAATTCTTAAATTCTTAAATTCTTAAATTCTTAAATTCTTAAATTCTTAAATTCTTAAATTCTTAAATTCTTAAATTCTTAAATTCTTAAATTCTTAAATTCTTAAATTCTTAAATTCTTAAATTCTTAAATTCTTAAATTCTTAAATTCTTAAATTCTTAAATTCTTAAATTCTTAAATTCTTAAATTCTTAAATTCTTAAATTCTTAAATTCTTAAATTCTTAAATTCTTAAATTCTTAAATTCTTAAATTCTTAAATTCTTAAATTCTTAAATTCTTAAATTCTTAAATTCTTAAATTCTTAAATTCTTAAATTATTAAATTCTTAAATTCTTAAATTCTTAAATTCTTAAATTCTTAAATTCTTAAATTCTTAAATTCTTAAATTCTTAAATTCTTAAATTCTTAAATTCTTAAATTCTTAAATTCTTAAATTCTTAAATTCTTAAATCCTTAAATTCTTAAATTCTTAAATTCTTAAATTCTTAGAAGAAAATATTTAAAATATTGGAAATGCAATTTGTTTCGGAATGAAATTTTAGTGAGGAATTTAGAATACAATCTGTATTAAAATTTATAGATTTTGAATTTTTGAGAATTTCGAAATCTTAAATTTAATCATATTAAAATTTTAGATTTTGGTTTTATGAGCTTATATTTTTGAAGTTAAATTTCATTTATTAGATTTTTAAATTTTGTTTATATTGGTTTATAATTTTCTATTTTGTTTATATTGGTCAAAATTATTGTAGTATCCCTCTGATTTGCAAAAAGATTTTTTTTGTGACACTTTTCTTGACGTCTCTTGAGGTATTTTTTAAAAGGATTTTTTGCTTTCATTCCTTCAAACATAAAACGAGTTGCATTTTTTTATCAAATACTTTCTGTATTAGTTTTTTTCTTTGGAAATAACACTTCTTGAATGTGGTCGCGATTTTTTTTATATGGCGCGGATTTCGCGCGGATTGAGGTTTCGGTCGGCGCGGATTTGGCGCGGATTTTATTTCGACTTTCCCGTAACAACCCTGCTTATGGTTCCGCAAATGTCCACTTATCGGAAATCCCCGGGGCCTCCGGCCACTCCAGGTAGTGGCCACTACTGCCAAAATGTCAAATTTCATGTCCAGTATCAAAATCCCTAGAGTTTGATACCCATATTGCCCCAACTCTTATGGTTCCGCAAATGTCCCCCTATAGGAACACCCCCGGGGCCTCCGGCTACTCCAGGTAGTGGCCACTACTGCCAAAATGTCAAATTTCATGTCCAGTATCAAAATCCCTAGAGTTTGATACCCATATTGCCCCAACTCTTATGGTTCCGCAAATGTCCCCCTATCGGAACACCCCCGGGGCCTCCGGCTACTCCAGGTAGTGGCCACTACTGCCAAAATGTCAAATTTCATGTCCAGTATCAAAAACCCTAAAGTTTGATACCCATATTCCCCCAACTCTTTCAGTTTCGCAAATGTCCCCTTATCGGAACATCCCCGGGGCCTCCGGCCACTCCAGGTGGTGGCCACTGCTGCCAAAATGTCAAATTTCATGTCCATTATCAAAATCCCTAAAATTTGATACCCATATTGCCCCAACTCTTATGGTTCCGCAAATGTCCCCTTATCGGAACATCCCCGGGGCCTCCGGCCACTCCAGGTGGTGGCCATTACTGCCAAAATGTCAAATTTCATGTCCAGTATCAAAATCCCTAAAGTTTGATACCTATATTGCCCCAACTTTTATGGTTCCGCAAATGTCCCCCTATCGGAACACCCCCGGGGCCTCTTGCCACTCCAGGTGGTGGCCACTGCTGACAAAATGCCAAATTTCAGGACCAGTTTCAAAAACCCTAAAGTTTGATACCCATATTGCCCCAACTCTTTCAGTTCCGCAAATGTCCCCTTATCGGAACATCCCCGGGGCCTCCGGCCACTCCAGGTGGTGGCCATTACTGCCAAAATGTCAAATTTCATGTCCATTATCAAAATCCCTAAAGTTTGATACCCATATTGCCCCAACTTTTTATGGTTCCGCAAATGTCCCCCGATCGGAACAGCCCCGGGGCCTCCGGCCACTCCAGGTGGTGGCCACTGCTGACAAAATGTCAAATTTCATGACCAGTATCAAAAACCCTAAAGTTTGATACCCATATTGCCCCAACTCTTTCAGTTCCGCAAATGTCCCCTTATCGGAACATCCCCGGGGCCTCCGGCCACTCCAGGTGGTGGCCATTACTGCCAAAATGTCAAATTTCATGTCCATTATCAAAATCCCTAAAGTTTGATACCCATATTGCCCCAACTCTTATGGTTTCGCAAATGTCCCCTTATCGGAACATCCCCGGGGCCTCCGGCCACTCCAGGTGGTGGCCATTACTGCCAAAATGTCAAATTTCATGTCCATTATCAAAATCCCTAAAGTTTGATACCCATATTGCCCCAACTCTTATGGTTCCGCAAATATCCCCTTATCGGAACATCCCCGGGGACTCCGGCCACTCCAAGTGGTGGCCACTACTGCCGAAATGTCAAATTTGTCAAAGAGAGAGCAGCTTTCTGTGTAGCTGTGGATTCCGTCACCCCTCGCGTCCTTCCTTGGTTCCGTCCCGCAGTCTCCAAGGCAACACGATGCACGAAATCCGGCCCTTCCTCAACCCGGATGGGAAGGACAGGTTCAAACTAATTCGTGTGGAAGAATTTGCCGGGTGAGAGCAGCTACCTCAAGCTGTGAAATCCGTCACCGGTTTGGGGGAGCGGGGTGAAGGCAGCTCGCCGAGCTGTGAAATCCGTCACCCCGCGCGTCCTTCCTTGGTTCCGTACCGCAAAATCTCCATGGCAACGTCGTCCGATCGTGGATTTCTCGTGGCTGGTTTCCTCCTCGGTCCAGCATCAGCAGCAGCAGGAGCTCCTTCCAGGTCGGCGTCCAAAATTGATTTGACTTGATTTTGGATCGGCACTTCCTTTTATATCAAATCGTTTTGGCGTTTGGCGAAGCAGCAGCACAAAAGGAATAAATCGCCAAATTGTGTCAAGGTCAAACGCAGGCAAGGCTTTGGGGCGGAGTCAAGAGAGAGAGAGTGTGCGCGTGTGTGTGTTGTGTGCGTGCTTGCTTGCTGTGTGGAAGCAGTTTTATTAATTTAAACTCAGTTTTTAAGTGCTTCAACTAAATTTCATGGACATTAATTAGGTATAGTAAGAAAGCTTGAAATCTCCCCTTTCGTTTGGTGGGTACCACTTTTACGTGTGTTGAACAGGAGTTGAGATATTATTGTTGCAAATCTTGCAGTCGCGTTTAATTTCTTTTCGTTACATTTCGCTCCGCGAAATTTTGGATTGCTACCCTGTATAGAGCCCTAAGACGAAGTTCTTCGTCAAAATTGGTGATTTTTTTATTTAACTTTTTATCACTAAAACTTGATTTGCAAAAAAACACTATTTTTATTTTTTTTTATTTTTTGATATGTTTTAGAGGACATAAAATGCCAACTTTTCAGAAATTTTCAGGTTGTGCAAAAAATCTTTGAGCGAGTTATGAATTTTTTAATCAATACTGATTTTTTAAAAAAATCGAAATATTGGTCGCAAAAAATTTTCAACTTCATTTTTTGATGTAAAATCAAATTTGCAATCAAAAAGTACTTTAGTAAAATTTTGATAAAGTGCACCGTTTTCAAGATAAATCCATATTTAGGTGACTTTTTAGAAAATAGTCGCAGTTTTTCATTTTTTTTAAATTAGTGCACATGTTTGCACACTTTTGGAAAAAATATTTTTGAAAAGCTGAGAAAATTCTCTATATTTTGCTTCTTCGGACTTTGTTGATACGATCTTTAGTTGCTGAGATATTGCAATGCAAAGGTTTAAAAACAGGAAAATTGATGTTTTCTAAGTCTCACCCAAACAACCCACCATTTTCTAATGTCGATATCTCAGCAACTAATGGTCCGATTTTCAATGTTAATATATGAAACATTTGTGAAATTTTCCGATCTATTCGAAAACAATATTTTCAAAATTTTCAAATCAAGACTAACATTTCAAAAGGGCCAAACATTCAATATTACGCCCTTTTAAAATGTTAGTCTTGGTTTAAAGATTTTGAAAATATTGTTTTTGAAAAGATCGGAAAATTTCACAAATGTTTCATATATTAACATTGAAAATCGGACTATTAGTTGCTGACATATCGACATTTAAACATGGTGGGCTGTTTGGGTGAGACTTAGAAAACATCAATTTTCCTGTTTTTAAACCTTTGCATTGCAATATCTCAGCAACTAAAGATCGTATCAACAAAGTCCAAAGAAGCAAAATATAGAGAATTTTCTCAGCTTTTCAAAAATATTTTTTCCAAAAGTGTGCAAACATGTGCACTAATTTAAAAAAAATGAAAAACTGCGACTATTTTCAAAAAAGTCACCTAAATATGGATTTATCTTGAAAACGGTGCACTTTATCAAAATTTTACTGAAGTACTTTTCGATTGCAAATTTGATTTTACATCGAAAAATGATGTTGAAAAAATTTTGCGACCAATATTTCGATTTTTTGAAAAAATCAGTATTGATTAAAAAATTCATAACTCGCTCAAAGATTTTTTGCACAACCTGAAAATTTCTGAAAAGTTGGCATTTTATGTCCTCTAAAACATATCAAAAAATAAAAAAAAATAAAAATAGTGTTTTTTTGCAAATCAAGTTTATGTGATAAAAAGTTAAATAAAAAAATCACCAAATTTTTTTTACCGTGTATCATTTTTTTCCAGTGTAGTCCGTATCCATTCCTACAACTTTGCCAAAGACACCAAATCGATCAAAAAATTCCTTCAAAAGATACAGATTTTTGAATTTTCAAACATCATTTTTGTATGGACAGCTGCCAAATTTGTATGGAAAATTATATGGACAAACTAATGATGCAAAATGGCTTCTTTGGGCATACCAAAGCCACCAAAAAAGTTTCAGTCGGATTAAAAAATACAAAAAAAATCGAATGACCGAAATCCTAGAGAACTGCTCTGCTGTTGAATTATTTGATGTTTCAATAAGTAGTTCAAAAGTTTTGTATAAAAATGGGTTTTCGCATATTTTCGGAAGTTGAATGAATGGCAGGAAATCGCACCAAATATAATCATGTTATATAACGTTTGATGGGTAATCGAAGGCCTTTCAAACGCGTCCAAAATATTGACAATCTGGCAAACCTGTCTCAAGTTATGACCATCACCATGGCCGGATCTCACTTAAATGTATGTAAACGATGTCCGGATCCATCTTCCGACTCATCGTTGGTTAGGTAATCGAAAGACCTTCCAAACGAGACGAAAACATTGAAAATCAGGCAACCCTGCTTCGAGTTATGACCACTATCCTGATATCTATGAAAAAAATTGATGAAATTTGTGTTCAAACCCATCTTATCACTGATTGTGTGAAGAAGGTATCAACCACATAGGTGGATTAAGTTAGTTTTTTAATTCATGTTACATATTTGGTTTTGGTGGTAACACATTTGTTTATGAAAAACTCTATTTCTAATAAATTTTAAGCAAATTTTGAACTAAAGTTTATCGAAGTTTAAAACATATCATGATTGTTATAAAAATTGTAATGTGGAATGATTTTAAACATCAAAAATACAAATTTTTTGAGTAGTCCTTTTTTTCTACAATAATTTATGTAATGTTACCAATCACATCTTTAAATTTAACTCCTTCCAGATTAACACTTATAACGGTGTTCTGTTTAGTTATATAGCTTAAGGCTCAGATTATGCTTCTTATTATGAACAATTACTACCGTAAACTAAGGCGAATCGGGACTACAGCCTGAATAGGGACAGCAGTACTTGGAGTACTTGAAAGCTTTATTTTTTTTTATACGATTCACTATTTTTGTTTGTCAACGTGTTTTTTTTATGGATTTTACCATTGCTCAGGTTCTTCCCAATGAAACTTAATTCTATTTTTGTTGGAATTGCTCGAAAAGTTATCAAATGTTTGAAAATCTCTACTTCAAACTTTGTAGCATGTCAATACGATTCCCTCGGACAAGAAAAACGGTTGGAAGACTTGTTTTTACCATATCTTTGTGTTTGAGCATCATTTTAGTTTTATTTGAGTCAATTTTGGGTAAATTTTTAGACGATTGGCATTTAAGGTAGAGTTCATAAAACTCCACCATATTTTGGGAAAATATTCAGCAATTCCCCACGAAAACAGCATGATTCGAAAAAAAGTTCTCCGATCGGGCTCAATTTTTTTCTGGGGGTTCCTTGGCCGAAATAATTAGACCCGTATTTTTTGTTTGGCCATTAGGGTGACCTACGCCGTGTTAGGGTGGTCCGAAAAATGGCAATTTTCGTAATTTTTCGCAAAAACCACTTTTTTCAAAAAATCATATCTCCGCGCCATTTCATCCGATTTTAGCTGTCTTAGGCGCAAAAGAAAGGTGTTTAGTTTGGCTATTTGTGAAAGATAGTAAGAAGTTCCAAAAATCTAGCTTAACATTTGAAAAGGTCGTATGAAAACTTAAAATGCTGTTTTGAAGGTCTCGGGACCAAACAGCCTATTACTGAAAATATTTTTATCAGATTCCTCGGAAAGTTTTACATGACATATCAAAAAATGGTGAAGTTATGTTTTCAATACTCTGAGATACGATTTTTTGAAAATAAAAACTGGGTTTTTCGACGCGCCACGCGCAAAAATGGGAAAATTACGAAAACGGGAAAAAATCGACTTTTTTCACTAAAACTGCGATAACTTCAAAATTTCAGCGATGACCTATACATGTTAGGGTACCAAATTTTTTTTAATTGAAATACGCAACTTTTGGTACCCTAACATGTATAGGTCATCGCTGGAATTGAAAATCTCGTCGAAAAACCCAGTTTTTATTTTCAAAAAATCGTAACTCAGAGTATTGAAAACATAACTTCACCATTTTTTGATATGTTATGTAAAATTTTCTGCGGAATCTGATGAACATATTTTTAGACATAGGCTCTTTGGTCCCGAGACCTTCAAAACAGCATTTTAAGTTTTCATACGACCTTTTCAAATGTTAAGCTAGATTTTTGGAACTTCTTACAATTTTTCTCAAATATCCAAACTAATCACCTTTTTTTTGCGCCTAAGACAGCTAAAATCGGATGAAATGGCGCGGAGATATGATTTTTTGAAAAAAGTGGTTTTTGCGAAAATCGACGAAAATTGCCATTTTTCGGACCACCCTAACACGGCGTAGGTCACCCTAATGGCCAAACAAAAAAAAAATACGGGTCTAATTATTTCGGCCAAGGAACCCCCAGAAAAATTTTGAGCCCGATCGGAGAACTTTTTTTTCGAATCATGCTGTTTTCGTGGGGAATTGCTGTATGAGTAAACTATCTACAAACTATTTCGTAATAATAAGAACCGGGGTGACTTTGACAGTCAATGTGTGCAAATTGAAATGATTATGACTATTCGTAAGGTTTCTTTGAATGTTTCATTCGAAAAAATCGAAATGAATTTTTTGTTTAAATAAGTTTATTAACTTTTAATAAAATTGTTATATATTTGAGGTTAGGTGATTGAAAAATTCCAAACTTGATCTGAATTCACAGCAAATTTTTTATTAGGGGAAATAAACCCTTTCTCAGCCTATTTCTATTATCGGCCTATCAGCACTTTGATCATGAATTACAGCTTTCATAAAGTGTTTTTGACTGTCCCAAAGTAACAAACAGCTCAATTAAAGGCGAGCAAGCAACTTTCCATTATTGACGTACCGTAAAACGGGGTGACTTTGATAGCCGGGGTGACTTTGATAGGTTTGAGATTTTTCCGCAAAATGAAGAGTACAATTAAAATACGTACGAAATGGCATAGAATCATACTGACCGTGGTAGAGAAGTGTTCAAAGTACCTCAAGGAGAACTTTTCATAACATTTTGAAAAGTTTAAAAAGTTAGTTAACTATAGTTAAGAAAATGTTGGTGAAACTCATTATTTTGAACTTCTCAAAGTGTCATGATTTTCTCAATGAACATGATTTTTAATCGGAAAACGGAATGCATTTTCGGATTCTTTGGACAATTTTCCACTAGGAATAAGTTGAATAAGTTTGTAAATAATAAATAATATGTGGTTTTGGAACACAATTTTAAAAAATCTCGAAATTTATATGCAATTTCAGTTGAACAAATTTCATGTAAAATGTGAAAACTTGTGATTCGTGCTTCGAATTCAGTATAAAATGCAATATAAATCGATAATTTTACAAACAAACTAGTTTTAACAAATTTCAAGCAAAATTCTGACTTTTCAACAATTTTACCTAAAATTTATATGTATTTTGTTAAAAGCTTATAAACCTTGTTTACTAAATATAAACTTTGTTTTTTTTTCTTAAAAACTATATCAGCTACTTTAGTGATGCTACATTTAACGTACAAATAAAGTTTGAACATCTTAAATATGATTTTAACAAGAAAAACTATGACTATCAAAGTCACCCCGGAATTTGAACTAGGAATTTTTAACGTAACTATTTTTCTAAACACTATTGAAAAAACTTTTTTTCCAAAATAGTGCATGGACTTTGTGTGGCCTACCCCAGTACATGTTTTAAAAATAATAATCTTGAGAAAAAGCTTACCTGTTGGAAAATATTCCAAAAACAAATTGAAATCCTATCAAAGTCACCCCGGTTTACGGTATCCAAAATTTTGATTCAATAGCGGAAAACTGCAAAAGTGATGAGAATTGGTTGAACCGCTTAGAGTGATTAAAATGGGTATATTTCCCCTACTTTGCTTGAGATCAGAAATTTAGTGTTTTTTATTCGGTCTCCTCTTCTTTCGACCTCAATCAGTGCCGATAGACAAAATGCTTAAATACAATTTGTAATAGCCATACATTCCTGAAGTTTTGTAATATGTTTTGAATGCAAAATGCTGTTGGCACAACCTGTTTGGAATTCTCAAAATGGTCATTGTGATTGAAAATCTTTCAAAATAAATATTGATATTCTCACCTTTTATACCAACAAACAATTTACTTTGATAGCTGTAATCAATTGTGCATTCCTTTGCGTTGTCCTGTTTTTATCTAATCCGTAAAAATGATTAATATTGTGCCATTTGCAGCAGCGTTAAAAGGTTGCATATTTCACGCACCCGAAGAGGTTTTGTATCAAATAACTCACGATCAATTCCACATGTGTATCGTTTTAGTTATTTCCAATTCCAACTCAATCAATCAAGCAAACACACACACACAAAGTTCCCATCCTTTGAGGGAGCCGCATGGTTGCTCTCATCCCGCTCTATTCGATATCGCTTCTTTTTCTACCGCGTAGCACATCTGTCAACGTCCATTCAGTGTGCCAAATCTTGCCACTCGTTGTCCCAAGTGCTGGTAATTCGTTGTAACAGAAGTGAAAAACAAACAGAGAACATAATTTGTGCTTTGCTCAGCAGGAAAACTAGTCGCCGGGAAGCACTGTGAGAAATCATCTTTCTGTACAAATTTGGACAGATACTTGTATAATATCGAGATATCTGGCAACACTGCCATAAAATTAATGATTTTTTGTTTGCTATTTTCACTGTGCAGAGAGCCTGTGTGTGCTTTACATTAGTGAATTTCTTCCGATCTCTAGAATCCCTCCATCTGGGCAGAACAAAACGGGGTGGAAAACTTGAACTTACATCAGGCACACCATTTTCGCCTTGGTATATCACTGTGTGCGGGTGTACGTGTGTTAATCAGTCCGATTTCACACGAACCATTTCTTCCCGGCAAGTTGGCTGATAATGAAATCGCCCTCGGTTTTTGCAGGAAATGTGGGGAATTGTGCCACGTGGGGTAATCAAACAGTGACAGTCCGTTTCTTCTTGCTAGTTTTTGCAGATTCTGGGGAAGCAAACTTTTGACGACCGAAAATGCGCATTTCTTGGAAGAATTTTTGTTTTATAAGGAAATAGATTTTAATTAAATCGGTTTGATCCAATTTAACATAAGATAGTATCGAAAAAAAATATATTTTTAAATAAAAATAAAATAACAAAGCTCAATCAAACTTATAAAAGGACCACCCTAGCACACCCCGAAATGTAAGCGTTGAATGCTGCATCGGGGTGCTGAATTTGCACAAGTTTCAGGCGCTCCAGAATATGGCGCCCCCCAAATATAGGTCATGTTTGAATCGTGGGACAAATTTAGACACATTTAATCTAAGGGCCAGCCAACTGCGGCACTGATAAGGGGATTAGTGATTCGCTGGGAAATTCGTTTTTGTGTGTTTGATTTGGCTTTGTACCGGGAATGGACGCTTATTATGTGTTAGGAACTAATACGATAAATTAGTTTTTTTTTAGATTCAAGGTGTCATCCACAGATGACGTCTCATTATTTTGGAGATCAATTATTGTTTTAAATTAGAGTTATTTTCTACGTTTTCGAAAATCGACTCTTCTTTGTATTTTTTTATTTGGATGAAATTTTGTCTACATTTCCTATGTCAAAATAAGCAATTTTGAATCATTTGTTTTTTTTTTTATACAAGACTCCTTACAATTTTGTAGGTTGGTCATATAAAATGAATATTCTGATCGATTTGGTGTCTTCGACGTAGTTGAAAGTTATGATTAGGGCTGTTAAAAAAAATGGTACACCGAAAAGACCCAATTTTGTTAATAGAATTTTCTTGATAAATTTTAGGAGACTATTTAAGTCATATTTAGCGTTAGAGTTTAGGATTGTGCAAAATCTAGTACCAAAAATTTGAATTCTTGAAAAAAAATATTATGAAAAAATCTCAAATATAGGCTGGTGTATAGCCAAAAAAAATTCAAAAATTCTGCCATTTTTTTGTTATTCAACTTTAAAATTTTTTTGGGACAGTCCATTTTATGGAAAATGTCCCGTTCTTTTTGGATCTGTAATAACCCAGAAGGGTTATTTGAAGTGTACATAAAAAATACAAAAAACAATGGCAGAAGTTTTGAAACGATTTCTGTAATTTTTTCGGTAAAAAATACGTTTTTTCGAACTTTTTCCCAATTTTGAGTACGAAAACAAATTGGCCGTCTTATTTTACATAAAAGTCCCTTTGACACCATTTTTTTGTATCATAAAAATATTTTATTTCGAAAAGCATCTCTGCAAAAAATATTTTTGAAGAGCTGAGAAAATTTCCTAGAGAGGATAAAACCCGAAATTACCGAGAGTACTTTACTCGTGGGTCCATTTTCCAAAAAGTTCACCATTCAAAAAAAAAAAAGTGTCGATACCGAGACTTGAACCCGAGACCTTCGGCATATTGAACTGCGCCTTTTTCGTATCGGCCACCACGGTTCGGTGATATGGTGGCTGCCATTTGTTCATATAAGCCACTCAATGGGATGAACTGTTTAAATGAACGAATGAACACGATTTGTTGTTGTTGTAGCGCGAGAAGTCTTTACTCTCGCCAAATAGTATTTTCTTCTCGTTTCTTTTCGAAAGGACTATCCGCATGGACTTTAACTTCACGGAAAGGGGATCGATCGCCAAACCAGCGACCGAATTTTGCTGGGTTGGTTATGCTGATATCAGCGAAATTTTTCTCTAAACCAGCGAAATTTTTCGCTGAAAAAGGTGGCTGCGCGAAATCAAATACAGCAACAAGGTTTCGCTGGATTGTTATTTCAGAAACGGTTTCTTTTCCAGCGAAAGTTTTCGCTGGTTTGATACACATCCTTCCGACAGCCGTCATAAATGTTTGTTATTGTTCACGTTTGGAAGCGATTTGTGGCAATCGAATTGCTTTAGGGGTTTTTTCAAAACAAAAAAGCATGAAAAAGTTCTGCATCAAGTGTTCAGCATTAAAATACATACTTAACAGGTGATGGTTCTTTTCAATGAATTCTGGTTCTCAAATCCTCTGGTTTATTTTGGCATAGGCTTCTGCCGCCAAAACAAAAAAACAAACGTCGGTGATAAAAAACGCTGATCCAGTGCAAAAAAACACTGATCCAGTGGAAAAATTCGCTGAACCAGCGGATTTTTCGCCGAAACCAGTAGAATAATCTCCTGGTTGATTTTGGTACGAGCTGCTGCCGCCGGAAAAAAAACCCGGACGTCAGCGATAGAAAACGCTGATCCAGCGTAAAAGAACACTGGTCCAGTGAAGAAATCCGCTGGACCAGCGAATTGTTTCCCAAAACCAGTACAATAATCTCCTGGTTGATTTTGGTGCCCTGCCGCTTTTTCCAAACCAGCGAGAAAATTTTCTGATTCTAGCAAAACTGATCCCCCAAACAGCGACATTTTTCACCAAACCAGTGTTTTTTTTCACTGGTTTGGTAGAATTTCATCGGCTTCCAAACCAGCGAAAAAAATAAGCGATTCTAGGTAATTTTTGTGCAGGCTGAGAAATTAGCGACATTTTTCGCTAGTTTTAGCGAACTTTATCGCGATTTGGCGATGGATCCCCTTTCCGTGTTTGGGTTACAAATTTCGTTATTTCACTTTGTCTATCGTTGCTTGCTAGTTGCTAAGTAGGGGAACTATACCCTTTCTCAGCCTATTTCTATTATCGGCCTATCAGCACTTTGATCATGGATTACAGCTTTCATAAAGTGTTTTTAACTGTTCCAAAGTAATAAATAGCTCAAACAAAAGTGAGCAAGCAACTCTCCATTGTTAATACATCTGAAAATGTTGATTTAATAGCGGAAATCGGCAAAAGTGATGAGAATTGGTCGAACGGCTTAGAGTGATTAAAATGGGCATATTTCCCCTACCAGCCTCTTTTAATTGTAATTTTGTGAAAAAGTAATTTTTTCTTAGTGTCATGTTATTAGCTCTCATTTTCCAACTCGCGATTTCTAGGAACTATTGGTTGAATTTGCATTTTTTAAATGAGTCTATTGTTTTTTTTTTGCTTTTTTCTATCTTATTTCTTATTTTAAATTTTAAGAACAATAAGGAGCCTTAAGAAATATCTAAAAACTCTTATTTCGGACGTTTCGAAATGTTAGGCAGATTTATTTATTTCAAAATTAAGTTTATAGAAAAGAACTGAAAATTTCACGAAAGGTTCATTTTTAACAAAGAATATCGAAACAATAGTTTCTAGGATAGGGGAATGATACCCATTCTAATCGCATTTCTATTATCAGCCCAAACGCACCTTGATGATAAATTGCAACTGTTTTTGACTATTTCAAAATGATAAAAGGCTTAAAAAATTAGCCAAGAAATCTCCTATCTCCTTAATTCCTTAAAAAAATGATGTCTGATAAATTGCAAAAAACTAAATGTTTTCCGAAAAAAATACTTAATGTATGCTTATAATGCTCATAATGCTTATAATTTAAAAACGGTTTACTTTGTGTTGTTTATATCCGATTGCATATTTAATTTTGCGTCAGAAATTGATATTTGAAACATCATTTTAGATTTCATCGAACATTTTTTCTGAAGTATATAAAACTTGCATCAAAAGCCTTTTAAAGTACTCTTAAAAACTCTGTTAAAGTACTCTTTTAAATGGAAATTCAACAATGATAATGAAAAAAGAAAAATTAAGAAAAAAATCAGGAATTTTTCTACCCGTTCACCTACTTTTTATAAAAAATCATAATCATGAAATTTAAAAAATCTGGCCAAGTACCGATAAAAAATCTGTTAAAAATCTGCCAAGCTTAAATGCACCAGTTATGGAGGAGAGAAAGAGGAGAAGTGTTAGTTTTGTTTGTAAAACATAAAAAGTTTGTCAAGCGTAAATGTTTTAAATGGCCTAATTTTAAAGAAACATAACTAAAATTAAGAAACATTATTATTGGAAAGTTCATTTTGTTTGGCATTTCCAGATTTATCTGGCAACCTGGAAATCCTGCTTACAACTTTGCCGAAGACACCAAATAGACCAGATTTTTTTTATATGATGCATATTTTGGAATACTTACATGTCCATTTTGTATGATCAGCCGGCTAAAAAAATTTATATTAGTATAGAAAAACAAATGTTGGAAAATGCAACTTCGCTTTGTTTCAGCTTGATGTGCTGAAAACAAGAATATTTTCCTTAATTATCATACAAATCAATTATTTTTCAGCATAATCGTGCCAAATTTCACTGCCGATACATGCCGTTACACTCATACAAACAAACACCATGATGACAGGAGGCTGTCACTTCGGAAGGACCAAAATACACACACACATCGTCACAGAAATCAAAAGAGAGAACAATCGTGAGAAAGTGGGTTTTGTTTACCTGTGCTCTCAAAATTTGAAGGATATCTCCGTGGGGAGCTAAAGTGAGACTGAGCGTGATTTTGAGAATGAAAGAGAGTGGGACACCTTTTTGATGGACCAGCTTTGGGGGAGACATCAACACAATGAAACAATTGAACTAACACTAGTGAGCCTCCATTATCACTGACGGCAAGAGATTATCCAATAAAATTTGTATTCCACTGGCACGCACGTGGTGTTGATTTGAGTTGAGCTGAGAGTCGATAGAGAGTTTTTGGAGAGGAGTTGAAAAGATTCTCATTTTCTGGTGGATAGTGAGTTTTACTATTTCTATTCAATTTCTTATTCAATTTTAATCTGAAAATAAACCTGCAAAACAAGCGAAATATAAAAGTTTTATTGTTTTTTTTAAGAATCGTTCAATGGAGACGCATGGTACTTTATAAAAAAATTGCACATGTTTGCGTATGTTTTAATACTAAAACATTGAGGAAAACCCATTCCGTCATTTTCCATATAAAAAGACGTCCCTTCCCAAACCAACTTGGTCCTCTTCCCAATACCTAGGAGAACCGTCCCAGCATTGTACTTTGATCCTAGTACAGGGAAAACACACAAGTGTACGTTAGTGTATGTGTGTGTGTTTTGTTTGCCTTATCCCTTCCGCAAAGTGTGTTGGAGGGTTCATTTTTTGGCTGGAGAGGCACAACACACTTCTTAAATGATATATTTTGCCTCTCAGGGTGCTCGCTTTGTGTGTACACATCATGGGGTACTCCAACCAACTGGTACCCTCCTCCTAGATATTCCTTCCTTCCTGTCCATGCTGCGATGATGTGTCTCACAGCGGCGATGGACAGGGACGTTAAAAGGGAAAACTTAGTGCTTGTTGTACATCTATAGAATTGTAGAAAAAAATGTTTATGCAACCAAGAAGACTTTTCAGTACGAGTCATACATTTAACCAAAAAGGTTTACCGAGTTGGTCAAGTTTTACAACGAGTTGAATAGAACATTTTTTGCAATTCCGGAAAACACTCAAGTGCTGAAATGATAATCTTTTCAGCACTCAAAACGATTTTGAATAGAACAATTCAGCACTGCTTTTTTGGCAATGAAAAGTACACCGTTTTGTCGCCCCAAAAAGAGAATAAAATAAAAATTCGGTCTCTTGGATTCTTTAAAGAAAGGCCAGAACAAGCGACCTCCTGGAACTTAAATCTCAGTGTGCCATGGTTTCCTCCACAAATTTGCCCTCAAATTGGAAAAAAAGTTTTAGACATTCTTTTAGGGCAACGATTATTTTTGTCATTTTTTGATTTTTTCAAATTTCCAGTTGTTTTTAGTTATTTTAACTGTAAATGGATCTCATTTGTCTCATTTTGCATCATGTATCGATAGGACGAAACATTTGATTCATGAAATGTAATGATTTTTGCTTTAATTTTTAAGTTCTGATCAATTTAATTTAAAAAAAATCACAATTTTTAGTCTGCGCGTGCGCTTTTTTAATTTTCAAAAAGCTCAATCTTTTAACCCTGTAGTGAACTACATAACTTTTGAAATGTTAGACTAAATTTTTCGGTCCTCAATTTATTTTTCCTCAAAAGTCCAACAAATAACCTTTCATTTACGTCTAAGAGAACTTAAATTGGCTTAACCCTTTCAAGCCTGAATTTTCTAAAACATATTTTTTTAGTAAATGATGAGAAAATCTATATTTTTTTAAATAGGTCCTTTAAACATATGAAAGAAAATAGACAAAAGACAAAACACTAAGAATTATTCTTACGACAGCCTACGCCCATACGAAATTTACAGGCATGTCTTGAAAAATTTCAATTTTGGGTCAAATATGAAAAAAGCCGTACTTTCGAATACTTTAATATTTGGATTCACCCTTGGGTTGGCCAAATTGATTAAAAAAAACTAAAAAACACTGACTGATTGATTAAACAAAGGATCCTATTGACCAATTTTGGGCAATTTTAAAATGTTCAGGTCTAACTTTCATATGAAATTGCTGTATAAACAATTTATTTGCAAAGTAACAGTATGTTTCAAAAATATTGAAAATAAACTTTAATTATCACTCCAATATGATTTTTAAAGGGAAACCCGAATTTATTAGCCGAAAACTCTTTACATTTTTCGTTGAACTGAACCATTCTTAAGTTATAGCCATTTGAGGATTAACTCTCTATAACCAAACTTCAGTAAAGGTTCGCCAAAAATCCATTTATCAACTAATTTTTGATCTTCAAAAAGGATTGTAATGATGTTTCTAAAACTGGTATCATTCTAAGGCAGAATATGTAAACAACAAGCAAAAAATGATAAAGTTTCTGTAAACACATGGAGGTGGAAGGAAATGCCTTTGTCTGCCTTTGTGGATCAATCGGACCGCGCACTGGACTCACAATCCAGAGGTCGCCGGTTCGAATCCCGAGGCGGACGAAAAAAAATCTAAGTGTAAAATATAGGTATTCGGTGCCCTCTCCCCGTGCCCATACCTTCACACTTAGGAGACCCGGGAGGCGGAGTCTTGTCGCAAAAAAAAAGAACGATACACGCCTGTGGATCCGTTGACGAAACCGCAAGGTTTAAGAGGGCCACATTATAAGGTGTTACGTCGATTCCGTTTTCCGGAAGGAAATGCCCAATAATATCAGAAACAAATGAACCAAACAAGATAAATGCAAATTAAAATACTTAAAATGAAACAAGAAAAACATCAAAATAAGAACATGAACAAGAACTTAACATGGGAAAAATAAGAATTTTCGAAAAAAATGGTTGATCAAAATTCATTTTTTTTTAGTTTGTCCATTTCTGAAAATATTCCTTTCGATTATCCCAACTTTCGTTTATCCGAAGGCTTATATGGGACTTCGGATAATATCTTGGATAATATTACTTTTTAACGTCAAATTCATGTTCTGCCACTTCATGTTAGTCAAATTTGAAAAGTTGACTGCTATTCAAATTTATAATTATAATGCATTTTTTTAACCATTTCATCACCACCATTTTGGCCGCCACCTTGGATTTGAAAATTCTTAATCACATTAGCGTAGTTTAGGGGCCGTTACTCAAAAATAAGAGAACGAAATCATTTTTATTTGTGTTTCGAAGGTATTTTTTTCATTTTTTTTCAGGCCTGTGGCTGTGGCTAAAAAGTATTCTTCACATTTTTTTTATTATTTTAAAAATAGGACAAATACCTTGTCGCTGAGTTATAGTATTGCAATCAATTTAAATTGAGAAAATTAACTAAATTTTAAAGTGTTTTCCAATTAGCTTTAAATTTTCAAGAAACCATTGAAAATATTTTCAAAATTTCAAATCCAAGTCCAATATTTCCAAAAAGCCAAAGTTTGTGATTTTAGACTTTTTAAATAATATTTTAGATTTGAGGCTTTGAAAAAAAAATATTCGAAATATTGTCTTAGAAATCGTATCAAAAATAAACACAATCACCGCAAATTTTTATTTACAATTCACTTTAGGCAAATTTCTCTTGTATATTTTTTGACTATATTGGACTTTTCCAAATCAATGTCAATTTTCATCGATCCTTTTTAACCGATTTCTGATTTCAACTTTTTTTTAAAAAAAAGGTACAATAAACAAAATCTTCATTTTTCGCTTTTGTGCGTTTTGCCTTCCTCACTGAGGTAAGGCTATAATCCTGCTTTAAAATTGAACTTTTTATTTAAAGCTCGAAAACCCACCTTGATGTATACATATCGACTCAGAATCGAAAACTGAACAAATGTCTGTGTGTATGTGTGTGTGTGTGTATGTGTGTGTGTATGTTTGTGTGTATGTGTGTGTGTATGTGACCAATAATGTCACGCAGTTTTCTCAACACTGGCTGAACCGATTTTGACCAAACCAGTCGCATTCGACTTGGTTTAGGGTCCCATACGGTGCTATTGAATTGTTTGAAGTTTCGATAAGTAGTTCAAAAGTTATGTATAAAAATGTGTTTTTTCGCATATTTTCGGAAGTTGAATAAATGGCAGTAAACTTAACCAAACATCATCATTACATACATCGTTAGTTAGGTAATTGAAAGACCTTTCCAACGAGTCCAAAACATTAATAATCTGGCAACCCTGTCTCGAGTTATAATCACTTAAGTGATAATTATGTACTTTTTTGTAGCCGGATCTCACTTAAATGTATGTAAACAATGTCCGGATCCATCATCCGACCCATCGTTGGTAAGGTAATCGAAAGACCTTTCTAACGAGTCTAAAACATTGACGATCTGACAACCCTGTCTCGAGCTATGACCACTTAAGATGCCACTTATGAGCCCTTGAGTGATATGTGTGTTTTTTGTATTCCGGAACTTAACGAAATCAGACGAAATTTGTGTCCAAACCCATCATATCACATATCACCCATTGTTGGAAAAGAGTGAGGAAGGCACCAACCACAAAGGTGGATTAAGTTAGTTTTTGAATACATTTAACTTAAGGCGGTTTCAAAATCACCTAAGATCACAAAGATTCTTCAAAACTTAGTATAAAGTCGAGCCAAACATTTCATTAGGGCACAAAACCAAAAACCGCAATTCGAGAAAATCGCTTGCAAAAAGTGGACAACTTGTTTCAATTCCTATTTTTTAAAAAAAGGAGCTTGACTGATGGTATTTTTACTGATGATACGATAAAACACAACATTATCCTCAACTCTGCTTTATTGCTTCTTAATTTATGTTGATTTTCGCAATAAAACCCAACATTTTAAAAAATCTCGTTATTAGGCCCTTTTAACTTTCCAACTGTTGTTCACATAGGGCCCTTTCTAAATGCAATTTCGAAGAGAACTGAAAGGGCACTAAAGCGCTGTCACCGGTTTGTTGTTTTGAATGATGTTTATGGGCCCTTTTGTTTATTAAGAAATAAGGAGGAAATTTTGCTAATTTGTGATTGAATAGTGTAGATAAGATATGTGAAACATAAAAATTCTTCAATAGTGTACTAAACAGTAGCCATGTGACCGTATTAAAGATTGTACTTCGATGAAGTTTATTCTTGCAGAAATCCTTGGTAAAAAGTAAACCAAACTTTGTTTTAAAGTGAATTAGTGCTAAGAATGCATGAATAGTTCATGTCTAACACAAAAAGTTCTTCAACTACGAAAACTAACGAGCACAACTGATTTTTTTTTTTGAGGTTTGGAGTGTTATGTGCCATTTTGAGTTTTTATTTTTTTTTCAATTGGAAATAGTTTGCTATCAACCTGATCAATCTTGGAGGGCATGTAGGGAGTGTACTAATGAATGGAATAGTGGAATAATCCCAAAAATTTACCTTTTGGTTGAAATGTTTGGCTCGAACTGTGGTCCCTTAACCACCTCTGCCAGATTCCGTTACTCCAAACTTCAACCAACTCCTCATCTCTGTGATTGTGTTTATAATATAACCAGCACTGAGAACCAACCCCAAAAGAGAGCCCAAGAGATTGAGAGAAACCTCTACCACTATGTAGAGTCTGTTCCTGCAAGAGCGCCACCGAATTCGCCCCAACCAGACAACGGCAGCCAGACTTGGTAGGACCGCGGTCGCGTCAACGTCGGAACGTCAATCGGTGGTGTGCCGTGTTCGGACTGTGACAGTGTCTGCCCCCAGACGATTTGGCGACTCGCTCCGGTTGGGGCTGGCAATTTTTTTGTACATACTAGTGAAGTGAATGAGGGGACTGCTTTTTTGGAGAAGTTTTTTTGATTTTTGGAGGAAAAACAGTGATTTTTATAACGGAATATTAAATAGTGTAACGGTTTTGAAGTCGGTGAACACAACCAATTTTTGCCTTTTTGTGAGTAGTGTTTTTCCTAATTGATGAAAAGTGATTTGACGGTGAAGGTTGCTGGTTTTGAGACAGAAAGGAGTGCTGAAAATTGACGATTTAGACATTTAAAAATGTTTGTTTTCCACGAAAGCCAGAGTGGCATTTTGGGATTCCTTTACATAATTCAAACTCTAGTCGCTGAGAAAGCCATGAGTTCAAAAATATCTCTTAAAATTTGAAAACTTTCTTCAGCAATGAATCGCCACTCGCTCTCAAAAATAGTTTTCCCATTTTCGCGAATTTTCCCAAATATTTTCCCGTAAAAGAAAACTTTTTGCTCGCTCGCAATCTCGGCCCCAAAAAATGCAAAATATATACGTGTGTGGTGACGCCCTCCTCACACAACGAAAGAACCACAGGAGGTGACAGGACTCGTCCAAAGTGTGTCCTGCTCCTTCGTGAGTTTGTGTTGGTGCGTGTGTGGAAAATCAGGTTGTAATCCTGCAGGCGCTCTCCTCTGCTCTCAAGCGTGGAAATTCGTGTTTTCTCTCTGTCTCTTGAAATTGCCACCTTTTGATGGTGTTGGTGAAAGGATGCTGGTTTTGTTGGTGTTGCTGTTGGGATTGTTATTTGTTGTTGTTTTTTCTGGTGGTGGTGGTGGAGCTGTCAGATCCTTTTTTTTTGCTGGCGTAAATTTTAAAGGGAGGAAATTGCGGGGAGTTTATCCTACATTTTCCAAAGAAGATTCTTTCAAGTGTATCAGTGTGTGAGTGTGTTTATGGGAATCCTGAATGGTGTTGTTGTAGGGATTGGAACATCTGCTGGTGCTCTACAATTTGGAAAGTAGGACGAGGTTTTCTTTTGTTTTCAGGGATGAGCTACTGGATGAATATGTGCATAGAAAACCCAAGGTTTTGAAAAAGTAATTTTTCTTAGTTGGGTCCTACATTTAAGCTCAAATTTGTGATATTATTGTTCACAACGATAAAGCTTATTTTTCTGAGAACAATGACCCTTTGAACGACCGCAAAGGACCGTTCCAAGGGGACCATAGTTGATCCATCGAAAAAATGTTGTCTTGTCATTTTTTTTGCATTAAAATGAAAAAAAAGTGATCAGAAATGGTTTTTAATCGTGTCTTTTTACCGTTGTACATAAAAATTAACATAGGGCTTTAGTACCCAATTGTCACCCAACGTTTTCGCAACACTTAATTGCTTCAAATAGCTCTTATTTTTCAACTTTTTTTAATTGTTTAATTGTTAACACACCCACAGACATTTGCTCAGCACTTGATTCGGAACGTACATGTGAAGGTGGGACTAGAAAAAGTGCACTTTTCGAGTGATTTTATAGCCTTTCTTCAGTAAGGTGAAGATGGCAAAAAGTCGAGTCGTGTTAATTCTTTGTTCGAATAGGATGTTAAGAAAGAGAAAATTTAGAATTTGAAAACTTCGAGGCTTCGGATAATAGAGCCTGGACTGTACAAAAATCAAGAACCTACGGTAACAAAAATATCCAACTATTTTTATTTTGTGAGGAAATTAATGTTGTGCCTCAAGCCTTTTTTTCACATAAGAATGTAAAGGATTTGCTTTCGAGAAAATGATCTTCAAGAGGTTGAATTTTAAACGAAATTACTTCAGAGCTGTGTTGTTGATCTGATTTCGGTAGATCGCGGTGGATTTTCTTGATTTGTTAGCGTCGCACTGTCAACGACTATTTCGACTATTTGGCCAAATGATTTTCAATGCTGTGGAGTTGGAGTCGGAGCCAATGAAGTCGGGTCTTTTTTAGTCAGAGTCGTTGAAGTTTCAATAGCCATCATCATAATTAGCTTATTTTCAACAACTTTGAATGGAATTTTTGTTGGAGTCGGTGGGGTCGAGTCTTTTTGGTGAGCTGGAATCAGAGTCACTTATTCTCAAGAACCCGGCGACGGAGTACCTTTTTGTCAGAAGCTGGAGTCGGACTTGGAGTCTCCTGAAAAGCTGCTATTCCGCAACCCTGTTTGATTTGACATATAAAGCTAATAAAAACCTAGACATTGACTAAAAAGGGAGACTGCACAGTAAAAAAAATCTGTGTAAAATCGCATGCAAAAGCATGCACATTACCTTCGTTAGCATGTAATATTGTATGAGAAAACGTGTACACAAAAAACATGTACGCAAGAAAAAAAAATTGCACAACCCAAAAATAAAATCAATCCGGTGAGAGTTATCTCACCTATTTCGAAAACTTTATATTTGGCAGTTTTGAAAATAAGTTATCTATTAAACTCAAGCCAAACAATGCAAATGGGCCGAAGTGTAAACAAAGAGTTTGTCCTGCTCGTTCCTAGTGTACACATCCACTGACGTAAGCAGGACAGACTGTTTGTTTACACTTCGGCCCATTTACATTGTTTTGCTTGAACTGATTGTTTACGTTTTCTCTCAGAATCAAAATAATAGGGGCTTCCATATTTGAAGTATTTTTCAGGGAATTTAATGTTCAGGTTCAGTTTCTATTAATTAAACAATATGATTGATGATTGATACTTTTTTATGGAGAGTTTTTGTTTTGAAAATATTTTACATAATATTAGCATTGAGTGGGCACCCTGAGATTGATAGGCGTCATCCATAAAGTATGTCACGCTCTAGGGGGGGGAGGGGGGTCTGAGCAAGTGTGACATTGCGTGTTATAAGTATAGGAAAAGCGTGACAAAGGGGGGAGGGGGGGGGTAAATTTTGGCTGATTTTAGCGTGACGTACTTTATGGATGAAGCCTAATTAAAATTCCTAGGATTTTCACAAATACTTACACAACAAACCGGCCCGGCCATCAAACCGATAAAGAATGGAGAGGTTAAACGCATGTATGAGCTTGACATTATTATTATTTATTTAGCCATTTTGGATATTTTCCAATATATTTATCATCAGATGGTACAGAAATCTTTGAAAGTTACAGTAAACTATATACTTAACACGAGTTTTCAACAACTTTTTAACACTCTATCTCACCTCTAAGTGGATTAAATCGCGGTTTTTTTATTCGATTGGTTAACAGTTAATTCGAATCTTAAACGAGTATACCTATTTCATGAATATTTTCTGTGTAATATCTAAAACCATAAAAGCAAATAAGCTCCACACAACAAAAACATCCCTAATGTAGACTTTGCACTCAATTTTAAACTTTTTGAGTTCTCGAACAATGTTGAATCCAGCCTTCTCGAGTCACAATTTGTGAACATTTTTAAAACAAGATCCGGAGGTGTTTTAACCGGTACAAATTCAGTGTAATGACTACCGACTAAACCCGTATATAGAACGCGTTGTTGAGTATCTTTATCAATGTAGAATCCAAGTATAAACTGTACTGTAGTAGGATAACTAGCTGGATTATTCACTTGTAAATAGCCTTCACTATTGTTCTGAAACGTGAACACCTCGCAAGAATTTTCGGCTATCTCTTGAAAGTATCCCTTATTCTTAAACCAATGTATTGTTATATAGCTGTTTGAAACATTTACCAAATGATCGCAAAACACCTTTTCAAGAAAGTTCGCCCTTTCTTCAAAGTTGTACGCCTTGTTTTGCTCTAATCCCTCGAAAAATTTGTCATATTTAACCATTTTCTCTTTATCGCTTAGATAATCCGTATAATCACTGCATTTTCTGGCTAAAGACGGTAGCCATTTTGGAACTAAAAACACCCAAACGATGAGACACGCCTTCATCGTACCCGCACTCAGTTGTAACTGTTCAGGACTAGTCTTGTTTCCTATCCAAAAGGCGCACTGAAAAGTTTTCGGTGTTTTCGAAGGTGTGGAAAGGAATTTAATTTGGTTGAGTGACCACAACATAAACTTTTCCGAGTATTGGCAAATCGTGCGTAATTTCGGTAGTAGAAATTTAATGAGCTCCAACAAGTTTTTGGTTAGAAAATGTAAGCCATTAACTCTTACATAAGTAGTTTCTTCATTTCCGATTGTCAAGAGTTAGTTTTGATCCCATACTTTCTGTGTATTGTAACCAGCC
Organism: Culex pipiens pallens; assembly: GCF_016801865.2. NCBI lineage: Eukaryota > Metazoa > Arthropoda > Insecta > Diptera > Culicidae > Culex > Culex pipiens. Next base: position 100,076,556 of record NC_068937.1, on the reverse strand, counting down.
ATGCCAGATATACAGATAAATCTGTATTATACAGATTTTTCGATCCCAAAAATCATAAAAATCATTATATACAGATTTTTTTAAATGCTTTGATTTAAAAATTTCAACAATCTAGTAATTGAATTATGTTTTAATATGTTCAAAATGCTTAAATCTGTTGTTAAAAGTCAAAAAAAATCATCTATGGCTTTGAATTTGACATGATACAGATAAAATACAGATTTATTTTTAAGAAAATACAGATCTCCCATAAAATAATCTGGCATCGTTGATTGTAACCTAGGCTTGAACCAGAAGAATTGTCCCACTGAGAATTTTGGCTCGAGCCTCGACTCGATTCAAGCTCGATTTCGAGCCAGATCGACTCGAGAGTCGAGCCAAAATTCTCATTGGGGTCAGTGACTGAAACTGAGCGACATGGCTTTCTACCTAAGGTACTCGCGATTGAGTGTGTAGTAGTGCGGTTGTCAAAATCGTTATCTCGGACTCTTTCACTCCACTGACACTGACATTGTTTATGTTTTGTTTTTCCTGGCACGGCCCATTGTTCGGTTGTTATTGTTTTGGTTTTAGTGGCACGGAGTCATGCACTCACACTATTGCAAAGCAAGATCGCGAGTACCTATGATATACAGCCTTGATTTAAAGGTTCCATCAGTCCATGGCTTTCTACCTAAGTTTTTCGCGCGTCCTATCTCGCCCAGCAAAATGAAGTCGATAAAGTAGTTGGTTTAGATGAGAAAAAGTGGAAAACGTGGTCTAAAAATAGCGACGCCATCCCCCTATTGTTCGTTAGTTTTAGTTTTGGTTTTTGTGGCACGAAATGATGCACTCACACTAATGCAAACTAAGATCGCGAGTACCTATGATATACAGTCTTGCCATCAGTCAACGTTCATCAACCTCAACGATATTTGAATGCTGTCACAAAGCGCCTGTCGTGATCGTCACGCCGAAGAGCGACCGTCAGTGAACGCACACGAAGTTGAAACAAACCAATGCCTAGTGCAACACTCAAGCAGCCGCCCGGCACAAAGACACATGCTCTTTCTCTTTCTTACTCGCTCGCTCTCTTTATTGCTCGTGTGGTGATGCGTGGTGCCAGCAATTATTTCGGTAAAATGTTAAACGAACGAGCTCTGCGTGACAGTGACTCTTTCTCTTACTCACTGTTGACTACAAAAATCTGAACTCTCTTATGGCTTTCTTCACAACATAAAACTTACGTGGAAAAGACACTTCAAACTATCTTCTATTTAACTTATCTCAATCCTTTCTATTTCAGGACAAACATGAGTTGAATAGCCCTCGTTATCGGTTTCCACACAACTCCCTCGTAGAAAGCAAAACCTTCAAACCAACTCCCAATCTCCGAGTGACTTGGTCCTCTTACTAGTCTCATCCATCCCTGATCGCCCCAATCGTGTTCTGGTGCTCTCACCTCCCAACAACTAAGCCGAGGGCGCAGCGCTAAGCTCCGTGGTCCTACCATGATCCACTGGAAATGGAGCTTCCATCACGACCTGCAGCGAAGCCACCATCGTCGTTGCCGTTGTCCCTCGAGAACGACCCCCGGCACCGGTCCGGCAGTGACCCAGTAGCGCCGTGGCCCGTTCCCGTGCGCAACTCTTGACAGCGGCTGTCAACGCCAGTAGACGACACCGCCGTACGGTGGACTAGACAAACCCCAAAGCAACAACAAAAACAACAACAAAGCACCCTACGACTTGTTCTGTCAGCTTGCACTAAACGTCATTCTGCTTACTCCTTTTGTCCGAATCCAGCATCGAAACGAAACCAAAACAAAGCGAAAGTAAACAAACTGTACGAGTAGAAAAAATCAATGCAAACAAACCCGTGAGTAGATCTTTTCGAAGCAGACGACGAAGAACAAGAAGAAAAACAAATAGTTGCGTCAGCAGTTTTCTAAGTGCCAAACCAATCGAAACCAAACAAAACAAACCGTGCGTGAGCGTTTTGATCTTTTTTCTACCAGCAACAACAGCAAATAAAGTAAACACGAAAACAAAACAACCCACGTAGTGTCCGTCGGAAGAGTATGCAGTTGTTGTCCGCAAATCGTTTCGAAATACAAGTAGTTTAACCAAAAAAAAAAAAACAAACACGTATTCAATCAAAATAATCAACGCTAGTAACGAAAACCAAAACACAAAAAAATTTCACACTCACACACCCATACGATCGTGGGGAATTGACAGCTACGAAACAAGGAAAAAACAAGCAGAAGCAACAACAAAACAAGGAAGTAACGAAACAGTAGTGACAACCAAATAGTGGAAAACATGCAAGTGATTTTAAGTCGAAGCAAAAGTTAAAATCTAGCGAAGATTAGAAAATAGTTCGTGTAGTGCGATTGTTTGTCAAATAATTAGAGGGAAGAAAGTTTGACAAAAAAAGTAAAAGAAAAAAGCGAGGAAGAAGATTTCTCGGAAGCAAAAAGTGAAGAAGAAAATTTACAACAATCTTAATCTAAAGCATCTTCCTCTTCCTCTCGATAAACGTGAATGTATTGGTGAAGGAGGAAGCGCAAGTTGTGCAGTAGTCAAACGGAATAAAAAACAAAGGATTAGCCCTTCTGATTAAGCTGGTGCCAACGTTTGCCAAAGCATGGAGGATTATGTGCTTTTACTGTTCATGGGGTGAGTTTAAACAACTTTTTTTTAAACATAATTAATTTTTCATGAATCATTTTAATTTTGTTATTAGCCAATATCAAAGATATTTAACGTAGATCGAGATGTCAAAATGGTCCGTACCAAAGTCCTAATAACAATTCACGTTGAAGTAATGCACTTCGCCGTGCCTTCCAATCTGCAATGCCATGGAAGGGGTATTCTGATCGTAGTACGATCAACACAGTTACACGGGTTTACTAACTATTGAATTGAAAATTGCTCAACGTTGTTAATCAATCATATCAAAACAGTATGACGATAACGTTAACGTTACCCTTTTTAAACCCTGAATATTTTATATTTTATCGGCGACGGTGGACTTATTCCAACATAAACCTTGCAGATTACAAAAACTTTAATTAAAATCAATGTTAAAGATAAAGTACACACTAAGTGTTTTCAATAAATTTAGTGGTTTGAGTTCGGTAAAGTTCGGTTGAATAAAAAAGAAATCGGTAGTTTAAAATTTTATCGAATATTATAAAACCACCTTGAGTGATAACTCTAAGTTACTATGTTACTAATTACTCAAGATCTTATCTTCACGCAGAAAAATAAGGCATATTTGAATCAACAAAACATTTTGTTGATTTGAAAATCCAGATTTTTGTTGAATCAACGCTAAACGTCAAAGCAACTTTTTCAAAACAACAAAAGATTTTTGTGGAATTGAGAAAATCAAGGTTTGTTTCAACGCAAAATCGGCGTTGATTATATTCAACAAATTTTTTGTTGAAGCAAACCTTGTACAGGCTGATTCTACAAAACATTTTTCTGCGTGTTGCAACTTGAAATTTAGAATGATTTTACCCGTTTTTATATTTATCTACTAGTTTGTAGTATGAGATGCTACAATTTTCAAGAATAATGATGTAGTTTAATTATTATATTTGCAAAATTTAGCAAATTTTTAAATTATTTCATTTTTGATTGCTTTTTTGATTTGTTTTTTTTTTGTTGAATATACATTTTTTTACATCGCTAAATGCCAAACTATTTAAAGATGACATTCAAATTTTAAATATAAGTAACAAACATCGTGTTTTTTATCATTTTCACTTGTTCGAAGTGTTAATTGCTACTAAAGTATTGAAAAAAAATACTGTATGGGTAAACATAAAAATCTCAAAATATATTTGTTACTCACATTTTAAAAATTTGTAAAGTGGTTATCCATCGAAATATTTATGGATTTTCACTATTTTAGTGACGAATGACCTTCCTTTGGTTGAAGTCACCTTAGTAAAATAAAGAACAACTTTCTTAGTGTTTGTGTTATTTATGTTCAATTTACGATAAACCACGTGGACACATTTTTTAAAATAAAGACCCCCTCCCCTATCTTGTTCTGGACAATTGTTCATACCAAGATTGTTAAAGATTGATAATTTTTTCGAAGTTCTTTAACAATCTTGGTTCTTTTGACGATAACGGACGATAACTCATTTTTTAAATCTTCATATATTAGTTAAACACTCAAATTTCCATAATTTGAAACGAAACGAAATGTGGCATGCATTTTCACTTTATTAGAGTGGGGCAAATTGGGACCACAGTTTGAATAGGGCCAGCTGTTCCTAAAGAACTTAAATGCTTTAAATTTGGAAATCGATTCAGTATTGTTGGTGTTCTGTATCTCTTTCTCGAAATTTCAAAATATTGTGGAAAAGCATTCACCCCAGATGACGAAACTAAAATTTTCACAAAATACCGTTTTTTTTTTGAAAAAAAAAACATAAAATTTAATAATTTGCAATGTGGGATCAGACTAAGCGAAATACGTTTGCATTTTCACTTTATTGGAGTTTTTTTTGTAAAATACTTATGTTTACAAAAAATACCGTATTTTTTCAAGAAATACTCAAATTTGCATAATTTTAATTATCAATCTCAAGCGAAGTGACATTTGGTATAAATTTTCAATTGGTTGGAGTTTTGTTTGTGAAATACTTAAATTCTAATACGGTATTTTAAAAATATGGTATTAAATGACAATTTTGAAATTTTACAATAAAAAAATTATTAGGTGTAAAAAAAACAAAATATCGATTCGCTAGATATTGCACTTTAATAAAATTTAGTGTTTTTGAAATAAACACAGTTATTTATAAAAACTTCAGTATTTCACAAAAAAAAATTAGAAAAAGGAATAAGCATACAAAATTTTGATTCATTTGGTACCCATATCCATTTTTTCTTTGTATTTATGGAAAAATACGATATTTTGTGAAATATTTAGTATTTTCCAAGTAAAAATCGCTGATAAGGCCGATGCAAATATTTTTAAAAATTGTTGTCCCTCGGCCCTAGCCAGAATTTCAACATTTCAGTGCATTAAGGCATGCAAAATGCAGTGTATAGCAGTACAGTCGATTTTCATGTTTTAGATTTAGTTTTGGATAAATCCAAGTCCAAGGGAATGCACTTTAAATTATTTCAGCTGATAACACTTAAAATTAGATTGATTTTTTGAAGATTTTTGTAATTTTTGATTTTTCGGAACTTTTTTTTGAGGGATGGGTGGAAATGCAATCGAAATTTCGCTTCGTTGGGATACCCATTGCAAATTATGAAAATTTAAGTTTTTTCGCAATAAATACGGTAGTTTATTAAAAAAAGTAGTATTTTACGAAAAACAAAAGAAAAGCGAAAATGCCTACAAATTCTACTTTGTTTGATACCCATATTGAGAATTATAAAAATTTAAGTATTTTCTAAAAAATCATTTTTTTTTGTGAAAATTGCAGTATTTTGTGAAGAATTCAGTATTTTACAAAACACTTGAATCAATTGAAAATGCCTACAAAATTTAAATACTTTGTTAAGTATTTTCGAGAAAATACGGTATATTGCAAAAAATTGGGTATTTTTCAAAAAAAAACTCTGATTAAATGAAAATGCATAAAAAAACGTTACTTAATCCACCCTAAGGTCGTTGGCGCCTTCCTCACATTTTAAGAGTAATGCTATCCAAAATAGACACAAAAGGGCGGACCTTTCAGTATTCTACCAATTTGACTCATTATTCATACCATCAGATTGGGTAGTCAGATCTTCATAATTCAGGGCACTTATGTGCTTATAACTTTTGATAGGGTTGTCAGATCTTAAATCTTTTGAATTCGTTTGAAAGGTCTTTTGATAACCTACCTAACGACAGGTCGCATGATAGATCCGGACAACGTTTTCATCAAAATATCGGAGATCCGACTTCCGAAAAGTGCATAAATAACACTTAAGTGCTTTTAACTTTTGATAGGGTTGTCAGATCCTCAATCTTTTGAACTCGTTGAAAATGTCTTTTAAATACCTTTCTTAAAATGTATAGCATGACGGGATTTCTTACAAAAACCACCCTTTTTGCAATCTTCCGGACTTTTGTTTAAATCGTTTTTTTAGCATAACTTTTGAAGTACTTAACCAAACTTTATAATTTTCAATAGCGACTTATGGGACCCCAAGACGGATCGAATGAGACCAAAACAGACAAAATCGGTCGAAATAACCCAGGGCAAATTTATTGATCAACATCCCATCACACACACAGACATTTGCTCAGAATTTGATTCTGAGTCGATATGTATACATGAAGGTGGGTCTAGGAGGTCAAATTAAGAATTTAATTTTCCGAGTGATTTTATAGCCTTTCCTCAGTGATGAGGAAGGCAAAAAGCTTTCAAGAGGCGCTTTCAACAGAAATCAAGTTATAAATAGCTTGGGAGTTGTTCAAATATTACGTCCAGAGATTTTCGGGATTTCAGACCTCCCCCTCCTTCGTGTCACTTTCACAAATTCAAGACCCCCCACGGACGTAATTTTTGAACGAACCCTTAATGGGAAGTGCAAAATATGTTGTTGAAATAGTGAAAATCTGTAATTTAAATGGCATTAGGACCGAGTCCTTAACCTGTCAAAAATACCAAAAATTGTTTGATTTTCCGAACCTCCCAGCTTTGATGCTATGGGAGAAGGTCTCTCTGGTTAACACAGTTTGACAGTTTAGATCCACACAGTCGACTCTCTGGTTGTCAATATCCAAGGGACCGTCGAGGAAGAGAAGCATCAGTTTACAGAACGATGCAAAATGAAGGCTCGATTGAATTTATTTTTTTCTTGTTATCCAGCTATGGGAGAGACTCATGGCAACGTCCAGCAAACAAAAAAAAAAAAAAATAAACAAATGTTCGTAAAATAGTAAAAAGTAAAATAATTGACAACCGGAAGAGATTTTTAAAGCAAAAAGAATCCAAGGGACCGTCGAGGAAAAGATCCTTCAAGCAAGAGAAAACATCGAGGAATAAAAAGAATCGAAGTATGCAGTTTGGTTTAAAGGGACTGAACAATTCATCGGTACATGGAGCAATGTTGATATCGAGAAGATCGGCAGCCAGAGAGTCGACTGTATTGGAAATCGAGGTTCGAATCTGTCCAGGCATGTTTTTTCAATGATTTTGTTTTCAAAATTATTTCAATCTAGGACATTAGAATCTACTAATTACTTTTCACGACTCTTTCTTCGTCCAAAAACGATCTCCGCTGGGCAAAAAGTTACGGCGCAACACGAGAACCTTGGCAATTATTACCGGCTAAGAATTTCATTGAGCCTGCCGTGAACGCGCCAATTGGCCGGATTAGATCGGCGCGAAAAATGTCGTTGATTGGATAATGGCCACTTTCTTCGCGCGCAGACCTTTATCGCACAAAACATCATCACTCTTTTGTGTGATGCAAACAACGCCGAAGGAAGGTGGCCCCCTTAATTGAATCAATTTCGAACGTGTCTCGGGATAGAGAAGTGACGACTCCGCTTGCTTAGGACGCGGGAATCAGCTCAATTGATGCTTTTTGAAGTCGCGCGTGGAGATCCGGAGCCCCGCCAGAGTGTTGAATTTTGTACTGTAAGTCACACACAAATTGACGTCAATTACATGCACACTTGTTGGGTGCGCTGTAAATTGACCAGTTAAGGTGGGGAGGAGGGGGAAGAACGCTGAACATAAATCTTACCGTCAGGATTATCTATCACGTTTGCTCAAAACAAATGAATTTGTTCGGTCTTGGCGAAAATTTATGATTTACGAGGGTCTTGTCACGAGTATGGTGAAACACCGATGGTTTGGCATCTTGAAATATGAGTATGATCTAGTGGAGATGCACGATCATTCATCAAAACAGAATAACCTTCTTTTTTTTTAAATAATAAAATGCAACCACAAGCATTTTTATTCTACGTCAACACCAAAAAAAAAAAAAAAAAAGAGGTGTGGCAAAATGATAATTCCCACGGCAGAGTTCCCCGAGAATATCTCTTCTGCAGGAATGCTCCCAACCCGGAAGTTCCCTCCAGAGCGGCTGCTCTGCTATGCCACGCTATTTTCCGACTTAATTTATTCCATTATCGTGCTGCTGTGCCAGACTCATCATCACCTGTCTCTTCCTCCTACCGCAGTAACCATCAACATCATTATCATTACCCTATTTATTCATTCAAAATCGCGCAATGAAGACGGCATTGATGGTGGCGGTGGCAGTTGGTGGGAACGGCGCGGGCTAGAACTTTTTAATCAAAGTTAATAAAAGCAAGCTCTGTGGCAGCCAAGCTTTTCCGGGAAACTCCCACATTTTTCTGCACTGACTGACGCCCGAAACCGATCAAGGTGACGGGAAATTCATCGCCCGGTTGGCACGCGGAAAAATCCGTTTCGAAAGACTTTGTGTTTCGATTTTCAATATTAAAAAATTAAAACTTAACCCTCTACTGCCCAATTTTTAATTTTTTTGATTTTTTTTATTTTTCTCGTGTTTAGGAGGTCATTTTGAGCAATTTTTGTTCTACGTTGTTTAGTTTATGTTTGTTTTTGGTAGTATTTGGCTTATTCTAACACCTCCTAATTTTTTCTAATTTTTTTCATGTTTTTACAGTCACTTTTTCACAAACATTGAATATTACGCCCATTTAAAATGTTAGTCTTGATTTAATTTTTTTCAAAATATTTTTTTCGAAAAGATCGGAAAATTTCACGAATGTTTCATGTATTATCATTGAAAATCGGACCATTAGTTGCTGAGATATCGACATTAGAAAATGGTGGGTTGTTTTGGTGAGACTTAGAAAACTTCAATTTTCGTGTTTCTTTTTCTTAAAGCGGCTGTATCTCAGCAACCCGAGGTCCAATCTTCAATGTCTCTTAGACAATTTTATAGCAAATTTTCTGAACTTTTCAAAAAAAATATTTTTAGAAATGGCCGCTCATGGTCACTATTTTTAAAAATCGAAAAACTGCAAATATTTTGCTAAAATCAAACTTTCGGTGCCTATATCTTGAAAACGAAGCCCTTTATCAAAAAAAATGTAAAGTAGTTTTCGATTGCAAATTCAATTTTCCATTAAAAATTGATTTCAAATTTGTTTTTGCATGAAATTTGGATTTTTTCCAAAAATCACTATTTCATAACTTGGCGGCAGATTTTTTGACCATGTTTCTCTATAGCTCAAAAGTTGCGGATTTTAGTCCCCTAAACCATATCAAAAAATCTCGAAAATCAAAAAATACGTATTTTGGGAAATTGAGTTTTAGTGAAAAAAAAATTTTTCCGTGTACATATTTTTTTCTCAATTGTCCTCAACAATACCTACAACTTTGCCGAAGACACCAAATTGATCAGAAAATTCACTCAAAAGTTACAGCAGTTTGAATATTAACGTACAATTATTGTATGGACAGCAGCCAAAATTGTATGGAGACTTGTATGGGTGAACCAATGACATAAAATAGCTTATTTGGTCACAGGGAAGGCCCCCACAAAGTTTGAGCCAAATCAAAAAATACAAATAAAATCCATTTCCGGTTTTGGTAGAGAATTGCTCTTGTTGCAAATCGAAAAGGGCGACTTTTGGTTTGGTTCAAAATTAGGGTGGTTCATGATTAGGGTGATTTGGAAAATCTAACTTTTCAGGAATATTTTTGGGATTTTTTTGCACGTCGCTTTTTGACGTTCCACGAAAAACACGTTTTAATGTTTGACCTTGAATAAACAAAAAAAACGCAATGTAAACAATAACAAAGACGTTTTGTTTGGCTGACAATTCGGGACATTGTCCAGAAGTTTGGTTGAAGTTGGTTGCTGGATTCCCGAGTTTTATTTACAAATGTTGACCTGAAAACCCTTTGCCCTTTGTCGCACTTACATCAATTTTCAGGGTGTGTCAAGATAGCACGACAAGATTGAAACTTCTCTCATATGAAAAGTGACAAAAATGCACGAAATTTTTTCGGTTTTTATTGAATATCTCAGGATTGAAATCGAATTTTGGGGTTCTGTGAAAGTCAAAAGGTGAGGCATTGTGAGCTGCACAAAATGGCGTTCATAACTCAATTTGGCCCAAAATGAACGAGTGACAAGATAGCACAACAGCGACGATATGCTGGAAATTTAAAATAATTTATTTCAGCCTCTTATAAATCGTAAAAAAGATTTAGATTTAGGAATTTAGAAAATGAAATCTCAATAAAAAAAAGAAATTTTAGTCTTCCATTGTAGTTTACCTTTTTTAAGGAAGACTAATTCTGACTTGATATACGCAAGAGCAACAGTTAATAAATACTTTTTTTCGCTAGAAACTTGATTGTCACTTTAAAATTGGCACCATCCTTATCATTAATTGATTTAAATATTTATATACTTTAGTGTGTGCGAAGATTGTTTTAAGTGAATAAAAAATCGACTGGGTTGCCACTTTTTTAAGTACTCAACGAAAAACCAAATGTTGACCTGAAATTCATCGCCCGGTTGGCACGCGGAATGAATTTTGTCATTAGTAAATGAAAAATAATTTTTTTTTTTCGAACAGTCATCCAACATATTCGGAACACCCACATAGCAAATAAAGTAGTAATCCAGCTGCGTGTTAAAGGCTTGGGTGTAAAATAAATTTTGCATTATTTTATGAAATTCTGTTTAATTTTACACCCTGAAATATGTAGCCTATCAGTATGGGAAACCTACTTGACCGAAATGTCAAGCACACGTATACTTTTATTTCTTCCTGGCCGAGCGGGCTAAGGCGCCGGTCCTTACTGTAGGTGCTGGGTTTGAGTCCCGTCGGTAGCAACTTTTTTTTTTGTTTTTACAAAAATTGTACATGCAGCGTGTAATATTAAGTGTCTTTTTTGACGAAGCTGCATGCTTTTGCATTCGATTTAACCATCGGATTTTTTGCTGTGTACAGCATTGCCTTGGCGTTCTCGATTGCGAGATTCCTACTCGAAACTAAGTGTCCGAAGGCTTGATTGTTGAGGCAATTGCAAACCTCTTTTTCACCTTAGCTTCCATCCACCCCGGGATTCGAACTGACGACCTTTGGATTGTTAGTCCAACTGCCTACCAGTGACTCCACCGAGACAGGATCCAGGGAGACGACTCCTACACCTGGACTGAGCTAACGAACTAACCTTTTTAAGGTTAGTCCGGGGCCAAGCGTAGTAGTGAAAAAGATGTTCGCCGAAAATCGAGCTGATGTATTTTTCGGTATCTTTTAACCGACCTTTCGTGCGCGAGAGGGGAGACATGTTGCTTTCCGATTTTTTCTCTTGATGAGCGGCAAAAGATTTTCTTTTGATGATGATTCTTCCATCGATGATCATCGGAAAGGTATTTGAATTGCCTATCCAACGATCGTTTTTTTCATATTCAGAGAGATCTGGATTTATAAAAAAAAGTTACAAAAATAGCTATAACTTAGGATAGAGTTGCTGGATAATTCATACAATTTATAACGATTATTGGCCCCATTAATTTAATTTTTCAAAAAAATTTAAAATATTGACCGCAATATCTTGAATTATCCTAGGATTTCAAAGATAACTCTCGAGAGAATACTATGGTGTTGAAATAAAAAAAATAAGAATGAAATCAACCAAAAGTATTTACCATTTATTACCAAATTTCTCGGTAAGTTTTTAAAACACACGGTAGGAGAACAGCATCTAACTCTATCGTGCCTCTAATGTTGGCATATCAGCAAGTTTCTATCAACAGTTTTACAACAGTAAAACAAAAGCAATAAACAGTTCTAGGGGAATAATTCCGGGAAATGGATCATTCTCACCATTGGACTTCTGGGAAATTGGATAGGTCTGATCAACGTTTATAACTCGGAATATTATATTTATACACCCAAAGGAAAAATATGTATCAGTTGATTTGTTGCAGAAAATGTTACGATTTAAAACATTTTTTGCAGCAAGCCCGTAGATCATTTTTGCCCGTGTGTAAACATGTCAGCGATCTGCAGTTCTCACCAACACATATAATGCTGGCGCGTCCCCGAGCAACACTTTAGAGAGTAGAATATGTTGGTGCTCTGTCTCTCGCAATTCATCAAGCGTCCATGGCGCGGTGGTTGCGTTTCGGACCAGTTACCAAAAAGTTGATGGTTCAATCCTCATTCGAATAAGATTTTTTTTTCGTAATACCAGCAAACAGCAGTCGGTAATGTCGATAATTGTCGGTAACGGGCAAAAATGCCATACCCCTATATCGCAAAAAATGGGTGTATCTTTATATTAACGGTATCGCCAGGTTTGGATACAAAACAGCATTCAGATTCGCAGGCAACTTGGAACAAAGTTGTAAATATTAGTGCGTCTATCCCGGGAATTCCCGGGACAAAATTCCCGGGATTTTTTCAAATCCGGGAATTCCCGAATCCCGGGACTTTTTTATAATTTGTCCCGGGAATTCTCGAAATATAAAAAAATATCAAATTTGGTTTGGAATTTCAGATTTGGTTTTGTAAATAGATGAATAGTTGAATACTTGGCAATTGATTATAATTTAAAAGCAATAAAATTTGTATTCGGCATATACTGCCTTACTACGCATAATAATCCCATGTTAAAAAAAGTGCAGTTGAGAAAAACGCGATTGAAGTTTTTCGACTAATTCCTGTGAATCTACGTGTAATTGTCCCGGGGTCCCTATTCGCCTCATATGTCCCTAATCACCCCAGTTAGCAGTATATCACTTCATTTGTAATTCTCTCGATAAACAACAGGTAAACAAGACATAATGCTTCTTAAAACTATTGATTTGGTGATAGAAAATACTTGTTGGGACAAATATGCGTAGAAATGCAACGATTGGACAAACAGACTTGGTGTTGTTTTTAAAGAGTTTCCGAACAAAGCACTAAATTTTACGTGTTTTTCTAAAAGTATACGTCACACCAAATGGAAAAATGACAAAAAGTCAAAATCGCCCTGAAATGACATGGAACAATTATGCATAGAACGGCAGTATACTAGCATTAATTTGGCTTATAAGGGAAAATTGTTAAAATTTGAGTTTACAGATCCGCAAACTGCCTAGCGCTTTAAATATTTTTTTATTAAATTTTATTTATTTTTTAAATACGGTAATTATACTTACGTATATTTATGATTTTAAATTTGAAAAAAGTCATTAAATTTGTTTTCATCTAACACCGGCATCTGGGGCAAATCAGGACAAATGCAACGAATAAAGACAGCTATTTAAATCAATGTTTTGATTGACTTTGGTTAAAACCTGGGGGTGAATAGAGCGGCTCAAAAGCGGAACCGTTTTGAACTGTCAAAGCGGAACCATTTTACTGTTCGCCAGAAGCAGCAAGTATTGTAATCGATCATTTGGAAAATCATTGTAAAAGCAAATGTGGTTTGTTCATTTTCTTTTTCTTTTAACATTTTTATTATATTTTTTAACTAACGAACCTTTTGTGATTATTTTTGGAATTACCAGAATCATTACCAGTAAAATCGTCATCGAGCCATTCTTTCTCCAATGAACCCACTTCCTATTGGCTAATTCCCTTTTCAGCGCCCATCTTGAGGTCGTCTTCATCAGTTAATTCCGCTCGAATGGTGGGCACGACTCCCTTTTTCTAGTATAAAACGTTATTTTTCCAGACGGTGTACTTTGTCTCAAAATGTGTACTGTACTTTCGGGAGCTCTTGCTTACATTTTGTTCCAAACCGACTTTGCAAAACTACACCCACTTCTGCCACAATTATTTGTCTCCCGAAAATTTGAAAAAAAAATGCGCAAAGCAGATTTCAAAACAAATTAATCAAGTGCAAGGGAAAAGTCACGCTTGTGCTTGAACCACCTTCTACTGTTTTGATGTAAACAAAGTGGGATCATTCGAAAATCACGCTACGCATTCCCTCTTTTCATCACCCAGTTTAAAACAGACACAGAACAAAGCAATTAGTACACCGATTTCCAAATTATTGCTATAAAATCTCCTGTACCTATTCAGTCTGTAGCCCCGATTTTCTCCAGTTGGCGGTAATAACTTAAAACTAATTAGGTTTTTTTTTTTACATAAAACATGAAATTCAAAACTTATTAAAAATTTTGAATTGACTGGTATCACAAATAATGATGTCGCTTCTTGTTTTTTTTTAACATTTTCAAAGAAATTTTTCAAGCTTTTCTAGTCATGGCATATCAAAAAATATATAAAAGAAATATATTTAAAAAAGACTTATATAATATGAATCGAATAGGATTAAAACTTGTGGTTTATTTAAAATCCAAAGCACAAAAGAACATTTTTAATTTCTTTTAAGCTATCTAAAACTGTCGTCTTGTTTAGATTGAAATTCAGATTATCACCAATTAATAGTATTGAGCTAATTCTATGATTTTAAGCTTGAAAAACATAACAAATATAATGAAAACATAGATTTTATAACTGTTTCAAAAATTTCCCGGGATTTCAAAAATATTTTTACCGTTTCCCGGGAAAATTGGACGCCCTAGTTAATATTGATGAATTAATTGGTTTCCTTGACATTTTCCATTATAAGAAACCAGTGAATCGAAGGTCCATTTGCACACCTGTTTCGTTGAAAGTGGATGTAATAAATAGAATTTGTTAAATAATGATATTTGCGTTAAAATAAATGACGTGAAAATTAATGCCAAAATGTGAGATACTGCGATTGCCAAAAAATAGTACTAAAAAACTCAGTTTTGCCAATGTTGATTACTTTTTCAATGCAAAAAAAAAATATCAAAACATGGGCATCCACCCTACCAGCAATAATCGTGAAATAATTTGCTTTCCCATTGATGAATGATGGCTCATTCGAACTGTTCCAACAAAGTCCCCACTCATTCTCATCTAAACTTCATCAAACCCTGCCCACTACCTTTACTCACTCCGCACCGCCGTCCCATTTCCCAGCGTGATGACAGTTTGATTTGCTGGTGCTCCGATAAGGTGTCTATTTGCAGGGTTACCAGGTCTTTAGAGTAAAAAATCTGGCAAAAAATCTGGGAAAAAACTGGCAAGCCACTTTTCTTAAATTAATATGCAATTTTTTGTTCAAAAACAGTGTATTTTCACTTTTTATGCATTATAGCTTCACAAAATAAACAAAATACGTCAATAAAACGTTGTGTGGAAGAAATAGAAAATTATTTTTTTCTAATTTGCGCTCAAAAAATCTGGCAATGCCAGATTTATCTGGCAACCTGGCACCCCTGTCTATTTGTACGTGTCTTTGTGCGTCGTCCCCTTCCACACAAAACCTCCTCCTCACCTTCAAAAACTTACGCCGAGCCGAGATTTGATAATGATATTGTTGTTGAGCGAATGAAATATGCAAATTACGGTCGATTATTGCAATTCAAGGAGCTCCGCCACAGCTCCCGTGTCTTCGGCCACCGACATTCCATCGCACACACTTTGCTTTGCCTATTGCAGCAATTCAGGGTTGGGTTTTGAGCAGGTTTTTTTTTCTTTCTCGGCGACGCTGTGTGAGTGAGTGAGTCTCTCTCAAACGATTTTCACGGAGCTTCTCTCCCGTGAATGACATTTTCCCAGAGAGAACACTAAATTAAGCGAGAGAGCATCTGGATGCTGCGTACGGTTGTGTGTGTGACCACCCGTTATCGGTGGAGCAAACTTATCACACGGTTGATTGAGCTCACTCACACTACGTGAAAATCGCTTTGTGTGCGTGCTTCCGCCATCCGTCAGTGGTTTTGACACGGCCGTGCGAACTGTGTCAGCAGCGGCTCCGACAAGAAGCAAACGTGTTGTGAGTGGTAATGTTTGCCCCACCACGATTGCCAACATTCAGGGGGTAATCCACGTCAAGTGTCATCTGGTGGAGACTGTTGGAAGGTTGCGCGGACCTCCCCGTTTTATGGTTGTTGTGGAGATCGCGATTAATCTGAAATTCAAATGTAGTGCGACTCTTTCGATGAGGGGAAACTTTGGGGGGGGGGGGGGGGGGGTTTGATTTGCGAAACAGTTGGAGTGGAAAGTTATGCTGGGGAAGATACTAATTATGAAACGAATTGAGGAGTTATAAATGTCCGTTCAAAATTTTAAGCTTTCTTCATGATAATAATTTTAAAGTTCTATAAAAATGGAATTGTTACCCGATTTATTGCTTTTTTTTAAGGTACTTTCATTATTTACTTCTTGTATATTTTTTTAGTACTGTGTATGTCTATACAAGCATTTTTCAGTACATAGCAAAAAATGTAGGAATCCAGATGCGTTCAAAACCTGGGTGAAATAAATTTAGCATGAAATTTTCTGTAATATTACACCCTGAAATATGTAGCCCATCAGTATAAGCAACCTTCTTCTCCATTCTTCTTCGGTCTGCTGGCCGAGCGGGCTAAGGCGCCAGTCCTTACTGTTGGTGCTGGATGCTGGAACTTTTTTTTTATGTTTACAAAAATTGTACATGCAGTGTGTAATAGGTGTTTCTTTACGTGGATGATGTGCATGCTTTTGCATGCGATTTTACCATCGGATTTTTTGCTGTGTGGGTAAAATAGAAACTTTTTCTTTTATTGATTTTTTTTGTTTAAATTTTTATCATATTCGTGTTCCTAAGTTAATTTCACAAAAGAAGATTGACTCACGAATATGATAGAATCATCACCAAAAAAAAGGTATCTAAGGAGTCCCCTGAGCAAAAATGTACAACCAAAAAATGTATTGATAGCAAAAGTGTCTATTTTATGTGTTAAACTGCTTACTCAAAGCGTTTTCAGGCTCAGATGATATCCCAGATGTCCCCTACAAGCTCCAGGTCGAATCGAGTTGATATCTGGATGGAACACTCTTTTATATTAGTTTGAAAATTGTGCTATTTTTTTCACTTAAATGTCATTAATTCCCTTTAGATTTAACCAATTGGGATGCATCACCCCTCTTTTTGTTGCATTTTTCAAGACCTTTCAGATGTATTATGAAGTTTCCAAACAGCCCCTGAAAATTTCAGGCAGATTGGTGAGGTCAGATGGGTACGCTTTGCTCGTGGACTCGCTCTTAAAAGTTAAATTTTTTGATCTTGATTTCATTCATTTTTTCATTTTTTTTCATAGCTCGGACTAAATTATAATATTTTTCCATAACCGGGATTTTTCCATAACCGGGAATTCCCGAATCCCGGGATTTTTTAGATTTGTCCCGGAAATTCCCGAAATTTGAGGAAAAAAAATCCAATTTTGGTCTGGGAATTTATATTTGGTTGTGGAAATAGTTGAACAGTTGAATACTTAGCAATCGATAAGCATTACAATTTGTGTTCTGCATTTATCAGCATTTAATTGGCTTATTAAGATGTTACATACATGTAAATCGGCAAAAATTTCAGAAGTTGGTAGGAGCACACACTTAAACGTTTTTTAAAATCTGTTTTCAGGGCATTAAAATATAAATTTTCAGCTATTAACAAAGCAAATTTGAATAAATTTTCAGCTATTAACAAAGCAAATTTTAAGATATTTGGTTGCATCATTATCGAGGTATAACTATTTGGAGTTAGCAGTTTCAAAAAACGGGAGCCACGATATCACAACACCGCTTTGACCAAATCGACTCAAAATTGTGGTGAAGACTCGTTAAACCGGTCCCGTGTGCATGACGAAGGCCGATTTTCAAAAAGTTTATTTTAAAAAATTGTCCCGCTCGTGTGGATCAATCGGACTGCGCACTGGCTCACAATCCAGAGGTTGCTGGTTCGAATCCCGCGGCGGGCGCTCTAAAATTCTTTGTGTAAATATGGGTATTCGGCGCCGTCGCTCCGTGCCATACCCTAGTACACTTAGGAGCCCAGGGCGGCGAAGTCCTTGTAGTTAAAAAGGAAGACACTAGTGGTTGGTACTAGCAATGGTGGCCGACAGCTATAAAGTCAACTTCGTTTTTATTTTAAAAAATGATAAAAATATTTTTTTGATTTTCATATAAAAAATCGTTAGTTTTTGATTTTCGTATTTCAATAAAAGCAAATTTTAAAATCGGGCTTCGTCATGTACACGAAATATATCTTGGGAGTCTTCACCCCAAATTTCAGACAAATTGGTCCATCCCATCTCGAGATATCGTGGCAACCGTAAATCAACTCGATTTTTAGAGAAAAACGCTGACAAAGTTTGACAGTTCACTTTGAGCATGGCAAAATTTTGAGCTTAAATCGTCTCTTAGGGGAAATATACCCATTTTAATCACCCTAAGCCGTTCGACCAATTCTCATCACTTTTGCAGTTTTCCGCTATTAAATCAACATTTTCAGATGTATCAACAATGGAGAGTTGCTTGCTCACTTTTATTTGAGCTATTTATTGCTTTGGAACAGTCAAAAAACACTTTATGAAAGCTGTAATTCATGATCAAAGTGCTGATAGGCCGATAATAGAAATAGGCTGAGAAAGGGTATAGTTCCCCTACTTAGTTTAATAATGAAATATCTTCATGAAACTTACTGGAGTGATTGCAAATCATCTTTTAAGTAGATTTAATAAATTTTCTGTAATATAAAATTTTGAGATTACCACATGTATGTAACCCCTTAAGGAAACTTGTTTAAAAACAATGTTTACAGATCTGCAAAATGTCTAGCGCTTTTATTACTTATGATATCAAACTTGAAAAAATCATCATATTATTTTGCATATGGATAGATTTTTTATTGATTTTGGTTAAAACAGAACAAAACAAAACAATCATTATACTGATTTCCAAAATTAGTACTTTAAAATCTCCTGTACCTATTCAGATTGTAGTCTCGATTTTCCCCAGTTGCAGGTAGTAGCTTCAAGATAATTTTAAAAAATATGTGTTATGCATAAAACATGAAATTCTAAACGCTGGTATAATATTATTTGTGTTCGTTTCTTGTTTTTTAGACAATTTCAAAGAAATTTTTAAGCTTTTTTAATTTATAATATTATAAAAAACGCATTTGATTTGAATCACATTGCATTAAAAATTCTACTCAATCCAAAGCACAACAAAGTAAAAAAACATTTTTAATTTATTTTCTATCTAAAAACTGCTATACTTGTATCAATTTAAGTAAAGATAATAATAATAATAATAACTAATTAATATTTTTGGGCTAATTCTATGATTTTATGCTTGAAAAACATAAAAAAATATAATAAAAACATAAATTTTATGACTGTTACAAAAATTTCCCTGGAATATTTTTGTCGTTTCCCGGGGAATTCAAATCCCGGGAATATTGACGCTCTGACCATTACTCAAATGTCTTTTTAGTCCCCTGAAACATATTAAAAAACTTCGAAAATAAAAAAAACATTTTTGGGCATTTGAATTTCAATGAGAAAAAGTTGTATGAATTTGTTTTCCGTGTACCTACAACTTTGCCGAAGACACCAATTCGATCAGAAAACCCAAGATGCAAGATGCAAGATGCAGAATTTCAAACATTTACACATCCTTTTTAATTGATCTGTCCACAAAATTGTATGGAAATTTGTATGGAAAAACAAATGATGCAAAATTGCTTCTTTTAATACAGTGAAACCTCTTTTTTCGCGATGCGTTACGTTTTTCTAATTCGTCGATTTCTCTAAAACGACGCAACATTTTCGCAATCTTTTAAAAGCAATTTGTAGGTTTTGAGCAGATCTACAAAACGCTTTTTGAAGCTTTCAAAAATATTGTATGGTTTTAGCGAAATCGACGAAATAAAAAGCGTAACGCCACCGCGTAAAAAGGGGTTTCTCTGTATAGGGAATGGATAAATGTTCCATCCAAATCTAAAATTGACTTTCAAAAACCCGAAAAAAATGCGAAATCGTAGAGAACTGCTCCTCTACAAAATGTTATGTTCTGGTCATATCTTCCTACCTAGCAATAACTTTTCATGTTGGTTAATTCGAAAGTTATACAAACTGTTTATGCACGTTTTTCAACATTTTTACAGAACAAAAGTTAGTACTAGCCGTCAACTACTAATGAAATTATAAATTGGTGTGGTTTTTTGTTTTGTTAAAATCAGGGCAAACTTAGGGTTAATAACGAATGGACGTTATAATAAGATGTTGCCAAAAATGATATGTAAAAAAATCACATTTTAAAAATTTCGAGTAAATTTTCTTTAAATTATTTTGCAAAATAGCCAATTCAAACCTAAAAATGTCCAAAAATAACATATATAATTGAATTGAATGAAACCTCCGAAACAGGATTCAGAAACATTTCGTATCAGTCAATCTTTATTTTTTCTCTGTTAAGGGGGTCGTACTAATCAAATAAAAGGTTAGCAGGAGTCGATTCTAGAAAGCAACATTAGCCCAAAGCAGTTATTTAAAATGCATTTATCGTCGATTGCATTAAATCTCTGCCCCCTGCACATTAAATCACTCAGCATTCCACCTGTCACCGCTGAACAACACAAAATGATTGATGGCGACATTTCAACAAAGTGAGACCCACCCCAAATAATTTTATTTAAAAAAAATATCAGATTTGTCACCAATCGAATGCACTTGACCAACCAGCCAGTCGATTTCAGTCCCGGTGACAAATCAAACTGACATCTCTCTCTCTCTCTTGTCGTCATCAGCTTGTTATTTTTTTTTCGCCTCCCCTAACCTCCCTTTCCCATTTGACACTTCTTCCCGCTTTGAGCTTGAAGTTGATTGATAAATGCATTTTAAATAGGTGAGGAAATTGAGAATTTTGCCGCTCGCTTCCTGTCCACGTGGTCGCCCAGGTGGTGCTCCCTTCTTTTAAGGGGAAGTTACAAAGTGCCCCCCCGATCCGTGGAAAAGCCGGAAATTGATTTGTTGTTTCGTGGAGAAATTCAATCAACTAGTTTGATGGGTTGAACTGAACTTCAAAATTGTTCAAGAGTGCTTTTAAAATTCTGATGATTTTTTTTCCAATTCTATCTTTTTTCGTTGCAGGAATCCCGTTGTAAACATTTTCTAGGCGCTGTTGTGTCAACGATTCGAAAGCAGACGATATGGTGAGTGTTGCTTCGAAAATGATGCAAACTTAAAATTACAAGAAACTCAGAAAAAGCAACATAAGCTTCCCTAGCAAAGCCCATTTACTTGAAGCAACATCCCGCAGAACATCAACTTGAGCCTGCCATCAACGGGTTTGAGTACTTCCTGTGGGAAAGTAGCTCCCTGGCTGTACGCTAATGGAGACGATCCTGGCGTTCCCAGAATCCGTCCTGTTTCAGAGTATCTTGCTGTGGAAGTAGTCCTGTCGTCTCTCCAGGATACGCGATAGCATGTTTTGCCTATTTCTTCGTTCTTTGTGACGTAATTTTCCTCTCGTCTAAAAGCCATCACCATATTGCCCACACTCTTGAAGGCGGAGTGGCTCCCACTAAATACTGTGCTACGACTTTTCCTCTTTCGGGGAAGATTTTCGCGCCTTCTTTATCCTTTTTTTTTGGTACCGTCAAGTGGTGTAAAATTGACCTTTAAAAAAACATTCATAAACAAAAACACAAAAATTTAAGCAATATAAAAAGTCCTCCCACGGAACGGTACCCGGAAGTGCGATGAGGACAGGAAGTTGGTCGCGGCGTGATGCGAGATGAAGCGCCGCCGTTTTTTAATGTCATTTTAATGTATCGCGATAGCGGAGATATTCCTGCACGTGTTCCCTTTTTACGCTCTCTTACTCATTTTGCCTTGATGGGGAGAATTTTAGGGAGACAGAAAAATAGCGTGGAAAATTTGCTAGTTCATCGTGAATTTGCTCTTTGCTATAAAAGTAATTTAAAAAGATGTCTTACTTTTTTTCAATTCCTAAAACATATTGATGCTCTGTAAATTAGGCTGTTGCAAATATTTTTTGAAGTTTATGTCCCTTGACTCTGCCCAAAGTCGTCGCAATCACTCCCCCCGCCCTCCTTACCCGAGCATGGGTAAATAACAAGGGAAATGCGTAATAATACCTTTCTCTGGTATCAATACCAAATTTTGGTATTCCTGGACCCTTAAAAA
Organism: Culex pipiens pallens; assembly: GCF_016801865.2. Taxonomy (NCBI): domain Eukaryota; kingdom Metazoa; phylum Arthropoda; class Insecta; order Diptera; family Culicidae; genus Culex; species Culex pipiens. The sequence goes on along the minus strand of NC_068937.1, from coordinate 100,054,567 downwards.
TTTGTCTTAAGGATTATGCAAGAGCAAAATGTGGTATCATACCAATTTAAGGTATTGTTTTGATATTGCAAAATTGCAGAATTTGTCAATGGTCGAACACCACATTTTGGTATTATTTTGGTATTAAAGTGTTTTATCAAATTCCTCTGAAACTATGGGAAAATTTTGACCAATTTTGACAAAATAATTAATTTTGCGCTAAAATGATGTCTCAAAGCGAATGCTTTCATTGAAAACCGGAAATTTCAAACTTGATTTTAAACATTTTTGATATACCCCCTACAGAAATGACTTGATATTGTGGAAAAATTTCTAAGTCAGGATGCCACATTTTGGTATTATTTTAGTATTAAAGTGTTTTATCAAATTCCTCTGAAACTATGGGAAAATTTTGACCAATTTTGACAAAATAATTAATTTTGCGCTATAATGATGTCTCAAAGCGAATGCTTTCATTGAAAACCGGAAATTTCAAACTTGATTTTAAACATTTTTGATATACCCCCTACAGAAATGACTTAAAATTGTGAAAAATTTTCTAAGTCAGGATGGCACATTTTGGTATTATTTTGGTATTAAGGTGTTTTATCAATTTCCTCTGAAACTATGGGAAAATTTTGACCAATTTTGACAAAATAATTAATTTTGCGCTAAAATGATGTCTCAAAGCGAATGCTTTCATTGAAAACCGAAAATTTCAAACTTGATTTTAAACATTTTTGATATACCCCCTACAGAAATGACTTGAAATTGTGGAAAATTTTCTAAGTCAGGATGGCACATTTTGGTATTATTTTGGTATTAAAGTGTTTTATCAAATTCTTCTCAAACTATGGGAAAATTTTGACCAATTTTGACAAAATAATTAATTTTGCGCTAAAACGAGGTCTCAAAGCGAATGCTTTCATTGAAAACCGGAAATTTCAAACTTGATTTTAAACATTTTTGATATACCCCCTACAGAAATGACTTGAAATTGTGGAAAATTTTCTAAGTCAGGATGGCACATTTTGGTATTATTTTGGTATTAAGGTGCTTTATCAATTTCCTCTGAAACTATGGGAAAATTTTGACCAATTTTGACAAAATAATTAATTTTGCGCTAAAATGATGTCTCAAAGCGAATGCTTTCATTGAAAACCGGAAATTTCAAACTTGATTTTAAACATTTTTGATATACCCCCTACAGAAATGACTTGATATTGTGGAAAAATTTCTAAGTCAGGATGCCACATTTTGGTATTATTTTGGTATTGAAAGGTTTCATCAATTTTCTCTGAAACTATGGATTTTTTTAAATTTTTGACGAGATAATTAATTTTGCGCTAACTTGACTTGAAACCCAAAAATGTTAAAGCTGATTTAATTTTTTTTTTTGTGATATACCCACTAATATTTTTTTCAAAAACGTTGAAATTTTTCTAAGTTGGGATAACCAAATACTTTGAAAAACGAGTCAATCAACAGATTATTGAATTTTGGTGAATTTCAATCCAGTTTCATTTTAATAATACTTATTTTTCAATCTTGTTTTTTTTTCAGAAGCTTCAAGAACTTCAAGTACAGCCGTTCATCAATGACAAATGCATTCGGTGTGGTGAAGAATATCACTAAAAACAACATGGAATCATCAGGTGAGTAGATTTGGTTGTTGCATAAGGATCATTTACGTTTTTTTCACTAACTGCAACTGCTGCACTAAAAATGGTATGAAAATAGCAAATTTTGGTATTACTTGTGCAAATACCAGCGACCGAAATGTGCTCTTGGTTGCCCAGTAATAGATGCTAAAATACCATGAAATCAAACCAATATCATGTTTGTGGAAGACCACAGGAATACCAAAATATGATTTTCCAAGGGCGCGGGAATACCTAAAATTAAAACCATGACAATACCAAGTTTTGGTATTCAAGCAATGTTCAAAAATCCAGAAGACCTCAACTTGGTATTGAAATGATTTTATTTTGTGGTATTATTTTACCTTTGTAATAACATGGTATGGTATTGTTGTGCCCTTCCACATACAAGCTTTTGGTATGATTTCATGGTATTTTACCATCTATTACTGGGCAACCAAGGGCACATTTTGGTCGCTGTTATTTGCCCAAGTAATACCAAAATTTGGTATTCCCGTGTTATTTACCCCTGCTCGGGTAATCATTCGTTTTCAAAAAATGTAAGTGTTGAAGAAAGTTTTTTTTTTGCCGAAAAAAATACTTTTTGCAGTACTGTTCAACGGAATTTTACAAAAAATTAAAATATTTTCAAACGAAATTAAACATTTTTAAAAATTCAATAAACACAGGGAAATGCATTATGCAATGCTTTCAGCTGATTGCAGTTAAAATTTCGTTAAAATTTTTAAGTTTTTTGAAACAAAAAGAAAAAGATTTTTTGAACCGATTTTGAAGAGGAAATAAGAGGAATTCACCAATCACCTAGAGGTGGATCAAGTAACTATTTTATTTTTCTACCTTGTCAAATTTTCTAAAAAAAAAAACAAAAATCGGCGACACTACTCAACAATGTTTGACCTTAGTAAGCAACACTTTAAAGTTGAATATTTTCAAAATGATTGTTTTTGCCTTCCTCACCTTACTGAGGAAAGGCTATACAATCACTCTAAAAATGAACTTCCTAATTCGACCTCGTAGACCCACCTTCACGTATACCTATCGACTCAGAATCAAATTCTGAACAAATGTCTGTGCGTGTGTCTGGATGTGAGTCCGTGCACCGAAAAATATGCACACGATTATCTCCAGACTGGCTGGACCGATTTGGACCGTTTTGGTCTCATTCGGTTCGTCTTGGGGTCCCACAAGACCCTAGTTAATATTATGAAGTTTTGAAAAGTACTTCAAAAGTTATGCTTAAAAAACGTTTTGGCTAAGGTTTGAATTATTATAAAAAAGGGTGGTTTTTGTAAGAAAACCCGTCATGCTACATATTGTTAGAAAGGTATTTGAAAGACCTTTCCAACGCGTTCAAAAGATTGAAGATCTGACAATCCCATCAACAGTTATGAGCACTTAAGTGTTATTTATACACTTTTTTGAGGCTGGGTCTCAAATATTTTGATGAAAAAGTTGTCCGGATCTATCATGCGACCCATTGTTGGATAGGTAATCAAAAGACCTTTCCAACAAGCCCAAAAGATTGAAGATCTGACAACCCTATCAAAAGTTATAAGTACTTTAGTGTTTTTAATAAACTTTTCTTGAGGCCAGATCTCAGATATTTTGATAAAAATATGCGAGGAAGGCACCAACCACCTTAAGGTGGATTAAGTAACGTTTTACGTTAAGCCTTACCTAATCTTTAATCAACTTTTTATTACACAACTCGAATTTTGTGGAGTTGATGACAGTAAACCAGGCCTGCCCAACGTCCGGCCCGCGGGCCGGATCCGGCCCGTGAAGCCATTTCATCCGGCCCGCGACTGCTTTTCAAAATGGTTCTATGACCGGCCCTTCATAAAATATTCAATAAATTAATTGAGTGTCAAAATAAAAAAAAATCAATGGAAACAATAAAAAAGATATTATAACAAAACAATTATTTGTTTATTTTGCTTTTGACATACAATGTTACTAATTCAACGTTTGTAAGGATTATGCCTTTGTATTTTTTGAAATGATTTTATTTCACATCTAAACATTCTTTATGTTTGAATTCAATTCTTATTATTTCATTATTGATGTTATAAGAATTAATTATTAAACTTGAAAAAATATGCAAAACGATTGCAAAAGACACTGAATTCTAATTTCTTAAAGTTTTGGCTGTTTTTATTTCTAATTCAATTGTTTCTTTTTTGAGGATTTTGATTAATTATTATTATTTTTTCAGAGCAACTTTTCAATGATAAAGTTTTGCTGGGAAATAGCTTAAAAAAGGCAAATTAATCATATTGAAAATAAAGATCGCTGCAAATATTAAAAAAAAATTAAAAAAAAACAATTTAAAGAAGTCAAGAAATTAGATAGCAGCATGCACTTTTTTTTTAATTTCATGTCTTTAAAATAATTTTAAAATATTTTGTAAAATATTTGAATAAAGGTGCACAACAACGCAAAAAATGTTTTTTCGTAGAGAAGATTTGAATCAAAATTTCGTTTTAATAAATTTTATTTTGTCTTGTTGATTTTCAAACTTGAATAAAAACATGTAACGACGCAATTTTGATATTTTTTTTTAGTTAATGGTGTCGGAATTCAATTTCAATCGACAAGAACAATTACAATACAATTTTGTCCAAAACAAAATAAAAGTAAATCAATTAAACACATCTTTGAAAGTAATCTTTGTATTTCTTTCTTAAAATCAAGTTATTTGAATCTTATTTGCAACACTTGTTTATGTATTTGTTTACTTAAATTAATCTATTAAAATAAATTTTATGAAAAAAAATGTTTACTGTTTTTTACTTTCACCAACATTAGTTCCGGCCCGCCTCTGCTTTAGAAAAATCAGATCTGGCCCGCAGGGCCAAAAGGTTGGGCACCCCTGCAGTAAACGTTTCAGTATCGTCAAGGTATGATAAATTTGGCCTTCCTGAACATGCTCCAATCGAGTAATTTAAATTTTAGTGAATTTCCCGTAAATAAATAAAATTTTGAATTTCGGGAATAAGTGGTTTGTAATTATGATTACAGTTTAGCAGTTGTCTAGAATTTCGCAAAAAAAAAACTGATTGTTATTTTTGTACCTATTTTTTGATTTTTATTTTGGATGTAATTTTGGCTGTCCATAGAAAAGTGCTATGTAAACATTCTGCCCGATTTGGTGTCTTCGGCAAAGTTGGAGGTTATAGTTAGGACCCGAATTTTAAATTTTTTAGTACAATAATTTGCATTTTTTGATATTTTTTAGTAGATGAAAAATTGCCTACGTTTGCGCTACAGGGTGTGACGACCTTTTTTTGTTGGTCAAGTTTTGATTTTTTAAAAAGTGTTTTCTTTAGAAAATTTTGAAAATGCACACAAAACTAATTTAAAAAATCTTTTTTAGGCGTCAAATTGAAATCTACACCAAAAAGTTTTTGCAAATGTTATAATAAGGTGCACCGTTTTCCGGTAACACACATTTTTAAGATTTGATTAGGCCGTTGCAAATATTTTTTGAAGTTTATGTCCCTCGACTCTGGGGGCAAAAAAATAAAAAATATAAAAATTTAAATTACAAGCCATGGTCTCAATATTTGAATGAAAAATGTGTTTTAAAATGCATTTTACACCTGCCCAGTTGTTTTGCAATCATTAGTTTTCAAAATATGCAAGTATTGAACCGATTTTATTTTCGCCGAAAAAAAAACTTTTTGCTGTGCTGTACATTGGATTTTCACAAAAATTAAAAATATTTTTGATCGATCCCAGACATGCTAATTATGTTAGAAACATGGCTTGTGATTTAAATTTTTATACCTTTTTTTACTTTTTGCGGTGTGCGGTACTCAGAAAAATAAGCTTTATCGTTGTGAACAATAATATCACAAATTTAAGCTTAAACACCCAATTTACCCTCAATTTTCAATCGATGATTTTTTGGAAAACATTGGTTCGATTTTCAATGTTTAATGGGAAACTTTTGTGAAATTTTGTCAATTCCATATTAACTTTTCAATAGGACAAATCCGAAGATGTAAACAAGCAGCCCATCCTTTTCTTACTCAACGTGAACTGTCACTAGAGCAAGTGGGATAGACTGTTTGTTTACATCTACAGTTTCGCCCTATTAAAAAGTTAATTTGGAATTCCTTTTTACGCTCAAAACAAACTGTGGAAAAAAGTTGTATCCAAAATTATCCCACCAAATCTTAGAGCAAAATACTAAAACTTATCATGAAATTTATCATTGAAAAAACTCAAACAAATGCGTGTTAGTTATTTTAAATTATGTACTGCATTGTTTTCCCCCCAAATTTCAGTATTCTTAAACATTTTTTAAATTTGACAAAATAAAACTGCATGTAGTCAAGAAAAAAGCAATATTCTATTAGCTGCTGCTTTAAAAAATTACATTACTTGAAAATACTTTAAATATTGAATAATTAAAAATGTGACTAAGGGACCATTCATAGACAACGTGGACACTTATTTGAAATCTCAGACCCACCCCCATCCATCTTTTTTTGTATGGAGCGTGGACAATCGCGTGATTTTATACATTTTCAAAATAATGGCTTGATTTAACCATTTCTATGCTTATCTTCTAGTAAATATCATCAAAACTTTCATCAAACCTTTTTGGAAATTATGGCTTTCAGGATTAAGGCAGACAACATGTTGAAATCGGAGGTATTAGGCTGTTCCAAGTATTTTACAAAGCTTTTTTCGACATTCGTCTTCTCCCCCCATTATCAAAAATTGGCTCGAAAAATCATGGGCAAAAATATTGTTTCAAAAAACTTCAAAATATCAATGGAAATTTAAGTGCAATCATCTGAAATCAACTAAAAATACATTTCTCTTTGTTTAGAATAATTTTGAGCATGTTCTGGTTTATACAAAAGTTATTTGATTGTTGTGTGCATTTTAGATTGTTAAATGTTTTTTTCCTTAAATTGTTTTTTTTTTTTGTCGAATCTTACATTTTTTGAAATTAATGATTGCAATTCAACTTTACGTGAGCTTAAACATTTTCTAATTTTTTTTGTTGAAATGTTGAAATTCTGACTTTCAACGATTTTTTATTAGTCACACTTAATTTAAAGATAAAATTACGCTATTACATGAATTAATTCGGCCACGGCTCGCGGAACTGCAACCTCCGGCCCCGCTGCGTGAAGTGCGGTGAGTCACACCTCTCGGAGGTGTGCGCACTGCCACGAAAGGCGGACTTGGGGGAAAACGCAGAACAAACCAAGCCGCGCGTAAAGTGCGCGAACTGCGGCGGTAACCATACCGGCAATTACCGCGGATGCGTCGCGCGGAAGTCCTACCTCGAGGAGCAGGAAAAGAGGAAGAAGAAAGCAGCAGCGTCCCACCCTTCTCAGCGAAGTGCGAGTGCAGCCGTTCCTGCAGCTGGCCAGCGAACGGTTCCAGCGGACAATTCAGCGTTCCCTCCTGGCTGGGGGCGATCGTTTGCCAGCGTGGTCGCTGCCGGTAGCGGCAATGCGGCCCAGCAAGAAGTCACCGGGGAAGATCTCTTTACTCTGCCGGAGTTCTTTGCTCTCGCGGGGGAGATGATGACGCGGTTTAGGAGCTGCCGTAACAAGGCGGAGCAATTTCTAGCCCTCGGGGAATTAATGATTAAGCACATCTATAAAGGATAAAAAATTGTGATCTAGTTTTAAGCTTTCTCTATTTCTATCCCCTTTCTCTTGCAATTTTAGTAAGTTTTTTTTTCTTATCTTTTTCTTACTTTCGGTAACCCCTTAACTACAAGCAACAATTGTTCCAAAATGGATTATGATGTAACACACAGCTGAAAGGAACTCCAAAACTCTGTTATGTATTCCAAAAGAACTTATTGTATATTGATAATTCACCAATAAAACCGAATTGAATTGAAAATACATGAATTATGCAGATTACATGTCACCATTTTCGAAATATAAAAATACTCAGCAACCAGCAATCCGATCAACAAAGTTGTTAGCTGTTTAAAAATCTTAGCTATTCGAAAATTTTTTTTTCATAATTTTTTTATGAACATTTTTAAAAAAAAATCACCTCAAAGTGCATATAAAAAAATGAAATTTGATTTTGCATTTAAAAACGATTATTGGATTTTTTTTCGTCAATGCATTAGGTTTATTCTTTAAAAACATTAATAAAATTTATAGCTCCGATACCAATTTTTTTATTGAGGTACCTTCAGTGAAATAGTAGTTTATGCAACATGTTGCAAAAAGAGGATTTTTTAGCACGAGTCGTACATTTATCCAACGAGGTTCACCGAGTTGGATAAATACGAAGAGTGCTGGAAAAATCAAGTTTTGCAACGAGTTCCATACAACATTTTTTGCAATTCAGAAAAACACCCATTGAGTGAAAATTAAAGTAAAATTTTCATTTATTTTGTCAATAAATCGTTTAAATAAAAAAAAAATGTTGAAAACTGTTACTTTTCGAAAAAAGGGCTGAAAAGTTCAACTTTTCAGCACCCATTTCAGTGCTGAAAAGTAGAACTTTTCAGCATTTATTTTGAAAAGTGTTGCTATCCGATTCTGTTATTTTTGGTACAGAAAAGTAGGCTATTTCGTCGTTTGAGAATGACAGGAAAAGTAAGTAGTTTCACGACGGAATTGCAAAAAACATTTTTTAATACTTAAAACAATAAAATCAACAATACCTTTAAAAAACTACTATTTTGCGTTTTCTAAATATTATTATTCATATTATTATATTATTTTATATTGTTTTCAATTAACGGAAATGCTGAAAAAATGATTTTTTTTAAAGTTCAGCTGAAAAACGTATTTTCTAGTCTTTTAAATAACGTATTTTTTTAAATATCTTATTTTGTAAATTTGGCCCACAAGCTAGTTTTTCGTTATTCGCAACAACCCAATAAGTTTTTTTTCCGCGAACATGTTTGTTTGTCAATATTTGATTTTGATTTCCTCAATATTTTAAAAAACCAAGTACGATCTTCGAACGCCTAGAAGCGAGTAGTAATCTTGAGACTGCCAAGACCGTAGGGTTCGTCGTGCGATGGTTTCTTTGCATGGAGAAATTCAACCAATTTTTGTTTCATTCAAATGCATTTAAAAGTTAAACATAAATGCAAACCTAAAACCCATTAAGCTCCACACTACTTCAACATGTCTCTTTTTCAAAAATCTGTTCAACTCATCGCGAGCATGCATAATGCACTGAATTTATGTTTTTTTAATGCAACTTCAACGCGATGCCGATGCTACAAAGAGACGCCCTTTCGGAACAAGTGTCTACCACGAATTGCATTCGCATTTCGATGCAAACACAACGGATACCTCAACCTGGAGATGTTCTTGTTCGTGTTGTGTGAAAATACTCGGAAAATTCTCACACTTTGGGTGCGGCCAACAAAACTGCACACCATTTAATCGTTTCATCGCACCCTCTGCCGCAAAGGATAGTAGGGTGGTTCTTAAGTTCAAAATTAAAAATTCAAATTAATAACAAATATTTCCTTTTTGTCAACCAGAAATCACAATATCTTGCTTCAAAGAACAACCCTAGCATCGATTTCCTCCAATGCGTGTGCTGTATTATGTAAGAATTTTCCTCCACCTGGCTTCCAACACCAGCATCCTCCCATCCCCAAGGACGACGACAAGTTTCGAAAGCTTTTCACGACGTCTGACGGGGAAAGTTTTTTTTTCGGGCTGGATTCGTCCAAGGATCATTGTGACTGCGAGGATGCTGCGTTGAGGAAAAACAGAGAGAGAGCAGAGAAGGAGAGTAACTTTTATCCTTGCTCTTTGTTGTTATAATTTGAGAGTGAGCTTTTATCTCAAACGAGCAAGAGAGAGCTTTCAAAGTTGCTCTGCTAGCAAAAGAGAGAAAGAGTTCATTGAACTTTGCTATAATAAAAAAAGCTTGCCTTTAAAGCTTTCGATGCGATGAAAAGGATATTTCATGAAAAGCTTTCAGGACGGTTGAGACGCGGATTCGCACATTTTGGTTATCCAAAAAAGCTCGCGGAAAAGTTGCAAGTATTGCTAGGCAACATGTGCTTTCTAGAGAAATGTTTCCGAAAACTAGAATATTACGTAACGTTTGTTTTTTGATGAATTTAATGTTTTTTTTTTTTTTTTTCAATAAATACGCGCAATGATTATTTTTTGAAATTTTATCAAACCTGATATCCAAAAAACTTTTCTCTAAATTCCAGGGCACAGCATGGCCTCAGAAGTATCATTCATCGAGAGGACATGCCAGCGCCGCCACCGTACTAGCACTGAACAAGACTGCCTCGTCGCCCGTCGTCGGAGTCGTCGTACCGCCATCGCCAACACTAACGCTAACGCTAACGCCTCCTCCCCCCGTCAGCCGGTTCCGAACGGAAGACGACGAACCGACGGTGACGACGGCAGATGCCGAATCAGCAATCGCAGCAACCACAGCAACAACAGTCCCTTCCGTTGGCCCAGCTGGAGGACGAGAACGACGACGGTGGTGGTGCCGCAGCGCCGGAAACGACCGCTACCCGGTGCCCGCCGCCGTTCCGGTAGCGGCCGGGCTGTGGCAGCTGTCACCCTGGCGTCCTACCGGCGCCGGCGAAGACCTGGACGACCGGGGAAGCATAAAAGCGGTCGTCGCGACTCCCAAATCAGCAACAGCGCCGACATCAACAACAACAACCAAAACAACAACAACAACCATGAATGCTTCCAATCACGTAACACTAAACAGATTCGTACGTTTAACGATAACTCTTTTGATAACACGAACCCTAATGTTAAGACTAGTGCAACTGCAAATGCTCCTCGCCAGCGCGGTGGTGGTTCTGGCGGCGACAAACTCGACTGTCAACAGAGACGACAACAAGCAACCACCACATCAACAACAACAACAACAACCGAATGCTGCCATACAACAACCAACCAACAACAACCACAACTGCACCGTGAGCGGACGCCGCCGGTCAGCGCCTACTACCAAAACGAAAGGCACCGGCCAACAACAACGACAACCTTCCGACGACTGCTGGCCGCCATCTTTGTATTGTTATCCAGTTCCAGCAGTAGCAGCAGTAGTAGCCATCTTGCGAATCGTCATCGTCGCGAAAGAATCGGTGACAGCGGTAGTCCGGATCGACGCGGTGACAAGGGAGAAGGAACGAGGAGTGTTGAAGGCACGTCGCGAAGGTCAACACGACCATCGGGCGTTGGGATGCAGCGAATGGTGCGGCTGTTTCTGCCGGCACTGCTCATCGTTAACATGTTCACGTTTCTTCACGGAGGTGAGTTGGTTTTTTTTGTGGGTCGCGTTGACTTGGATGGTTTTGGGCTTGGAACGAAAGTGTTACGGTTGAGGGTTAGATTTCATACGGGTTTATCTTGGACTCATTCAAAACAATTATCTTGGACTCATTTAAAACAATTGTAATGTAGCTGAAATCCTGATTTTAGTAACAGTGGAATACCATATCCAGATTGTTAGAGGTAATTCGAAAAAACAAAAGTGTTATAATAATTCTGGAACACTTGGTACCTTCAGAATTACTTCCCCAAATCCAAGTAATTTCGGATTACTTTCAAGGCTTCAAACGTAATTAAAAAAAAATCTTTTATTTTTTTTTGTTGAGGAAATTTAAGAAATTGAAGAAATTGATTTTTTTTTAAGAAATTAAAGAAATTTAGGAAGTTTAAGAAATTTAGGCAATGTAAGATTTTTTTTGTTGTATTTGTATTTTTTGTAATTATTGTAATTTTTGTAAATTTGGTATTTTTTGTAATTTTTGTAATTTTTGTAATTTTTGTAATTTTTGTAATTTTTGTAATTTTTGTAATTTTTGTAATTTTTGTAATTTTTGTAATTTTTGTAATTTTTGTAATTTTTGTAATTTTTGTAATTTTTGTAATTTTTGTAATTTTTGTAATTTTTGTAATTTTTGTAATTTTTGTAATTTTTGTAATTTTTGTAATATTTGTAATTTTTGTAATTTTTGTATTTTTTGTAATTTTTGTAATTTTTGTAATTTTTGTAATTTTTGTAATTTTTGTAATTTTTGTTATTTTTGTAATTTTTGTAATTTTTGTTTTTTTTTGTAATTTTTGTAATTTTGGTATTTTTTGTAATTTTTGTAATATTTGTAATTATTGTAATTTTTGTATTTTTTGTAATTTTTGTAATTTTTGTAATTTTTGTATTTTTTGTATTTTTTGTATTTTTTGTAATTTTTGTAATTTTGGTATTTTTTGTAATTTTTGTAATTTTTGTAATTTTTGTAATTTTTGTAATTTTTGTAATTTTTGTAATTTTTGTAATTTTTGTAATTTTTGTAATTTTTGTAATTTTTGTAATTTTTGTAATTTTTGTAATTTTTGTAATTTTTGTAATTTTTGTAATTTTTGTAATTTTTGTAATTTTTGTAATTTTTGTAATTTTTGTAATTTTTGTAATTTTTGTACTTTTTGTAATTTTTGTAATTTTTGTAATTTTTGTAATTTTTGTAATTTTTGTACTTTTTGTAATTTTTGTAATTTTTGTAATTTTTGTAATTTTTGTAATTTTTGTAATTTTTGTAATTTTTGTAATTTTTGTAATTTTTGTAATTTTTGTAATTTTTGTAATTTTTGTAATTTTTGTAATTTTTGTAATTTTTTAATTTTTGTAATTTTTGTAATTTTTGTAATTTTTGTAATTTTTGTAATTTTTGTAATTTTTGTAATTTTTGTAATTTTTGTAATTTTTGTAATTTTTGTAATTTTTGTAATTTTTGTAATTTTTGTAATTTTTGTAATTTTTGTAATTTTGTAAACAAATTGTGACACTTGTGGCAATTTTGACAATTTTGACAATTTTGGCAATTTTAACAATTTTTACACTTGTGACACTTGTGACAATTTTGTCAATTTTGACAATTTTGACAATTTTGACAATTTTGACAATTTTGACAATTTTGACAATTTTGACAATTTTGACAATTTTGACAATTTTGACAATTTTGACAATTTTGACAATTTTGACAATTTTGACAATTTTGACAATTTTGACAATTTTGACAATTTTGACAATTTTGACAATTTTGACAATTTTGACAATTTTGACAATTTTGACAATTTTGACAATTTTGACAATTTTGACAATTTTGACAATTTTGACAATTTTGACAATTTTGACAATTTTGACAAATTTGACAATTTTGACAATTTTGACAATTTTGACAATTTTGACAATTTTGATTTATTTTTACAATTTTGACAATTTTGACAATTTTTGACAATTTTTGACAATTTTGACAATTTTGACAATTTTGACAATTTTGACAATTTTGACAATTTTGACAATTTTGACAATTTTGACAATTTTGACAATTTTGACAATTTTGACAATTTTGACAATTTTGACAATTTTGACAATTTTGACAATTTTGACAATTTTGACAATTTTGACAATTTTGACAATTTTGACAATTTTGACAATTTTGACAATTTTGACAATTTTGACAATTTTGACAATTTTGACAATTTTGACAATTTTGACAATTTTGACAATTTTGACAATTTTGAAAATTTTGACAATTTTGACAATTTTGACAATTTTGACAATTTTGACAATTTTGACAATTTTGACAATTTTGACAATTTTGACAATTTTGACAATTTTGACAATTTTGACAATTTTGACAATTTTGACAATTTTGACAATTTTGACAATTTTGACAATTTTGACAATTTTGACAATTTTGACAATTTTGACAATTTTGACAATTTTGACAATTTTGACAATTTTGACAATTTTGACAATTTTGACAATTTTGACAATTTTGACAATTTTGACAATTTTGACAATTTTGACAATTTTGACAATTTTGACAATTTTGACAATTTTGACAATTTTGACAATTTTGACAATTTTGACAATTTTGAAAATTTTGACAATTTTGACAATTTTGACAATTTTGACAATTTTGACAATTTTGACAATTTTGACAATTTTGACAATTTTGACAATTTTGACAATTTTGACAATTTTGACAATTTTGACAATTTTGACAATTTCGACAATTTCGACACTTTTGACACTTTTGACAATTTCGACAATTTTGACACTTTTGACACTTTTGACAATTTTGACAATTTTGTCAATTTTGACAATTTTTACAATTTTTACAATTTTGACAATTTTGAAAATTTTGACAATTTTGACAATTTTGACAATTTTGACAATTTTGACAATTTTGACAATTTTGACAATTTTGACAATTTTGACAATTTTGACAATTTTGACAATTTTGACAATTTTGACAATTTTGACAATTTTGACAATTTTGACAATTTTGACAATTTTGACAATTTTGACAATTTTGACAATTTTGACAATTTTGACAATTTTGACAATTTTGACAATTTTGACAATTTTGACAATTTTGACAATTTTGACAATTTTGACAATTTTGACAATTTTGACAATTTTGACAATTTTGACAATTTTGACAATTTTGACAATTTTGACAATTTTGACAATTTTGACAATTTTGACAATTTTGACAATTTTGACAATTTTGACAATTTTGACAATTTTGACAATTTTGACAATTTTGACAATTTTGACAATTTTGACAATTTTGACAATTTTGACAATTTTGACAATTTTGACAATTTTGACAATTTTGACAATTTTGACAATTTTGACAATTTTGACAATTTTGACAATTTTGACAATTTTGACAATTTTGACAATTTTGACAATTTTGACAATTTTGTCAATTTTGTCAATTTTGACAATTTTGACAATTTTGACAATTTTGACAATTTTGACAATTTTGACAATTTTGACAATTTTGACAATTTTGACAATTTTGACAATTTTGACAATTTTGACAATTTTGACAATTTTGACAATTTTGACAATTTTGACAATTTTGACAATTTTGACAATTTTGACAATTTTGACAATTTTGACAATTTTGACAATTTTGACAATTTTGACAATTTTGACAATTTTGACAATTTTGACAATTTTGACAATTTTGACAATTTTGACAATTTTGACAATTTTGACAATTTTGACAATTTTGACAATTTTGACAATTTTGACAATTTTGACAATTTTGACAATTTTGACAATTTTGACAATTTTGACAATTTTGACAATTTTGACAATTTTGACAATTTTGACAATTTTGACAATTTTGACAATTTTGACAATTTTGACAATTTTGACAATTTTGACAATTTTGACAATTTTGACAATTTTGACAATTTTGACAATTTTGACAATTTTGACAATTTTGACAATTTTGACAATTTTGACAATTTTGACAATTTTGACAATTTTGACAATTTTGACAATTTTGACAATTTTGACAATTTTGACAATTTTGACAATTTTGACAATTTTGACAATTTTGACAATTTTGACAATTTTGACAATTTTGACAATTTTGACAATTTTGACAATTTTGACAATTTTGACAATTTTGACAATTTTGACAATTTTGACAATTTTGACAATTTTGACAATTTTGACAATTTTGACAATTTTGACAATTTTGACAATTTTGACAATTTTGACAATTTTGACAATTTTGACAATTTTGACAATTTTGACAATTTTGACAATTTTGACAATTTTGACAATTTTGACAATTTTGACAATTTTGACAATTTTGACAATTTTGACAATTTTGACAATTTTGACAATTTTGACAATTTTGACAATTTTGACAATTTTGACAATTTTGACAATTTTGACAATTTTGACAATTTTGACAATTTTGACAATTTTGACAATTGCGAAGGATTGCGAAGGATTGCGAAGAATTGCGTTCACTACAACCTTCGCCCAATTAGTTTTTCGCGTAGGAAAATTGCATCACATGTGTGAAAGTCACACAAATTGCTCCAATTGAGTTTCGCGGAAGCCTAGGTTGGCGGCAAAACATGGTTCATCAAATTTTCCGCAATTTAGATCAAAACTGACACAAAATCAGCCCACCTCGATGTCAAGGTAAAAGCCAGGAAATTGGAGAAAATCCATCCTCCTCCAACGAGCGATGTCATGTTTAACGATCCGTCATCTTTTTTTTCGTCCTGATTGGTTCTTTACTTCTGGATTAATATTTGAATATCGCTAATTGATATTCATGTCACGTTTGACAGCTGTCAAACGATTTGACTTTTTAGATTGCCAGTGCTGCCAGTTTTTTTCAGAAGTTTACATTTTGATACTCAAGTTAACCTAAGATTTATTTTGAAACTCTTAACTTAAAGTCCTGGTTCTCTCCAGTAGGTAGTCGTTCATCATCAACTCTCCGTCCGGTAAACGGTATACACGCTAAATTGCGACGACGATAATTTTCCGCCACTTTGAACCTCATTATCACGATTATCGTTGGAGCTGAACCTCTAGAAGACGGGGACCTTTCCCAACTCCAACTTGCCTCCTCGATCAAAGTCGTCCGAAATCTGTCGACAAATGAGACGTAGATTAAATCGGAATGTTTTCGGAGGGGTAGTTTGCGTGTGGGTGAGAGAATCTCGTATGTTTGCTCAGGAAGTGTGTGTGTGTGTGTTCGTTTGTGGTTTCGTGTTTGGGTAGGTTTTGCGGCCAACAAGTTCTGAGAGAGATATACAGTTTATGGGCGCAACAACATTCCGGATGATTTATGAACACATACACATCCTACGCAACTAAGTCAAAGTTACTGTGTGTGTGTGTGTGTTTGCGATTTGCGTGAAGATGTCAGATTTGTGCGAGCGCTGCGTTTGTTTACAGGTTGATATGTTTAGTTTTCGCTGTGTGGTTTTGGAAAGTTAATCGTTTTGTTGTACATCATCCGAAATCAATACTATTGAAACAGATATTAAATATAAGAATTTATGTGTGTGTGTGTGTGTGTGTGTGTGTGTGTGTGTGATTTTGAGTAAGCACTTGAATGATTTTTTGTGAGGGATTGTGTAAATGTGTGTGAGTGATTGTGTGATTTTTTTGTGAGTGTTTGTGAGATTTTGTGTGAGGTATAGTGTGGTTTAGTGTGAGTGATTGTTTGACTTTGTGTGAGTGTTTGTGAGATTTTGTGTGAGTGATTGTGTGGTATTGTGTGAGTGTTTGTGTGATTTTGTGTGAGTGATTGTGGGATTTTGTGTGAGTGTTTGTATGAGTGATTGTGGGATTGTGTGATTTTGTGTGAGTGGTGGGGTGATTTGTGTGAGTGTTTGGGTGTTTTTGTTTGAGTGATTGTGTGATTTTGTGTGAGTCATTGTGTGATTTTGTGTTAGTGATTGTGAGATTTTGTGTGAGTGATTGTGTGATTTTGTGTGAGTAATTGTGGGATTGTGCGATTTTGTGTGAGAAATTATTTGATTCTGTGTGAGTGATTTTTTGAATGTGTGTGAGTGATTGTGTGGTTTGTGACAACTCATTGTCAACGCCAACGTTAAAACATTGTTGCCAACCTCGCCACAATATGAACATTTCGAATTCATTGTAATCAACTCCACTCCAGCGAAAGCAATTAGGTTTGAAATCAATTCCTCACCACGCAATTATTGGCTCGTGCACACACGTACTGCTGTTTACCTCCGCACTAATTTGACATTCTGATTCTAATTGAGAACCAACGAGAACCGGTGCCGTCAGCAGCCTATTGACGCACTTCAATCTAGTCTCCGGGCCTGGCAACCGGGTTCCGAATTCCGGGTCACTTTTCCACAATGCACTCCACTAATTGACCAGCTTTTGTCCGAATTTCGTCTGATTCTGTCTGCACGGACGTCAACGACGACGTCGGTCAACTTTCTGGCAGCGATTCCAACGACGATGGCAACACTGCGCTGCGGTCAATAATGCATTGTTGGTAAAGCGGGGGAAGGTTAATAAGCAGCTAATTAGCTACGGTCCAATTAAATTTGGCGTGGATCAGCACTGTTTAACGAAATTAGCGTGAACGTCAACAGTGAGCTAATCAATTTGATGAGATGAATTCTATATTTTGAGGTTTTGAGGCCTCCATTTGGAAGGTCAAAATGTAATGTAATTTGAGTAAATAAAAAATGGTCTATACCCGGGCAGACGGCATTAACAAAATTCATGCCATTTCAATGACAAATACTGTTAAAATAACAGAAAATGTTATGGAATCTTCTTGAAAAATTCATTTTTGCATAAGAGTTTAATAACAGTAATTGTTATCATAACAAAATTTGTTATTTGTCTGATATTGGCTGAAAACTGAGACAACTTTGGAATTTTTTTTTTGTTATGGAAGAATAACTCTAATTGTTATTAGGATGATCGGATTAGTTGTTAAAATAAAAAAAAATAACAAAGATTTGTTCGAAGAATAACTTAAAATGTTATAAGTCTGTTATAATAATAACAATCCAATAGCAGAAAAATCATAACGACGAATAACAAATCCTGTGATAAATAACATAATATGTTATTAGCCTAGTATTTTAAAATATCAAAAAATGTCATTCGAAACTTATTTCCGTCTGCTCGGGTAATGACAAGAATTGCCTTCCAAAAAGCAAAATACAAGTGCGAAATTCTCCAAAAAAACGCGACCAAGTTTCGTTCCGTCCCGAAAAGACGGTAATCCCGAGCAGACGGAAATAACTTGGGAAGGTCAGTTTTTGATATTGTGAGAAGATCGAAATATGTTATTGGGATGATCGGATTAGTTGTTAAAATAACAAAAATCAATAACAAAGATTTGTTCGAAGAATAACTTAAACTGTTATTATGTTGTT
This sequence comes from Culex pipiens pallens, assembly GCF_016801865.2. NCBI lineage: Eukaryota > Metazoa > Arthropoda > Insecta > Diptera > Culicidae > Culex > Culex pipiens. Next base: position 100,036,206 of record NC_068937.1, on the reverse strand, counting down.
ATTACAATAACAAACCAATAACACAGAAGGAATCATGAAGGAATAACAAGATTTGTTATTTTGTGCGGAAAGGGGGAGCAGCATAATAACAAAAAATGTTATTGATCTGGTATGTCTCCATAACAAAAAAAGTTATTGTTTTGGTTTATTTGTAATTTGCAAATAAACCTGCAGTTTCCATAACTCCTCTGTACTAGTCAGGGCTGCAGAGTCGGGTACCTCCAAGCGACTTTGAATCCATACTTTGAATACAACTCCGACTCTGGATGCAGGATATGACGTCAACGCCGACTTCAGCTCTTCAAACATACCCGACTTCACAGATTCCGACTCCAAATAAAAGTCGCAGAAAATTAGCTGATTCCGATGCCGACTCCGAGGTTTCACTCCAGCTCGAACTTCAACGTCAGCTCCGACTTTCTCGCTCTGTGTAAATAATAACAGTTTTTGTTATTCACACTTCAAAAATTCTAAATAAATAAATCAATTCCGTTACAAAATATAACAAAATTTAAAAAAAAGAACTCTCAAAAGTTAACTTATCGGATTAATTTTAGCTTGAAACCCCATTTCATGGTGAAATAAATGACCCCGATGAAATTGATCAAAATTATTTCATAGTTCTAGCCAATTTTAGTAAAACCCCTTAGGGGGTATATCAAATAATTGAAAAAATCAACTTTCAAAATTTCAACTTTTCAGAATAATTTTAGCTTCAGGACCCCATTTCATGACCAAAATAATGATCCCGACGAAATTGGTCAAAATTATCCCATAGTTCTAGCCAATTTTAGCAAAGTCCCTTAGGGGGTCTATCAAATAATTAAAAAAATCAACTTTCAAAACTTCAACTTTTTAGAATAATTTTAGCTTAAGAACCCCATTTCATGGCCAAAATAATGACCCTTGACGAAATTGGTCAAAATTATCCCATAATTCTAACCATTTTAAACAAAGTCCTTTAGAAGGTATATCAAATAATTAAAAAAATCAACTTTCAAAATTTCAACTTTTAAGAATAATTTTAGCTTAAGGACCCCATTTCATGGCCAAAATAATGATCCCGACGAAATTGATCAAAATTATCCCATAGTTCTAGCCAATTTTAGCAAAGTCCCTTAGGGGGTCTATCAAATAATTAAAAATTCAACTTTCAAAATTTCAACTTTTTAGAATAATTTTAGCTTAAGGACCCCATTTCATGGCCAAAATAATGACCCTGACGAAATTGGTCAAAATTATCCCATAGTTCTAACCATTTTAAACAAAGTCCTTTAGAAGGTATATCAAATAATTAAAAAAATCAACTTTCAAAATTTCAACTTTTAAGAATAATTTTAGCTTAAGGACCCCATTTCATGGCCAAAATAATGATCCCGACGAAATTGATCAAAATTATCCCATAGTTCTAGCCAATTTTAGCAAAGTCCCTTAGGGGGTATATCAAAAAATTAAAAAAATCAAATTTCAAAATTTCAACTTTTCAGAATAATTTTAGTTTAAGGACCCCATTTCATGACCAAAATAATCATCCCGACGAAATTGGTCAAAATTATCCCAAAGATCTAAACATATTTAACAAAAGAAAAAATAATAACAGATTGTGTTATGGACACTTAGAAACTTTTCCATTTAATTGTGCGATTTATGGTAATTTTATTTCTAAGTCAGTATACCGAACGAATAACAAATTTTGTTATTAGGATAGTTTTTGAAATGTATAACATTTCCTCTTATTAGCGTGTTATTAAACATTTTCAATATAATATCACTTCAATACCATATTTTGTTATTTTATCAGAAACTGTTATTATTTTTTCTTCTTGAAGTTGAACTTCAGGATAAAATAATAACACTTTTTGTTATTTTAACAGGATTTGTTATTGAAATATTATTAATTTTGTTATTACCGTCTGCCCGGGATAACTAAATTCATGCCGTTTCAATAACAAATACTGTTATAATAACAGAAAGTGTTATGGGATATTCTTGCAAAATCCATTTTTGCATAAGAGTTCAATAACAGTTTATGTTATCATAACAAAATTTGTTATCAGTCTGATATTGATTGAAAGCCAGAACAACTTGAGAATAACACATTTTGCTATGGAAGAATACCTCAAACTGTTATTGGGATGATCGGATTAGTTGTTGAAATAACAAAAAATAATAACAAAGATTTGTTCGAAGGATAACTAAAAATGTTATTAGTCTGTTATTACAATAACAATCCAATAACAAAAAAATCATAACGGCGAATAACAAATCTTGTTATAAATAACATAAAATGTTATTGGCCTAGTATTTTCAAATATCAAAAAATGTTATTCCCAAGTTATTTCCGTCTGCTCGGGGTCTCCATCTTTTAACTGTTAAATATTTGCCCCCACGTGTGCGCAGCACGTGGCAGCTCGTAGTTTGCCAACAATAAAGTTGAGGAAAATGGCCCGCTGCTGCAGTCGTCTGTTTTGGTTGGTTGGCAGCACTGAAGGCGCGCACACATTAGAATGTCAAATATTTGGCCACGCGGCAAAGCACACACACACAGAAAAGTCTCAGTATTGTTTCACTGTGACTGTGTGCTCCAACTGCTGTTGCTCAAGGGCATGGAGAGTTTTTTTTTTTTGGTAAAATTTAGTGTTTACATTTTGTAATGTTTGCTCTTTGGCATTTGGGAAGTTCTTTATGATGGTTGGAGCGTTTTTATTTGCTAACCGTGCTTTTATTCGTAAGGATTAAAATGAGCAGTTTGGAACAATTATTTTTTGAAGCTTTTATCCTCAATTTTTGTTTTGAAATTATTATTAAATTTTGAATGCCAGCCGTCCAAAAAGGTAAAACTGTAAGTTATTTTCATACCATGTTTCAAACCGGCCTTGGAGATTTCAATGAATTACTCTAAAGCTTAGATATTTTTTGCAGTGTTGCCAAAAGTTGAGTCATTTTTTGATAAATCGAAAGAGCGTTTGATCCGGAAGTATTTTTCAGCCTTGAAAGTTACACAAGTTCCACTCAATGATACCGCATGATCAGTGTTGCCAGACAGTCGAACTTTTTAACTTATCAGAAGAATTCTTTAAAGACCGATCCTTGACTGTGCAAAAAGATTATATTGGACGCCATTTGCATTTAAAAGTTACACAATTAGTTTTTTTTTTTATTTCGCAGCTCATAACTTTTTGAAATGATTGCCGGATCTTCTGTTTACTTGCTTATTTGAAAAACTTTCGATTCTTTTTTTGAAAATTACTATTTTTTTTTTCAAAGAGATGATTTAGAACACCTAATTGATTGCATACTACAACTCATTTTTCTTTGAAATTTATTTACTTCAAAAAATAATCAACGATCTAATGTTACTTAGTCATTTGCATTTGAACACACCATCTGTAATTGATTGATTGATATGTTTGATAGTTTTTTAAATATGCCTCAAAAAACAATTGAATCTCCATACTATTCATAAGCAATGTTTTGTGATTTGTTTTAATTTAATGAAAATTATTGTATTATTTTTGATTTACACGGTTTCAGGTGCAATAAATCCATATAAAATTTAAACTCAATTTTTCTTGAAGGTTTCAAAATTGGTCAGGAGGTGTCTTGGTCCAAATAGTTAGACACGTGAGCAATTCTTCCAACAGTGATTTGTTTTTTAAATTAAATTTTCTGTATTTTTTTATTTGAATCTATAACCAAAAAGAAATTTTATATCTTTAGTTCGTCGATACAAGTCTCCGTATAACTTTGGCAGCTGCCAACACAAAAAAAAAATATTCAAAAATCTTTATCATGAACACGGATTTTCTGATCGATTTGGTGTCTTCGGCAAGTTGTAGATATATTTAAAGACTTTTCAGAAAAAAAGTAACACCCTTAAAAGTACATTTTTTTAATACAAATATTGAATTTTGCAAAATTAACATTAAAAAAATTATGTATTCAAGATGACAAAAAATGGCATATTTTAAGCTATGGCACAAGTTGGTAAAAAATCATTTGGAAGCGTTGGCAATTTTTCCGAATAAAATTATATTTAAAAAAAAACATAACTTGAAAACGGTTCACGGTTTTGATTGCAAACGTGATTATACATCCAAGAATAAAATATAAAAAAAACTTTTCGGCATTTTCCATAAATTATGATTTTTAAAAGTTTGGCAACACTGCCAAATGTCAAACCAATAATAAAATGTTAGTTTTTTCAAATAAAGTTATTATGTGCAATTATTTTTTGGGTTAAAAGTCGAATTAAAAAAAGAAATATTTTTTTAGAGTGTAACTATTTTTTACTGAGAAGTCCTAAGTAATATCTTACACTTTGCCTAAGACACCAAATTGATCAGCAAATGTGCTCTCAAGAAACAGATTTTTGAATATTTTTCATTTGAATTAAAAAAAAAAAACGGAAATAATTCTTTTTCGAGTTTTCAAAGAATTGCTCACGAACTTTATTATTTTTACATTATGGTGGTTCAAACTGAGTTGAGTTACTGAGTGGTTACAATAATTGAAGATTGAGAAAAAAAGGGCAAAAAAAACACATTTTTTCAAAGTCACAACTCTTTGTCATTTCATCAGATTTAAGCTCTTTTGGACGCAAATGAAAGGTTATTAGTAGGGCTTTAAAGCAAAAAGTGAGTTGAGTGTCAAAATGTTCGTGATGAAAAGTCAAAACTTTTGGCGTCTCAAAAATTATCTTAAGATTATTTTTTTAATTTTAAAGTCATGACGATTATTTTTTTTTTAAGTTAGTTAGTTTATTTTTGAAATATTTGTGTTACAGAATCTGGTTGGATAACTCTCAACTAAAAACGTTTCATTTGCTTTTAAGAGAGTTTAAATCGGTTAAAATTGCGAAAAGTTATGATTTGAACAAAAAAAATGCATCTTTTATAATTTCGATTTTTGGAACAACTTTGGCACCCTAATGCCCAATTTAAAAAAAATGTCTTATTTTTTGGTCCAAGTACTTAACAACAACAAATCAAAAACAAATTCTGATCGAAATTTGTCACTCGATTATCTCGGGACTGGCTGAATCGATTAAGGCCGGGTTGGAGTCATTCGATCCGTCTTGGGGTCTTATAAGTCCCTTTTGAAAATTGTCACATGTGACGTAAATGAGTAATGAAGCTTTATTTATAGATTATGATTAATGGGAATTTAGTTTGACACTTTGTTTTTGCATTTTTGCGATGTATTTTTACCGAGATACGTCAGATTTCCAAATTAATAGCCTGACACAGTGCGTATTCCATTTAACGATACACTACGTTCAATTTACTTCCAAGCCATCCGAACAAAAGTCCCAAAACCCCAATCTGCGAACCCTTGAACTAACATCATTTTCCATGATCTTTCTTTCCCATTTTAGGTAAGTGCACATCAGTTTGAGTTTCGCAGCAAAAGGAGAATTGATCTAATTCTGCCCACGCCCACATAACCCACAGAAACACACACACAAAAAAGAAAACATAACACAACGAAGAAGGGTTCCTCCATAAAAGGTAAGTGTAGGGGTTCGAGTCTAGTTCGCAACATCACGAACGGCCAGCAGGCCTGCCTATCACATTACTGGTGGGATGGACCACCCTAGCAGCAATTGTCGAAAAGTGCTCCGTTTTTTTTTTCTACGGGTTATGCCCAAGATCGTTGTAGGAAGGTGGGATGTAAATTTTAAATTTTTTGTAAACTTTCTGAATTCGTGAAATTTGCCACCTTTGAATTTTTAAATTTCAATAACTACAAAAATCATTGACAGTTGATGATCCCACCTTTATTGAACAATCTTGGTCGATCCAGTCTAACCGCATCCTGTCAGCGCCACTTCCTACGTACCTACGCAGTGTGTTTTACCTTGAAACTGGCTCACCACAGAAAAGACAGGGGAAAAAAAGACGAAAATGACAGGCGATGATTGTGTGATACAACTTTACACACTTTTGCACTGTTTGCGACCGGGGGAGGGGAAAAAAAGGATTTACCGTGTGACCTTATCTTGTCCTATTAATCTTTTGCAAGTGGCAGGCAAAAATTGGCACGGACTGGCACTGAAAAATTGAAGGTCGTGAAAATTGATGGCGTAACGCCTGTGTAACGGCCAAATGTCATTGTCAACTTTGACAGCTTGTATGTGTCCATGCAGCAAACGTAAACAGTTCAAATTTTAACTTAAATTTGAGTAATAACAGACGATCGTGTACAGTGATAGTCACCGTTAACGCAACTTTTGACAGTTGGTCGTTACACAGCTTTGCTTACCTTTCAACTCCTCATTTTGTCTGTTCCTACAAAAAGCCTCCCACGTGGGACAATCAAGTGAGCCAACAGTCCAGCTTTTAGTGTGGCTACGTGCCAAGCAGCGTTAAAATGAAGTTCGATGGGCGAAAAAGGATTATCTCCTCACACACGAGTGAGAAGGACGATGCTGTGACAAATGGCTGTCATATTAGGGGGAAAACGCGTGTTTGACATAAGCGCTTGCCAATGAAAAAAAAGAAAAGTTCAAACGATAGCACCACATCTGATTGTCTGTGGTTTGAATACTAAGGCAGAAAGGGAATTCCCTTTGGGAGTTGAGTTCGAGCTTGGAAGAAAAATGAAGATGAGACCTACCCCCTCCCCCATCCCCTTTCCATTTCGGAAGGGAATGGTTTGCTTCTAATGAGGGTAATAATTGTTTCCATTTGCTCAAGATGGTGGCTAATTTGCCAAATTTGTAACAAATTGCTCTGCAGGGAGAGGAGCGAAGCTTCTCGGGGATCGAGTTATGAAGGTTTGGTTAGGTTGGAGTTAATTTTCGTTGAGATTTGTATTTTGAGGAAAACACAATCCTTTTATTCTTTGAAAAAAATTGTAATTTGAAAAAAAAATTAACAAACGATTTTTTTGAAAAAAAAATCAAAGTTAATTGTTTAACCCTTTCAGGCCTGATGGGTCATATATGACCCATACAGAAATTCGGTTGTATAAAATCACACAGTGCTCAAAACATATAACATTGTTCAGCAAAGTTGTAATTTATGAGTTTTTCTACCTAAGAAAAAATGTTTGAGTGGTAGTTAATTACCTTTTTGACGACCTAGAACATCCTGAAAACCTGAAATTTGGAAACTTCAGAAAATGTTGAAGATAATTCAGGCTTACAACGATTTTTCCTGGCAAATGAAGTTTAGTTATTACCAGTCACATCCCCACGACCATTTGGCACCTCTTCGATCCCTTTGGATCTCTTTTGGGATGGTCGGGGTCCTCCAAAGTGTCCTGAAATACAGATCTTGAAGTCTACCGCCGTATCAAAACGATTCTACCAAGTTTCCGATTATGGTTCATATTCAGTGATGTCCCTGGGACCCTTTGGCAACACTATGATCTATGTGGATCACTTTTGGGATGTTCTGGGTCCTCCAAAGTGTCCTGGAATACAGGTCTTGGAGTCTACCGCCGTAACAACACGATTCTACCAAGTTTCCGATTATGGTTCATATTCAGTGATGTCCCTGGGACCCTTTGGCAACACTCTGAGCTATGTGGATCACTTTTGGGATGTTCTGGGTCCTCCAAAGTGTCCTGGAATACAGATCTTGGAGTCTACCGCCGTAACAACACGATTCTACCAAGTTTCCGATTATGGTTCATATTCAGTGATGCCCCTGGGACCCTTTGGCAACACTCGGAGCTATGTGGATCACTTTTGGGATGTTCTGGGTCCTCCAAAGTGTCCTGGAATACAGATCTCAGCCATTTTCAATTGTGATATCCGAATCTTTTTAAAAAATTTAGCCAACGTTTGAAAATGCCCAAAATAAATTATTTTAGAAATTTCAATATTTTTTTTTAAAGATAAGAACAGAAAATTTCACCAAAGTTTTTTTTTTTTGCAAATGAAAATCAAACCATTTGTTTCCAAGAAATTGCGAGTTGAAAAATAAAAGTTAAACACTGAGAAAATCTATTATATCCCAAATGTATGCTTTAAGAAGCTGTATCTCAACAACCAATATCAACAAAGTTAAAAAGTTGTAGGAAATTTTCTCAGCATTTCGAAAGTATAAAAAATTCACTCTAAATTGCCAATAACTTGAAATTAACGAAATGTTATTAAAAAATAAAAGTAAAGTCATTTTTGATAGAAAGTTTTGACTGTCAAATTTGACTTTCTAAAAAATATTTTTGCTCCGATATTTCATATCTCCCTTGTCAGTTTTTAAACTTGTTTAACTTTAGTGCAAAAGATGCCTTTTTGGTTTCCTAAAATATTTTTAAGAAAATCTAAGATTGAAAAAAGTCATACAGAAAATCGGGATTTTCTTCCGTGTGCCCATTATTTCAGAAACTCTTAATAGCTTTGTCCAAGACACCAAATAGATCAGAAAATCTATTTTGAAGATACTGATTTTCAAATATTGACATGCCCATTTGACTAGTCCACAAAATTGTATGCAACCTTGTATGGAAATTTAATAATTTGCGAAATTATAAATGATGAATCATGTTTGCAGTTTTTTCGTAGGATCATAGCTTTAATTATTTTATTTTTTCTAAATTGGTTTCAAGGAACTTTCTGATTAGAGCTATTCTCAATCCTAAAATGCCCATTTTTTAAAATTGTTTGGCGTATTCGGGTGATTATTTTGAACATATTTTTTTCTACGAAGACTTCACTTCTCCTGTTTTTTTTTGTGTTGCTGGTGTCAAGTTTTGAACCTTTTTTTTGCTGCTGGTTTAAGGCTTGTTCTAAATCTTCCATTTATTCAATTCAATTCGGTTTTATTGGTGAATAATCAAGATACAATCAGTTCTTTTGCAGTTCATAACAGAGTTTTGGAGTTCCTTTCAGCTGTGTGTTGCACCATAATCCATTTTGGAACAATTATTTCTATAACTATGGCACTAACAAGAGCAAGAAAAATTTAAAAAAAAAACTTGCTAAAATAAATCTTCCATTTATAATTTTTGATTTTCATAGTTTTTAAGTTTTCCATGTCCGGTTTTGTGTTTATTTTTCATAATTTTGCTGTACAACTATGTTATCAACTTCAAAGTTACAACAAATTTCATTTAATTATAGTCACATTTTTTAGCTTTTACATTTTGTTATCCAAAACACGGTCAAAAATGGCTAACCGAAAGAAAATTGTAAAATCTCAAAAAGCAAGTCAAACCACTAAATAATAAAAAAAATGCCAAATCTCAAAATTTTTAAACAAAAAGTATTACAAAATGCATATTGCATTACACATTATTACAATTATGCTAACGTCGAGAACTTTCAAAATATCAATTAATCTGGGAAAATATGTTTTTGTCCTTATGTGTCACGCCTTTTTCCTACCTTTGATACCAACATTCAACATTTGTAAAACGTTGAAAAGTACCCTTTTTGATTACAAATACAAAAAATAAGTTACTATAAGCAATAATTTTTTCTCGATTTAAGGTTAAATGTTGAAGGGTGACAAAGCTTGAAATACAAATTGCATTGGTCTTAAAAGACTCAAAATTTCAGAAAAAACAATTGAAATTTAAGAAGAGTCACAACATTTCGTCGCCATCGTGCTAACTTGTCGTACGTGCATTTTGGGCCAAATTGAGTTAAGAACGCCATTTTGTGCAGCTCACAATGCCTCACCTTTTGACCTTCGAAGATCCCCAAAATTCGATTTCAATCCTGAGATATTCAACAAAACCCGAAAAAACTCCGTGCATTTTTGTCACTTTACATATGAAAGTAGTTTCAATCTTGTCGTGCTATCTTGTCACTCCATGAAAATTGATGTAAGTGCGACAAAAGGCCAAAGGGATTTCAGGCCAGGAAAGTCAGGATGCGTTTGTCACACGTACAAGCTAGACTACCGTAAACATTTGTAATTATAACTCGGGACTCTGGCAACCAACTTCAACCAAACTTCGGGACAATGCACAGAATGGTCAGCCAAACAAAACGTGTTTGTTATTGTTTACATTGCGTGCTCTCGTTTTTGTATATTCAAGGTCAAACATTAAAACGCGTTTTTCTCGGAACGTCAAAATGGCGGGTGCGACAAGATAGCACGACGACGTCGATTTGATTTGTTTTCTGTCAGTAGGTACGTAAATTAAAATGATTTTTTTTTCAGTTTTTTTTTTAATCAGAAAACTATGCAAGTTCTTTTTATGACCAAAAGGCCATATTGTGGCATTCGTTCGCATGAAAAAAATTGCAGTCCTCCGTACAAGAAATGGAAAGAACTGATATTGATGAAAAGAATTGTTTGATCTAATAGTACTTTGTATTTTTTTTTTAATATCAGAGGTTTAAGTCATTATCAAGCCTGGCCATCACTAAACACAATTTCCTACAACATTAACTTTGAAAACATTGGAAATTGAAATTAAGTTTGCTGTGATGAAAAACCAAACCAGAGAAATAAGGTTTTCTGAATGTCTACAAAATGTTATTAAATTTTGAGATTTCAATATCTCAGGAAATATTGAACCGATCTGTCCAATCCCGAGCAGATGGAAATAACATGGGAATAACATTTTTGAAATTTTAAAATACTAGGCCAATAACATTTTATGTTATTTAAAACAAGATTTGTTATTCGTCGTTATGAAATTTTTGTTATTGGATTGTTATTGTAACAACAGACTAATAACATTTTTAGTTATCCTTCGAACAAATCTTTGTTATTTTATTTTGTTATTTTAACAATTAATCCGATCATCTCAATAACAGTTGGAGGTATTCTTCCATAAAAAAAATGTTATACCAAAGTTATTTTGGCTTTCAACCAATATCAGACCAATAACAAATTTTGTTCTGATAACATAAACTGTTATTAAACTCTTATTCAAAAAATGATTTTTCAAGAAGATTCCATAACACTTTTTGTTATTTTAACAGTATTTGTTATTGAAATGGCATGAATTTTGTTATTACCGTCTGCCCGGGATAATGAAAACTAACTTAAATTTTGATAATCAGAAAACCGTTCTCAAGATACCGAAGTTTGAATATTTTCATACCATTTTTGTAGGGGCAGTTGTTTAATTGTTTCATAATTTAAGTGACCCAAAGTGACCTCTTTGGTCACAGAGGATGAATTCACAAAATTTCAAAAAAAAAAATCAAAAATGCAAATTATTAATTTTTGTTCGAAAACTTGAAAGTTTTTTTTTTTATAATTTCTAGGAATAAACTCTGTTAACGCTAGTGAAATCGTATGAATATTGAGGTTATTTTGGTCTCTGAACACGAATAAGAGGCTGTAATTTCAATACTTCGAGGCATCGAACGGTCAGGCCATCCAATTTTCTTAATCTTTTACAAATATATGTGGTTTGTGAAAGTTAAATGAAATTTAGAAAATTTTCGAATCTTATCTAAAGAAAACTGAATAAGCTCCAATAATTTTATGAAAAATATAAGAATCTACAATACATTTCCGTAGTAAATTTTCAATAGGGCGAAACAACTGTCACAAGAGCAAGTGGAATAGATTGCATGTTTACATCCAAGGTTTCGCGCAATCAAATTTATCGTAAAATGATCCTTTAGTTACGCTTTGACCCTGAAAAAAAATATCAAAAATTGACTAGAATATACTTTTTTTACTCTACCTTCAATCCATCTGCTCAAAAAACAAATATATTCAAGTTTCCACAAAGCAGATTACACATGTCAATAACATTTTTCCCACAATAAAAGTGATCACGCACTCTGTAAACCATTTACGCACTGGGCAGTGACAGTGCAGTGACAACGAAATTCAATTAGCTTTTCACTCTCGGCATCAAATATTCAATTTTTCCACCCCGTTCAAACACATTTATGGTGCCAAAAACGCTTCCCCGAATGTCGTCCCATTAAAATCCTGAAGAAAAAAAAGTGGAGAAGCAAAAAAAGTTAGTGCCAGTAACTGAAACTAGTTTGCGGGAGAGGAACAAAAAAAAAGAAAGAGTCCACTTTGGCAACCTTGTGTGGGTGATAACTGGTCAAAGTTTTCACCATTCATCTCCTCCTGCTGCTTCTACTCCTTTTTTTGTTCATCCTCCAACATTCTAAGCAAAGCTATTTGAACCGTTTTGTGTGTGTGTGTGTGTGCGAATGTCAACCGGTAAAACTAACGAATTTTATTTAATTTTTTTTTCTCAGTGTTTGACGGTACACTGAGAGAAAAAGTTTGGTAAATTTCACTATTTTTTGTCGATTTAGTTAATGATTTTGATTGCTTTTCTAAATTTGAACCGAATAAAAATAAATTTCCAATTTGATTTTTTTAACAATTTTTGTTTAGTGCACCCAGATTTATGACACTTGGCTGGCGGTTTGGAAGCTGGCCAAGTAAGTCGCAGCAGCAAAAAAAAAGTGTAATTTCCCCCCACACAGCCAGAGACGGGTTGCTCCCAGAAGATAAACCACCGCGAGAGTCCTCTGGCCACCGTTTGGTTCTGACTGTTTTGTACCTGCCGGGTTTTACCCCATCAATCATTGGAATGGTTGGTTAGTTTTGTGCTGTTTTTTGTCCCCCACCCTGAAACCTCCCCCTTCTTTGGTTTTGGTTTTTCCCTCCGTGCATCACGTGGCCTATCATAACCATTAAAGGGATCGACCTCGACTGGCAGCGTTTTTTGCTGCTATCAATGTGCGCGTTTTTGTGTGGGTTTTCACTGGAGCTGAACATCAACACTGAATATTGCATTCCTCACCAAACGGAGTGAGCTTTTCATTTGCAGACTGCACTTTTCGCGTTCGTTTGAAGGACTCGTGCGTGGGCTACAGTGAGCGGTCAAAGTGTTTGGGATTTTTTGTTCAGAGTAGTTTCTATAAAATATTTTCTGCTTATTTGTAATAGAATTTAAAATTTGTGGAAATCTACAAATTATCTGATTTTTAAAATACGGCTGATTATGTTTTTAAATTCCGATTTGCTTTTCCACATGAAATCATGATTTTTTTTTCTAATCTGGAAAAAAATCAATGCTACTTGATTTTATTAATTGTCTTCGTAATTTGTTAAAAAAAAAAAGTAAAAGAGATTTATTTATTAGAAAATGTGATTTTTGGCATGATCAGTTCTATGAAAAAAAGGTTTAAAATGAGAAAAATAAGGATTTGTGGTGTAGAAAACCTTGATTCAGCACTCGTCGTATCTATCCAACCCTGAAAAAAAAACTTTAATTTTCACGAAATTCCGTGAAACATTAGTGTTGTTCTGAATCAACGCATAACAATAATAATATTTTAAAAATATTTTATGGGTAATTCTCTACCAACTCACACGAAATCGGGAAAAGTTGCCCCGACCACTCTTCGATTAGCGTGAAACTTTGTCCCAAGGGGTAACTTTTGTCCCTGATCACGAATCTGAGGTCCGTTTTTTTGATTTCTCGTGACGGAGGGACGGTACGACCCCTTCCATTTTTGACCATGCGAAAAAAGAGGTGTTTTTCAATAATTTGCAGCCTGAAACGGTGATGAGATAGAAATTTGGGGTCAAAGATACTTTTATGTAAAATTAGACGCCCGATTTGATAATGTAATCAAAATTCCGAAAAACCGTATTTTTCATCGGGAAAAAAAACACTAAAAAAGTTTTAAAAACTCTGACATTTTCCGTTACTCAACTGTAATTTTTTTTTGGAACATGTCATTTTAAGTGAAATTTAATGTACTTTTCGAATCTACATTGACCCAGAAAGGTATTTTTTTCATTTAGAACAAAATTTTTCATTTTTAAATTTCGTGTTTTTTCTAACTTTGCAGGGTTTTTTTTAGAGTGTAACAATGTTCTACAAAGTTGTAGAGCAGACAATTACAAAAAAAATCATTTAGACGGCGCCGAATACCCATATTTACACAAAGAATTTTAGAGCGCCCGCCGCGGGATTCGAACCGGCGACCTCTGGATTGTGAGCCAGTGCGCGGTCCGATTGATCCACACGGGCGGCTGTGCATTGTTACACTCTATAAAATAACCATGCAAAGTTAGAATAAACCCGAAATTTTAAAATGAAAAAAAAATTCCAAATGAAAAAAATACCCTCTCTGGGTCAATGTAGATTCGAAAAGTACATTAAATTTCCCTTAAAATGACTTGTTCCAAAAAAAAATTCACAGTTGAGTAACGGAAAATGGCAGAGTTTTTAAAACTTTTTTTGGGTTTTTTTCGATGATAAATAAGTTTTTTTTTTTGAAATTTTCAGTACGCCATCAAATTGGGATTCCAATTTTACATAAAAGTCCCTTTGGCACCAAATTTCTATCTCATCACCGTTTCAGGCTGCAAATTATTGGAAAAACACCTCTTTCTTAGCATGTTCAAAAATGAAAGGGGTCGTACCGCCCCTCCGTCACGAGATATCAAAAAAAAAGAACGGACGTCGGATTCGTGATCAGGGACTAAAGTTACCCCTCAGGACAAAGTTTAACGCAAATCGAAGAGGGGTCAGGGCAACTGCTGTGTGAGTTGGCAGAGAATTAACCGTATGCATTCAACATTTTTGTACACCTTTTGCTGTATTATTTTAAAAATTTAGCTTGTAATTTGTTAAATATGCTTGTTTGTTTGTTGATTTATTTATTAATTTTTGAGGGGAAAACACTTTTTTTTAAATAATTGAAGAGTTTGTGTAAAAAAAGAAGTGCAATCTGGATCTCGTTTGAAATTCAAAAGAATATTTATGAAATGTTCATGTAAATATCTTTTTTTACTAGATTTTTAAAGATTTTTCCTCATCAAAAAGGTTTTTTTTTGTGAATTTTCTGATTTTTCTAGACATTCATCAAATTATGGCTTGCAATTTCTTTTTTTATAGTTTTATCTGAATTAGGCTTCAAAGTATTAATTTTAATCCTCACGGCTCATCTCAAGGTTGTTCAATGTTACGATTACGTTGCTTAGCAGAATTTTGTTAGAAGCACAATAATTTATTAACTTGGTTTTTACTACAAATTTTATAAATTTAAAATTAAATTCAAGGTTCTTCGTTGGTCGAACTGGAAATGATCATAGTAGCTGTTTATGATACGGAAAGAATAAACTTCGCACAATTTTGAAAAATTCTACTAGAATTGGAATATCTTCATCCTACAATATAATCAGGTTTAAGTGGTAGATTACGCAGACAGAAAAAAATATCTTTCCAAAAAAAAAAACAGTGTACTTTTTTCGGGAAAATTGTTTGCAGCTCATAAATATGGTAAAAAAAAACTTCTAAACGAGAAAAAAACAATTTTTACCGTTAGAAGACCACAACCTTCAGCATAAATTAGCGAGGATCATTCAAGTTTGATAAAAATAACCTTTAGACAAGCCGTGTCCTTATAATCAGCTCTTTTCTGGAAAATTACAAAATTTTATCATTTGACCCCTTGAATCCGGACATTTTTTGCGTGATAAATCATTAATCTTAGATGATTAATACAAAATTAAGTAAACAAAAAATTTAAATTACTACCCGGGCAGACGGTAATAACAAAATTCATGCCATTTCAATAACAAATACTGTTTAAATAACAAAAAATGTTATGGATTCTTCTTGAAAAATCCATTTTTGTATAAGGGCTTAATAACAGTTAATGTTATCATAACAAAATTTGTTATTGGTCTGATATTGATTGAAAGCAAGAACAACTTGGGAATAACATTTTTTGCTATGGAAGAATACCTCCAAATGTTATTGGGATGATCGGATTAGTTGTTAAAATAACAAAAAAATAATAACAAAGATTTGTTCGAAGAATAACTTAAAATGTTATTAGTCTGTTATTACAATAACAATCCAATAACAAAAAAAAATCATAACGGCGAATAACAAAACTTGTTATAAATAACACAAAATGTTATTGGCCTAGTATTTTCAAATATCAAAAAATGTTATTCCAAAGTTATTTCCGTCTGCTCGGGAAAACAAAAGATTCTATAGGTTACGTGAAATTTTTTTTTTTAAGCCTAACTATTTACCTAGAAAAAAAAAATATTCTTGGAACTTGATATTTTTGCCTTCCCTAAAAAACTGGTTTTGCTAAACTCCTAAAGATTGTAAAAAGGGTGGTTTTTGGAAGGAATCATGTTGTATATTTTTTGTAACACCTATCCAATGATTCAAAGATTAAGGAAACCCAGCTTTTTGATGCTGGATCTCAGATATTTTTTAGCCATGCATTTTGATTATCTGAATCTCTTTCAAAAGCTATGAAATTAAAGTTAAATAATATTTTTTGTTCTTATTTATATTTTTCAAAATTCTTTTTGTCTTAATTTCTACTGTCAAAAACGCAACCAAAATTAGCCACAAAAATGTCATAACTCCTAAGACTTAAATCAATCCACCAAATTTTGTTATATGAATTGCAATAAATTTTAATTAATTTTATTGTCTCTTGATTTTTTTAATCAGTTTCGATCGGGGGATCACAACTAGGAAAAATATACGTAGGAAAGTTACTTACCTTTTCATCTTTAAATGAATGAGTTATCAAAAAGGATATTTTTAATTGGTCACCATAGAAATTAAAGCAAACATAAAAATGATTTCAAACTGAACGATTACAGACTGTTCTAGCTAAATTTCTCATCAAACGGAAACCTGCCCATCACTGAAACCGAAACTCACCCAAACCTCTCAACGTCAAACTCAAATTCACAATTTGCTCTTCCCTGTGCTCTGGTGCTCGCTTCTGCAGATTGATACTACTCTCATTCAAACTATGGAAGCGGCTATTTTTCAATTAACAAGTTTGCCCATTCATCTGGATCGAACTGCAAATGAAAACAAGCCCCACACGATGAAATGTTAGGCGTTTGATGCGAACTTATGATGTAAGTTTAGTCTCAAAATTCTAAATGATGTGATTTGTATAAGGAATAGTTTGCATAAGAAAGTTTAAATAATAAGAATGAAGATGAAGCAAACTTGAATTAAAAAAAAAAGATGTAAATTTCCATAAGTTAATCCACGTGGTTCGTCCACGAATCCAACCAACAAGCTTTAACTTACCATTATTACTTTTTCCCGCACAACTACTTTCCGCAGACGACGCTGTGTTTAAGTGAATAATTCTGTTACAGCACCAGCAGCGGCCGAGTTGTACCGCCATCATCAGCTTTATTACCCACTCAGCAGCACGGTGGGAAAAAGAGAGGGAAAGCTGCATAGAAGAAAAAAAAACGACTAAAACAACGCTAAATAAAAGTACTTTCACTCAGCAGCCAAACAAGCCAGCCAGGATCATCCGACCCAGCATCTTTTATGGGGCTTGTTGTTCCTTTGGTTGGTTAGTTAGCTGCGGATGGGATTATGTTGCTTCTGCTCCTCTTTTAAGGTTCTCTGTTGTGACATAATTCACTGGAAGTGGGCGGGAAAAAGAAGGTGTGCAACACATTTAATGGCGCGGAAATGGAGCTTTAAGTTGTTTGAACTTTTTTTCTGTGGCGTAATTTATCGAGCTTTTAAAGTGTCGCCAGTACCAAATTTGCGATTAATCAGCTGAATGGTTTGAACACAAATTTGTGCCGACTTGTGACGTTCGAGTGGCGCGGTTTAATTACGCTGTAAATAATAAACATTATTGCCGATCGTAAATCACATCAAATGTACCGTTTCGAGGGGGGAAAAGCGCAACAAAAACACAATATTAACGGTAATAATTGCGTTTTATCCGAAAAGTTCGCCTCTCAACAGAAAAAGTGCCACGTGGCCACCGAAACATGCTAGCACCTCATAAATTTCACCCACTCCCGTTTAAATATAACCCGAGCAGACGGAAATAACTTGGGAAGGTCAGTTTTTGATATAGTGAGAAGATCGAAATATGTTATTGGGATGATCGGATTAGTTGTTAAAATAACAAAAATCAATAACAAATATTTGTTCGAAGAATAACTTAAACTGTTATTATGTTGTTATTGCAATAACAAACCAATAACACAGAAGGAATCATGAAGGAAAAACAAGATTAGTTATTTTGTGCGGAGAGGTGGAGCAGCATAATAACAAAAAATGTTATTGAACTGGTATGTCT
Organism: Culex pipiens pallens; assembly: GCF_016801865.2. NCBI lineage: Eukaryota > Metazoa > Arthropoda > Insecta > Diptera > Culicidae > Culex > Culex pipiens. The sequence continues at coordinate 100,018,193 of NC_068937.1, read as the reverse complement.
CCATAACAAAAAAAGTTATTGTTTTGGTTTATTTGCCATTTGCATATAAACCTGCAGTTGCCATAACTCTTCTGTACTAGTCAGGGCTGCAGAGTCGGGTTCCTTCAAGCGACTTTGATTCCATACTTTGAAGACAACTCCGACTCTGGATGCAGGATATGACGTCAACGCCGACTTCAGCTCTCCAAAAATACCCGACTTCACAGATTCCGACTCCAAGTGAAAGTTACTCCAGCTCGAACTTCAACGTCAGCTCCGACTTCCTCGCTCTGTGAAAATAATAACAGTTTTTGTTATTCACATTTCAAAAATTCTCAATAAATAAATCAATTCCATTAGGGAATACAACACAATTAAAAAAAAACAACTTTCAAAAGTTAATTTTATCAGATTAATTTAAGCTTAAGGACCCCATTTCATGGCCAAAATAATGACCCCGACGAAAATGTTCAAAATTATACCAAAGATCTAAACATATTTAACAAAAGAAAAAATAATAACAGATTGTGTTATGGACACTTAAATTTTTTTTCCTAAATCAGAATATCAAACGAAAAACAAATCTTGTTATTAGGAGAGTTTTTGAAATGTATAACATTTCCTCTTATTAGCTTGTTACTAAACATTTTCAGTATAATATCACTTCAATACCATACATACCATACCAATCAGCTTAGAACACCATACGCGGTGCCCGTGCTGTATCAAGAAGGTTGTTCCATGTTGCTCGGTTCTGGGCTGCAGCTCGCCAGTCTCCTAGGTTGCAGATCTTTCTTAGGTCCGCCTCGATCTGATTTCCCCATCGTGCACGCTGTGCTCCTGCTCTTCGGCCTGTGCCGCCATCCGGTCGCGCGCGGTCAAAGAGCATCCTGACAGGATGGTCTTCGTCCATCCTCGCGACATGGCCGGCCCACCTGAGCCTCCCGATTCTCGCCAGGGTGACGATGGTCGGTTCTCCCAGCAGCGCGTGCAGTTCGTGGTTCATGCGCCTTCGCCACTCGTTCTGAGCTGTACGTACTCCACCGTAGATCGTTCGCAGCACCTTCCGTTCGAAAACTCCAAGGGCTCGTTCGTCCTCTTGCCGCAGCGTCCAGGTCTCGTGGCCATAGAGGGCAACCGGTCTAATCAGTGTCTTGTACAGGGTCAGTTTCAGACGCGTTGCACTCGATCAGATGTCAAGGTTTTCCGTAATCCAAAGTAAGCGCGATTCGCGGAGTGGATACGAGTCCGGATCTCTAAGCTGGTGTCGTTGTCGGCCGTTACCAGCGATCCCAAGTACACGAATTCACTCACCTCCTCCAGCACATCGCCATCCACAGCTAAAGGGGTGAGTCTTGGGGGGTCAACGTCCTTTGAGCCCCTCCCTTTCATGTACTTTGTTTTCGTCGTATTCATGGCCAATCCAATTCGTCTTGCTTGCGTCTTTAAGGCGGTGTAAACCCTTTTTACCGTCTCTAGGTCTCTCGCTATAATATCAATGTCGTCCGCATAAGCAAGAAGTTGGACTGTCCTGTTGCAAATCGTGCCTCTCGTGTCTATACCCGCTCTTCGCACAACTCCCTCAAGTCCGATGTTAAACAGTGCATTGGATAAGCCGTCACCTTGTCGTAACCCTTGCTGCGATTGGAAGGGGTCCGCTAGCTCCCCTGCCACTCGCACGTGACACATCACACGATCCAAGGTAGCCTTGATCAGCCGAGTTAGTTTGTCCGGAAATCCGTTCTCGTGCATGATCTGCCATAGCTGTTCGCGGTCGACTGTATCGTACGCTGCCTTGAAATCGATGAAGATGTGATGTGTGGGCACGTTGTACTCACGGCATTTCTCGAGGATCTGCCGGAGCGAGAAAATTTGGTCCGTGGTGGCCCGAGCGCCAGTAAACCCCGCTTGATAGGGGCCCACGAACCTCCGTGCGTACGGTGTCAGCAGACGGCAGAGGATCTGGGAGAGGATTTTATAGGCCGCGTTGATAAGCGTGATGCCGCGGTAGTTGCCGCAGTCCAGCTTATCGCCCTTTTTGTAGATGGGACACACGACACCATCCATCCATTCTTCTGGTAGTTTCTCCTCCCTCCAGATCTTAGAAATCACCAAGTGGATCGCCCTCGCCAACTGCTCTCCTCCATATTTGAAGAGCTCACCGGGTAACCGAAATCTTGTTATTTTATCAGAAACTGTTATTATTATTATTACTTTTTCTTATTTTAACAGGATTTGTTATTGAAATATTATAAATTTTGTTATTAACGTCTGCCCGGGAATGTACAGGGTGTCGTCAATCGCCGATTTTTGCGCGGATAATTTTGCAGCTTGCGATGGAGGCAACTTGTTGAAAGTTGAGATAAATTTCTTCATATTTGTGGTTGTTTCTTGTAAGCACACACTAAGAAGGAATGATTTAAACCCGATTTTGTTGTCTATAAGGTCATATAGATCATAGGTAGAAATAATGTCGCTCTTTAAATTTGAAAAGGAAAATTTCATTTCCAATATTTTGCAGTTTTAATTTTTTTTCAAAACTTAATATTCTTGTTCCATTTTCAGAATATTGTTATTAGATTTGTTTTGCTGTACACATTTTTTTATTCTTTTGAAATATACTTTATTTGTTTCTGGTATATTTTTGAGAGCTTGGGCAGACGGTAATAACAAAATCAATAATATTTCAATAACAAATCCTGTTAAAATAACAAAAAGTGTTATTATTTTATCCTGAAGTTCAACATAAAAAAGAACAAATAATAACAGTTTCTGATAAAATAACAAAATTTGGTATTGAAGTGATATTATATTGAAAATGTTTAATAACACGCTAATAAGAGGAAATGTTATACATTTCAAAAAATCTTCTAATAACAAAATTTGTTATTCGTTCGGTATACTGACTTAGGAATAAAATTACCATAAATCGCACAAATGGAAAAGTTTCTAAGTGTCCATAACACAATCTGTTATTATTTTTTCTTTTGTTAATTATGTTTAGATCTTTGGGATAATTTTGTCTAATTTCGTCGGGGTCATTATCTTGGCCATGAAATGGGGTCCTTAAGCTAAAATTATTTTAAAAAGTTGAAATTTTGGAAGCTGATTTTTTTAATTATTTGATATACTCCCTAAGGGACTTTGCTAAAATTGGCTAGAACTATGGGATAATTATGACCAATTTCGTCGGGGTCATTATTTTGGCCATGCAATGGGGTCCTTAAGCTAAAATTATTCTAAAAAGTTGAAATTTTGAAAGTTGATTTTTTTAATTATTTGATATACGACCTAAAGGACTTTGTTTAAAATGGTTAGAACTATGGGATAATTTTGACCAATTTCGTCTGGGTCATTATTTTGGCCATGAAATGGGGTCCTTAAGCTAAAATTATTCTAAAATGTTGAAATTTTAAAAGTTGATTTTTCTAATTATTTGATATACCCCCTAAAGGACTTTGTTTAAAATGGTTAGAACTATGGGATTATTTTGACCAATTTCTTCGGGGTCATTATTTTGGCCATGAAATGGGGTCCTTTAGCTAAAATTATTCTGAAAAGTTGAAATTTTGAAAGTTGATTTTTTTAATTTTTTGATGTACCCCCTAAGGGACTTTGCTAAAATTGGCTAGAACTATGGGATAATTTTGACCAATTTCGTCAGGGTCATTATTTTGGCCATGAAATGGGGTCCTTAAGCTAAAATTATTCTAAAAAGTTGAAATTTTGAGAGTTGATTTTTTTTATTATGCGATATACCCCCTAAGGGACTTTGCTAAAATTGGCTAGAACTATGGGATAATTTTGACCAATTTCGTCGGGGTCATTATTTTGGCCATGAAATGGGGTCCTTAAGCTAAAATTATTCTAAAAAGTTGTAATTTTGAAAGTTGATTTTTTTAATTATTTGATATACCCCCTAAGGGATTTTACTAAAATTGGCTAGAACTATGAAATAATTTTGACCAATTTCATCGGGGTCATTTATTTCAACATGAAATGGGTTTCAAGCTAAAATTAATCCGATAAAATTAACTTTTTAGAGTTAATTTTTTTTTAATTTTGTTATATTCCCTAACGGAATTGATTTATTTATTGAGAATTTTTTAAGTGTGAATAACAAAAACTGTTATTATTTTCACAGAGCCAGGAAGTCGGAGTTGACGTTGAAGTTCGAGCTGGAGTGAGACCTCGGAGACTGCATCGGATTCAGCAAATTTTCAGCAACTTTTACTTGGAGTCGGAGTCCCTGAAGTCGGGTATTTTTGGAGAGCTGAAGTCGTCGTTGACGTCATATTCTGCATCCAGAGTCGGAGTTGTCTTCAAGTATGGATTCAAAGTCGCTTGGAGGTACCCAACTCTGCAGCCCTGACTAGTACAGAAGAGTTATGGCAACTGCAGGTTTATATGCAAATGGCAAATAAACCAAAACAATAACTTTTTTTGTTATGGAGACATACCAGTTCAATAACATTTTTTGTTATTATGCTGCTCCACCTCTCCGCACAAAATAACAAATCTTGTTATTCCTTCATGATTCCTTCTGTGTTATTGGTTTGTTATTGCAATAACAACATAATAACAGTTTAAGTTATTCTTCGAACAAATCCTTGTTATTGATTTTTGTTATTTTAACAACTAATCCGATCATCCCAATAACATATTTCGATCTTCTCACAATATCAAAAACTGACCTTCCCAAGTTATTTCCGTCTGCTCGAGAGATTTCAATTCTTTAAACGTAGAACATATGTTCTTTCAAAATAATGTATTCTGGTTTCTGTAATATTATTGTGGATTTTGTCCTACTTTCTAAATAATCATGTCTTGTTTCAGAATTATTTTTGTAACTTTTTCATGAACAATTCTTTAACAATAAATCAACTTAGGGGAATACGTTTAAAATAGTTTTCTGCTGATTGCATCTAAAACAACATTGAAATTTTGAAAGTTTTAGAAAAAAAATGCCCTCTTATTTTTCGGACCGTTTACAAAACTTTTGAAAAATATTTGCAGCAGCCTAAATCCTAAAGACAAATTTAAAATAACATTCGCTAACAAGAAATCAAATTTTCAGCTAAATTCGTCTGAAAATTGTGTGATCCAAAACAATTTTCGTTTAAACATTCGATATTAAAACTTATTTAACAAAAAATTCATTCTCAATTCCCGTTCCATAAACTGGAGTTTCGTCAGTAGCATCTACATATTAACAAATGTTGTATTATTTAAAAAGTTATTTAACTGTAATTTTGATAATGTTGCTCAGTTGAAATATTTCGATAATTTCAAAGTTTTATGATTTTTTCAGTGAAAATAAGTTCTCATCGAAAAAGCATCCCCGAGCAGACGGAAATAACTTGGGAATAACATTTTTTGATATTTGAAAATACTAGGCCAATAACATTTTATGTTATGTATAACAGGATTTGTTATTCGACGCTATGATTTTTTTGTTATTGGATTGTTATTGTAATAACAGACTCATAACATTTTCAGCTATTCTTCGAACAAATCTTTGTTATTATTTTTTGTTATTTTAACAACTAATCCGATCATCCCAATAACAGTTGGAGGTATTCTTCCATAACAAAAAATGTTATTCCAAAGTTGTTTTGGCTTTCAACCAATATCAGACCAATAACAAATGTTGTTATGATAACATAAACTGTTATTGAACCCTTATGCAAAAATGGATTTTGCAAAAATATTCCATAACATTTTTTGTTATTTTAACAGTATTCGTTATCGAAATGGCATGAATTTAGTTATTACCGTCTGTTCGGGTCTACATTTTCCGACTCTCTGAATTTTTTTAAATTAAAAGTAAGACACAATATTTTTTGAATAAGAACTTGTAAGTGCTGTAAGACTGCATTAATCTTAAAAAATCTTCAAAGTTTCTATGCATTTTTGGAAGAAAATTATTGAGTGAAAATATTTCTACAAATATTCGAATAGGTTAGAATGCATTAGATATGAATAATTTTAATGGAAACATTTTTAACCAAAAACCATGTTAAGTTGTTGTGGATAGGGCAAAGTACATTTATTACGGACATGGGCTGGACTTTAAAATTCGAAATTATTTTTGTAGAAAAATGCAAAAAAAAAATCTAAATCAGTTTATTTTTAATTATTTGAAAACATTGACAAACGAGGGCTAAAAAGGTGATACTAAAAAAATTCAAATTTCTCGGCAGAGCCTCGTTGGATAAATGTACGACTCGTGCTGAAAAAATCTAGTTTTTGCACCCTATTGCATTAACTACTTTTTTGAATCCAATGAAACATTTGAAAAATATCGAAAATTGATTAATGAGTATTTTGTAAATTCAACAATTAGGCCGTTGCAAATAGTTTTGATGGCATTCTCGACTCTGCCCGGGCAGACGGTAATAACAAAATTCATGCCATTTCAATAACAAATACTGTTAAAATAACAGAAAGTGTTATGGAATTTTCTTGAAAAATCAATTTTTGCATAAGAGTTGAATAACAGTTTATGTTATCATAACAAAATTTGTTATTTGTCTGCTATTGATTGAAAGCCACAACAACTTTGGAATAACATTTTTTGTTATGGGAGAATAACTCCAACTGTTATTGGGATGATCGGATTAGTTGTTAAAATAACAAAAAATAATAACAAAGATTTGTTCGAAGAATAACTAAAAGTGTTTTTAGTCTGTTATTACAATAACAATCTTATAACAAAAAAATCATAACGACGAATAACAAATCTTGTTATAAATAACATAAAATGTTATTGACCTAGTATTTTCAAATATCAAAAAATGTTATTCCCAAGTTATTTCTGTCTGCTCGGGTGACCGAAGACGAGATAATGCAAAAAAGTGTTTAAAATCAAATAACTAGCCATGGTTTCAACATTTAAATGAAAAATTTAAAATGCATTATACAACTGTCCACTTGTTTTGCAATCGTCAGTTTCCAAAATATCTAAGTATTGACAAAAAAAAAACAATTTTTCGAAAAAAAGTTTTTGCGATGCTGCACATTGGAATTTCATAAAAATTTAAATAATTTTAAACCTGCCCAAACATGCAAAATATGATTATAAGGAGTTTTTTTTTTATTTTTCTGAAAAATCTTGATTTAAACCTGTAACTTTACCCGAAGTTTTCAAATCAATCAGACATTCAAAAGCCCATTTGGTATGGGTTAGTCAAAATTATATTAAAACAAGTATGAAGCAAATGGCTTCTGGACATTCATGAACAAAATTTGACCCAAATCAAAAAATACAAAACTAAAAATCTCAAAAATATTGCGAAATCCGTTAGAAATATATTTAGAATATTTAGAATACTATCCAGAGATAGAAAAAAAAACAGTTTTAAATATTGTTAAGCATTTAATTTAAAATAAAAATATAGACTATGATTTTTGATAAAAACCTGTTATTTCAAACGCCAAAAACTGAGCAATTAAGTGAAATTTCAACTGAAGTTTTTTTTTTTGCATTTTTGACTTAACTATAATTTTATGAGCCTCTGTGACCAAAGTTGCAATTTTGCATCATAAGTTTGCCCTTACAAATCTTCAGACAATTTAGTGTCCATACAAAAATGCTGTGAAAATATTGTTAAATCAGTATATGCAGAACGTTTTTTTTTTTCGATTGAGTATCTTCGGTAAGTTGTATACATTGATTAGTGATATTCTGGTAATTTTATGCTCAAAATTAGTACAATTTTTTTATATATTTTCACTTACTTTTCACTTAATCAGTATAGCAATTAAACAAATCAATATTCATGTAATAAGCCATCTTTCGAACTATAACAAAATATGGATTCATAGAGAGCGCCGAAAGCAAAGTAGAAAAGATAGTAAAAATGATACTTCAAACCTTTCCAAACTTAAATGTTGATTTGAAAATTTTAAAAATACTATAATTTCACATTCTGTGTTAAATTATTTAAAAAAATCAAGATATCAATCTTGAAGAACAAGATTTTCATTTGTTTTTATACTCTTTCTTTAAGTAGTAAAATGTGTATGAAGATTTTTATGGACGAATCAATGCTGCTGAATTTGTGTTTTGACTATAGAAAATCCAAAAAAAATAAAGACTTAAAAAATCTGCCAATTTTGGTAAGATTTGCTCATCAGTGTGCATTTCAATACATTGAAGAGATATAACTTTAAACTGCGTTTCTCTAGCACCCAGGCCAAAGCAAATCGGATGCAAATCAAAAACAGACATCGTACGTCACACAACAACACCCACAAATTTTCTTCCCGCCTCATCCCTTTGAAAAACGGGTCCTTGTACATCCGTACACGTAACACAAAAGCCGAACGATGTGTGTCATTTCTTTTGGTTCAACTTTCTCAAGCAGTGGCAACGTTCCATCGGCGACACTTTCCCATCGGGACCATGACACTTGGAGCCAATTCCCAGCTGAGCGTCTTCGGAGAAAAAGCCGAAGTGCTCGCGCCGAATTTCCGAGAACTGGTCCCGGAAGGACGATAAGGAATCCAACACCCATTGCTGGAGTTGGTGCTGGTCGCCAGCTGTGCACAGATGATCAGCCTTGAAATTTTGATGGGAGAGTGAGTTCGGCATCCTTGCAAGGATGTTGGGGAAGGCTCAGAAGAGAGTGAGTTCCCACTTTTGAGTTTTTCAATGGAAGGCACTCAATTGGGAGTGCTTGATGGAGTAGATATCTGTTTGTGTTTTCCTGATGCATGTTTTTTTGTTTTTGTTTACAGAATCATCAAAATTGCTTAAAAATTCAGTGTCAATATTTAAACTTTTCTGATTTTAATGATGAAAATTTTCACCAGGGCAGGTTGTGAAACCCTTGACATGTACAGAAAAAAAACAACAAGAGTTCCTTATTTGTAAAAAAAATGGCATGTGTCACAGACTTATAAGGCCTACTTCAAAATATCAGTGGAAAAAATATACTTAAAATTGATAATTTCTTCGATAAAACACAATTTTTTCACGATTTTTTTTCCACAAATTTTGAATTTTGGACCACACATCAAAAAAGACGTAACAACCTTGATTTTTTTTGTAAATTCATGGATAATTCGCAATTTCTTGACATAACTTACTAATGCCGTTGAAAATTGTGGGGGGGGGGGGGGGGTGGGTTTGAAAAAAATTAAAATTATCTTACAAACCAAGTTTTCAACATTTGAATGAAAAAAGTGCAGTCCATTTTTTTTTGCAATCACTAGTTTTCAAAATATTTAGGTTTTGATGAACCTTTTTCTTCGAGATATGTATTACCGAAAAAAAAAATATTTTATATTAATCTCAAACATGCTAAATATGATTATCAAGACTTATTCTTTCATTCAAATTTTGATGCTTTTAGAAAACACACTTTTTTTTGTTCCCTCATTTTTCCGGCCGATTTTGAAGGAGGGGGGGGGGCAACATGAACTTTGAAAAATATTTGCAACGGCCTTGCTTGAAATGTGATATTTTTTTTAAATGTTTCCCTTTCTCTCTCCCTTGACCTCGACCAGGCCTTCACTGACCTTGAGAATACAAAGAATAAACATTTTTAATTCAGCTGGGCGTTCACAATTTCACGACCAAGCTTGCTCATGTTTGATGAACACATTTAAAATTTTGAATTATTCGTCAAGATCAATTAATTCAATGTTTTAAAACTCATCAATTTTCATTCCCTCTTGATCTAGATCAAAACCATAAATAGAAATTTTTTTTTTTAAATAATCGGTTGAGCAATTCTCTACCAAAACTGGATTTTATTTGTATTTTTTGATTTGGCTCAAACTTTGTGGGGGCCTTCCCTATGACCAAATAAGCAATTTTGCGTCATTGGTTCACCCATACAAGTCTCCATACAATTTTGGCAGCTGTCCATACAAAAATGGTATGTAAACATTCAAACAGCTGTAACTTTTAAGTGAATTTTCTGATCAATTTGGTGTCTTCGGCAAAGTTGTAGGTATTGTTGAGGACTATTGAGAAAAAAATAGGTAAACGGAAAAAAAATGCAGATTTTTTAATCAACTTTTTTTTCACTGAAACTCAATTTCTCAAAATACGTATTTTTTGATTTTCGAGATTTTTTAGGGGACAAAAATCCGCAACTTTTGAGCCATAGAGAAACATGGTCAAAAAATCTGCCGCCGAGTTATGATTTTTTTAAAAAATTGAAATTTCATGCAAAAACAAATTTGACATATTTTTTTAATGTAAAATTTAATTTCCAATCGAAAAGTGCTTTACAGATTTTTTGATTGAGGGCTCTGTTTTCAAGACATAGCAACCGAAAGTTTGATTTTAACGAAATATTTGCAGTTTTCGATTTTTAAAAATAGTGACCATGAGTGACTAAATTTTTTTTTAAAGTTCAGAAAATTTGCTATGAAATTGTCTAAGAGATATTGAAGTTTGGACCTCTGGTTGCTGAGATACAGCCGTTTTAAGAAAAAGAAACACGAAAATTTAAATTTTTTATGTCTCACCAAAACAACCCACCATTTTTTAATGTCGATATCTCAGCAACTAATGGTCCGATTTTAAATGTTAAAATATACCCCTTCCCAGATGTAATATTACCATGACTTTTTTACTGTGCACTCAAAATCTGTCAATTGTCAATTGTAAATTTCAGTCTAAATTGAGGTAATATTACCGTTATCAGGGGAGACATTGGGTCCATCCAAATGATGAGAAAATCTGTCACAATGACAATGCTTATTACAAAAAAATATGGCAATATTACATCATATCTCGCATACTTTTCCAAAAGAAGTTTTCACTTCTAAAAATCAATACGGTTTTTACGAAAAACTATTATTCTCAAAAAGTTCAACGATTTTCCTGAAATAAAGAAACAAACCAGATACACCCGCTCGCCATAAAAAATACATGTAAAGGACAAAATCCCCTTATTCTAGCAATGCACTAGCATCAACAAACGTTCAAGGGTCTTTCTTATGCAAAATAGGCTGGACTTTTCTAAGAAAATACTTTCAAAAGCATACGATTGAGTTTTAGGAGGGAAAAACTTTGAAAACTGATTTTTTTTTGTAAAATCCTCAAAATTTTAATTTAAAAAAATGTAAAATTCGTAAAAAAAATATTTGTGTCTGCTCTACCTTTTTGGAACAGTTATAAAAAAAACGTTATTTTAAAATGAAAAATTTTGTTCTAGATGAAAACCCCTCTCTGGGTTATTTCAGATTCAAAAACCCGATTTTATCCCACCTGGGGTGAGAAAGAGCCTTTCTTACTAAAGAATATAACAATGGTAGAACTTTTTTCAATTAATAACATCGACTTTGTTTATTTATAGAGCAATTCCAGCTAAAATCAGGTATTTTTCTGGTACTTTTGTACCCGACCCTCTCCGATTTCAATGAAACATTTTAGACATGTTATCCTAGGCCTATATAAGCCATTTTTGTGTATATAGAGCCAATAGTACTCGAAAATAACATTTGAGAAGGGCGTAAGGTATTTAAATATTTTTGTATTTTGTAATTTAAAAATTACTGTATCTCGAAGCCGTTGCGTCGTACCAAAAAGTGGTCAAAGACAAACTTGTAGGAAATTGGACGGGCTTTCTGAAAAAAATACACTGAAACAAAAATACACGCCACATCTATGAGATTTTTTGGCTTTTAAGTCTAAAACTTAAATTTAAAAGTGATGTCACGATTTTTTTTCGTTCAAAATTTTTGAGGAAATAGCCTAAAATGTTACCAAAAGACTGACGAAAAATGCAGGATGGTATGTCTCTCCTAAAAAAATACAAAAATCATTTACTAAAACTGTTTTTTTGAAAAGTGGTCTAAACGTCAAAATTTTTAAAAACCAGTAGTGGGAATCGATTCTCCAGACAATTTTACATAAAAGTCTCCATATTGACCATTGTCCTATATCTAATCCTTGGGAAGATACAGCGGTTTTAAAAATAAAAATGTTTAAAAAACGTGTTTTTTGGTGGTTTTTGGCAATTTCTATATGACAGACTTGGTTTTACAGTCTCGTAAATATTTTTACCGGAAAGCTCGTCCAATTTCCCATAAGTTTGCCTTTTTGGGTTTTTTGATTAATATCGTTTTGATATTTACGTAAGCAAATTTACTATCCTGGTTTCTACCACACTGAAAAAAATATTCTATTTTCAGTTATTAGCAATGTAATTAAGCTTATATCTGTAAGCCCTTACATCCAATTGAAATGCTGTCAAAGGCAAACTTATGGGAAATTGGACGAGCTTTCCGGTAAAAATATTTACGAGACTGTAAAACCAAGTCTGTCATATAGAAATTGCCAAAAACCACCAAAAAACCCAGTTTTTTCAACATTTTTATTTTTAAAACCGCTGTATCTTCCCAAGGATTGGACATAGGACAATGATCAATATGGAGACTTTTATGTAAAATTGTCTGGAGAATCGATTCCCACTACTGGTTTTTAAAAATATTGACGTTTAGAACACTTTTCAAAAAAACAGTTTTAGTAAATGATTTTTGTATTTTTTTAGGAGAGACATACCATCCTGCATTTTTCGTCAGTCTTTTGGTAACATTTTAGGCTATTTCCTCAAAAATTTTGAACGAAAAAAAATCGTGACATCACCTTTAAATTTAAGTTTTACACTTAAAAATCAAAAAATCTCATAGATGTGGCGTGTATTTTTGTTTCAGAGTATTTTTTTCAGAAAGCCCGTCCAATTTCCTACAAGTTTGTCTTTGACCACTTTTTGGTACGACGCAACGGCTTCGAGATACAGTAATTTTTAAATTACAAAATACAAAAATATTTAAATACCTTACGCCCTTCTCAAATGTTATTTTCGAGTACTATTGGCTCCATATACACAAAAATGGCTTATATAGGCCTAGGATAACATGTCTAAAAAGTTTCATTGAAATCGGAGAGGGTCGGGTACAAAAGTACCAGAAAAATACCTGATTTGAGCTGGAATTGCTCTATAACGTAAGCTCAAAAGAAAGTCTTATGATGAAAGCAATGTAATGTGATGATATTATGAGTATTATGAATGATATGATTTCCAAAAGAAATGAAAAACGCAATTTTCACCAAAAGAATATTTTTAATCGTACAATATGTTTGTACGTTTCTAATCAAACAAGCGATTATGACAAACGCGATCATAGCAAGCTTCCCAACAACGCACACCGCGGTTTTGGTTTTTTAGTTTCGGTACGAGCCCTTTTGTGCGACTGTGTTGGTGTTTTGGTTCATCGTACCAGCGCACCAAGACAAGGTACAAGTGAACCGCGTGTGCCGCACGGTGCAGGGAAGCTAGCCATTCAGCTTCTACGAGAGTGACAGAGTCAGAGATAGCTATTTTCAACAACCGCACCACTACACACTCAATCGCGAGAACCTTAGGTAGAAAGCCATTGGCGTCGCCAGCATTGAAAACTTTGAAAACGATATAAACGATGAAAAGCTTAGAAAGCTCCTATTATCCTATCCAATGAACCCTGTTAAATAAACTTACGAAATCACGAAATAATGAAGTCTACATTTAGGCGATTTTAGGAGCGCACGGGAAACAAAATGATTGTAGCCGGATGAATGTCCTATGTCACAAAAGTTTTTGCATAAACATTGGACAGTTATGCAAAAACGGACAGGGCAAAAGAAACCGAAAAGCTACGATATCTTACATATTGAAGGAAACATCGGTAGACAAGCTACTACAAAATGAGTATAAGTCGAGCCACAAAATATATGCGCCAGCATTCTCGCGCCAGTATTCGAAGCTCAACTTGACAACTTGTCGACTTGGCGACGAAGCGTCGAAAATCGATGCAGTGTGATTTTTTGACGATTTTTCCGATTAAAATTGATGCTGAATCGACATATTTACGAAGATGGAAATGACGTCCTGGCTTAAAGTAAAACCTATACCTTTCTTTAGTACGAAAGGCAAAAAGAAAATCGTTCTAAAAATTGATCGGGATTGCCGATCGATGTCGAATTTGTTTCAGATGCTCACTCATGGTCTGTACTATGAATGTAGCAAGAAATTTCGAATAAAATCAGAAATGAAAAATGTTGGCGAAGGTCACCAGGTGGGCTTTTACCTTTTTTTAGGGATTTTTTTTCTTATGGTAGGTTAATCAAACGGCTCTAACTCCAGAACCATATAATGAATCTGGATGAAAATTTGGGAGGTTGTAGGGCTCGAAAAATGCAATTTTTGAGATAAATAAAAGATATGAAAATGAAAAAAATTGACCATATTTTCATTTGAAAACTGTGTATTTTGTTGAAAAGTCTGGCCGCATCCGAAAACAGATGGATATTTCGAAATTTGCGCGGCAACTCGCCCAGGATCAGCACACTAGCTTTCATCTGCATTTAGAAGAATCGAAATCGGATATATGGGAGCTGAGAACGGCGCGACACAAAATTTTGCAAAATTTTACCACATACGAACATCACTCGACCTCCACGGAATTTATTTTCTCAAAATTCGAGGGTTGGAGATAGACGAGTTCTGTCAAGGTGAATCGATAGAGCGTCGAAAATCGATGCAGTGTGATTTTTTGACGATTTTTCCGATTAAAATTGATGCTGAATCGACATATTTACGAAGATGGAAATGACGTCCTGCCTTAAAGTAAAACCTATACCTTTCTTTAGTAAGAAAGGCAAAATATCATCAAATTTCCCATAAAATGACATGTCTCATGACATGAGTAACGGGATATAGAGGTGATTTTAAAACTATTTTTTTAACTTTTTTTTATGGAAAAAGGGGTTTACCATCCTTCCGTCACGAGATATCGAAAAAATTAACCAACTTAAATAATGTTAACCTGTAACTAGTAATGAAGCAATGATCAATGTAGTCTACGTTTGTTTGACGAATAAATAAATAAAAAAAAAATTACATCGGATTCGTTAAAATATGTAATTTTACCACTATTCCAGTGTTTTGTCGCTCTTTTTTTATTTAAATTGAGTATATTACTCACAATCACAAACGAGTCAAAGTTACACCTTAAAATTTGACACCTTCAAAATTTACACATTTATGGTTTTTTAAGTACTCTAGTAATAATGTTGATATATTTTGTGTCAAATTAATGTTTTATTTTTCCTCTAAGCGTTTGTTAATTTATAAATTTAAGATGTTTTATTCCACATTCCATCATCACATTTTTCTACCTTCCAAAATGAAACATTATTTTACTGTATCCCGAGCAGACAGAAATAACGTGAGAATAACATTTTTTGTTATTTGAAAATACTTGGCCAATAACATTTTATGTTATTTATAACAGGATTTGTTATTCGTCCTTATGATTTTTTTGTTATTGGATTGTTATTGTAATAACAGACTAATAACAATTTTAGTTATTCTTCGAACAAATATTTGTTATTTTTTGTTATTTTAACAACTAATCCGATCATCCCAATAACAGTTGGAGGTATTCTTCCATAACAAAAAATGTTATTCCCAAGTTGTTTTGGCTTTCAACCAATATCAGACCAATAACAAATTTTGTTATGATAACATAAACTATTATTAAACTCTTATGCAAAAATGGATTTTTCAAGAAGATTCCATAACACTTTCTGTTATTTTAACAGTATTTGTTATTGAAATGGCATAAATTTTGTTATTACCGTCTGCTCGGGCGTGTATACAAGATTCCAAATCTGGAAATTCTATTAATTGGGAACCACCTTCCTCCCGGAAAATCAGTTTCCTTGTAAAGCAAGTGTACATCAATATCCACGAAAGAGTAAACCAATAATCATCAAATCGAAAAAAAGAACGCAAACTGCATCGCACCACGATATAAACAAACCATCACATCGCACATGCTTTCGCTCTGTTTCACTTTCCCGGGAGAGCATTTCCCTCTCCCTTCGTCTCTCCTCTCACCGTAACCACTTCCTCTTGCAGTCACATGTTTTTTCCAGCATCCCAAGTACACTTCCACTTGACGCTGGAAAATGGGCGTGAGTTCCCCCCCTCTGCCACTCATTTTCCAGCAGCTCTCACTCTCTTGCTCACAAAATTTGCGAGCGAGAGAGAGAGAGGGAGAGAAGGTGAGTTCCTTCGAGTTCGGACCGGCAGAGGCAGCTTCCGCCAGCCGATTCCGGATTCGTTCAGTCGATTGTCGTCGGCCGAGCTGGAAAAACGTTTGCCTCCCTCTGGGAAGATCTCCACGCCGTTACACGGACCAGTTTTAGCAAAAAAGCCAAAAGCTTAAAGCTTGCTTCTTCTGTTCCACCACAAACGTCTGCGAAATATCGCGACCCGCGCGCGTGCAATTTGAGGTTAAGTCAGCTGTCAGCTTTAAGCGAATCGCAGCGCGCTCGTGGATTATCGGCCGGAAGGATTAACAGCCGTCTGCTCTCTTCTACTGCGTTGTTGTTGTCCTAACTCCGAGAGGTTAAGGTGCAAGTGAACGGTTACATCAGCTTGTTGTTTTGTGGTGCGCTTAAGGCGAAACATAACCGCACTCTTTCGAAGAAGAGAAAAAAGAGCCAAGAAGTACAGTGTCTCAAGTTTTGAGTCGGTGATTATCACAAGGTTGTGGGGGAGTAAAAAAAGAAGGTGTAATTAGTTGTTCACCCCTTTTCCGGTGACAGCAAACGAAACCTGCAAGTGACAAAGAGGCGTTGCCTTTGGGTGATAAGTAGGTGTTGGATTGGTCTGTAGAAAGAAAAAAAAAGGAAGATATCTTCGCAGATCCTGTGTGGATAATCGGAAGAAAATTACGGTTGGCACAGATTTCGGTGCAGGTGTAACCGAAAGGAATTGAGAGTGTAAGGTTTGATGTTTTTGAAGGACCAGAGACGTGAAGATGACGATAACCGGAGGTGTCTGGAAGTAATAGGCTTTAACAATTAAATATGATTTGCACATTTGACGTATTGGAAAAAAATGCGATCTGTTTGAGATTTTAACTTTTCTTAATATATAAAAAAACTGACTCAAAATCCTTGCTAAAGCGTGCACAGCAATCAAGGATTACAGATTTACGCACCCAATCCTGCGAAATTCTGACTGTTAAAATTGTTAAATTTTGTTGTAAATAATTTGGTATACAATACTTTAGGGGATGAAACCAAAATTAAAAAGATACCCGAAGTTTTCAAAATACTAAAATGTAAGGATCAGAAATCAAGTTTCAAATGCCCTAGTTGATGTGCACCGTTAAGATTCATTATATCGGAATAATCGGAATTATTGATTTGATTTTATTGATTCGACGGTTTGAGGTAGGTTTGAGCAACGACAATTCAACCATTTAAAGATGGCCACCCGGGCAGACGGTAATAACAAAATTCATGCCATTTCAATAACAAATACTGTTAAAATAACAGAAAGTGTTATGGAATTTTCTTGAAAAATCAATTTTTGCATAAGAGTTGAATAACAGTTTACAGTATGTAAAAAAAGTATTTACACCCCTTGGGCACTATGCACATTTTGTGATGAAACATGTAAAAAATTTAAAGTTTGACAGGAACCTAGGACTACGTTTTGTTCAGAAACTCATGCCAAACATTTTGCTTCAAAAAGCTCATGAAAAGATGATTTCTATAAAAAGTTATATAACAAATACTATTACGAAAATAAAAAAGGTGCAAAAAAAGTTTGTACACCTTTCGAAAAATTTACATAAATAATGTTATTTGTTGACAAATCACCATAAATCCAGTCTCCCAACTCCAAATAGGCATCCTTGACTGATTAAAAAAATAATTTGGATTGAATATAAAGTTTACTAGCTACTTAGTATAAAAGTTTATATAACTCTGGAAATTCTATAGAAAGCTTATCTTAACTTAATTTTGAAATCTTCTAATTCAACTAAATGTCAATATATTACCATAGAATTGCAAAATAAACATTTGGGAGTGGGTATAACACCGTTTTGGGGGTCTTTGTATCGCTAGAATAGATTTTTCGTTGGAATTTCTTAACAACCCGGAATTACGTCGTCGGAAAATCCGCCGGCAGCCGAACCGGTCCACAATTCACAAGTCAACCTATGTGGAATCGGAAAGGGCATAAAATTTCCGATCTTTTGATACCCAAACATCTAGGTTTTCTTTAAAACCTACGTTTTTAAATACCTGGGCAAAAAGTAAGTTTGATCCACGAGAACAAAAATTACGAAATTCCATACATTTTTGACAGGTTGCTCAAACGAAACCATAACAACGTTTTTGCTTAGGTATTTAAAAACGTGGGTTTTATAGAAAACCTGGATGTATGGGTATCAAAAGATCGGAAATTTTATGCCCTTTCTGATGCCACATAGGTTGACTTGTGAATTGTGGACCGGTTCAGATGCCGGCGGATTTTCCGACGACGTAATTCCGGGTTGGTACGAAATTCCAACGAAAAATCTATTCTATCGATACAAATACCCCCAAAACGGTGTTATACTCACTCCAAAATGTTTATTTAGCAATTCTATGGTAATATATTGACATTTAGTTGAATTAGAAGATTTCAAAATTAAGTTAAGATAAGTTTTATATAGAATTTCCAGAGTTATATAAACTTTTATACTAAGTAGTTAGTAAACTTTATATTCAATCCAAATTATTTTTTTAATCAGTCAAAGATGCCTATTTGGAGTTGGGAGACTGGATTTATGGTGATTTGTCAACAAATAACATTATTTATGTAAATTTTTCGAAAGGTGTACAAACTTTTTTTGCACCTTTTTTATTTTCGTAATAGTATTTGTTATATAACTTTTTATAGAAATCATCTTTTCATGAGCTTTTTGTAGCAAAATGTCTGGCATGAGTTTCTAAACAAAACGTAGTACTAGGTTTCTGTCAACATTAAATTGTTTAGATGTTTCATCACAATATGTACATAGTGCCCAAGGGGTGTAAATACTTTTTTTACATACTGTATGTTATCATAACAAAATTTGTTATTTGTCTGCTATTGATTGAAAGCCACAACAACTTTGGAATAACATTTTTTGTTATGGGAGAATAACTCCAACTGTTATTGGGATGATCGGATTAGTTGTTAAAATAACAAAAAATAATAACAAAGATTTGTTCGAAGAATAACTAAAAGTGTTTTTAGTCTGTTATTACAATAACAATCTTATAACAAAAAAATCATAACGACGAATAACAAATCTTGTTATAAATAACATAAAATGTTATTGACCTAGTATTTTCAAATATCAAAAAATGTTATTCCCAAGTTATTTCTGTCTGCTCGGGAATAGCAAAGATTTGTTCGATAAATAACTAAAAGCGTTATTAGTCTGTTATTGTTATAAATAACATAAAATGTTAATGGCCTAGTATTTTCAAATATCAAAAAATGTTATTCCCATGTTATTTCCGTCTGCTCGGCCACATCCCGAGACCGATATCAAATTTTGTTATGATAACATAAACTGTTACTAAGCCCTTATGCAAAAATGGATTTTTCAAGAAGATTTCATAACACTTTCTGTTATTTTAACAATATTTGTTATTGAAATGGCATGGATTTTGTTATTAACGTCTGCCCGGGATGTTATACAAATTTTTATGATTTGTTTTTTTTTTTGGTGAAAATTTCTAAGTTAAAATGATTACATGACCGATACTTTTTTGCATTTTAAATGATCTTTTTAAAAGTCAGAACATTAAATTTGTGTGAAAAGTAGGTTATTGTTTAAATTTTGCATTTTGAATTTCGTTTTTTGATGTTTTTCGTACCAAAATATTATATTCAAAATTTTGCTTATGAACAACTTTTACTTATTTAAACAAAATTTGTTAGGATTCTTCACCAATGATTTTTTTAAACATGAAAAGTTGAAATTTGTTGCACCTTTGCTACGTAAAAATGTTTTGTTAAAAATCTCAAATTTTAGGCTTTTAAGATTAAACTTGTGGTTGATATATATTTTTAATATTTCACTTTTAAAAATAAAGAACTTTAAAAAAAATCGACTTGAAGCAAGATAAAAATAAAATTCACAAATATAAATAAACCTTAATTACATTACAAAGTGAGTCACGTTATTAACAAAATCCAGAAATGAAAATTGAGAGAGTTTTTTTTTCGATTTTCTGAAAAAAAAGTTTGGTTGCTTTTTATTCGCAATACTTTGAATTTCTTCAAATGGCTTTAACTTTCACATTATTTTTATAAAGTTGATTTCAATTTAAAACTCAATTTACCTCTAAATTGAAAAAATATCGTTTTTTACT
Organism: Culex pipiens pallens; assembly: GCF_016801865.2. Taxonomy (NCBI): domain Eukaryota; kingdom Metazoa; phylum Arthropoda; class Insecta; order Diptera; family Culicidae; genus Culex; species Culex pipiens. Next base: position 99,997,996 of record NC_068937.1, on the reverse strand, counting down.
AACTACTTTTGTAGGACAATTACAAGTAAATTTGTTGTACAACAGTTCTAATAAACTCTGTTCAACCATTTTTTATCGAACAGTCAGTTGTAAGAACTTCTGTACAACTTGTTTGTCATACCAAGTATGCTACAAGAATTTTACCTTTGATATTTTGAATATATGGTTTGTATTTTTAGATATATAACAAGTTTTTGTCTCTCGGCTAAAAAAAAATAAAAAAAAATATTATAATTGAAATTACAAGCCAGAATTTCCACAGTTTACAAAAACTGTGGTGACAAAAACTTTTACTAAAATGTGTTCAGCAGTTTTGTTTTTCAATCATAAAACGAAAAGGATAAAATGTTTGTTAAGCTGATTATTAAACCAATTATTATGTTTATGTATTTTTCGATAAATTAACCTGGCCATGGTCTTCGTTTCGTACATACACTTATGGTACTCGGGTCTATATGACCCAGAAATGTTTTTGGCTGCCAAAATTCGGAATCTTGACCGATTTTGGATGTCTTGGCCGCAAATGAAAGGTTAGAATGTCTACTTTGCGATTCCGACTGGCAGAACCGGTTTTGGGCACTGTGGCCACCGGGAACCTGCTACAACCGAAAAAAGTCCTTTTTGAGGCCCCGACTTTGAGGACCTGTATCTCCGGAACGATAACACATAGCGGGTTGCTTCCAGTTGCATTTGACGGGTAATAACCTCAACTTTAAGCTCCCGTAGAGATGATTTGTCAAAAGTGGACACCGGTTCCGTTAACCCGGAACATCCGAAAAACATGATTTTTTCAGCTTTTGTTATAAATTCAACACATTAGTAAATTTTTTCAACCGGATTTTTTGTAAATCGTTATATACGCACACTACATACTACCTATGACTGTTTGGGATCGTTCCGGCCAATTGTGGCCAATCTGGAACCGGTTCCAGGGTACCACCAAAACGGTTCCAATAATGGTATCGCTAGAAACCCGTCATGTTGCATATCAAACTTCATGAAATTGAAAATTATGACCATCTGAGGTCATGCCGATATCCTCTGACCCAACCTGGTCACTCCGGAACCGGTTACCGGTGACCACTGGGGGACACTTCCGGAGTATGCAGGAAAGCATATCATGCGACATATCAAACGTCATGAAATTGAAAATTATGACCATCTGAGGTCATTCCGATATCCTCTGACTCACCCTGGTCACGCCGGAACCGGTTACCGGTGGCCACTGAGGGACACTTCCGGAGTATGCAGGGAAGCATATCATGCGACATATCAAACTTCATGAAATTGAAAATTATGACCATCTGAGGTCAGGCCGATATCCTCTGACCCAACCTGGTCACTCCGGAACCGGTTACCGGTGGCCACTGGGGGACACTGCCGGAGTATGCAAAGAACCCTACCATGCGACGTATCAAACTTCATGAAATAGAAAATTATGACCATCTAAGGTCATGCCAATATCCTATGACCCAACCTGGTCACGCCGGAACCGGTTACCGGTGGCCACTGGGGGACACTTCCGGAGTATGCAGGGAAGCAAATCATGCGACATATCAAACTTCATGAAATAGAAAATTATGACCATCTGAGGTCATGCCGATATCCTTTGACTCACCCTGGTCACGCCGGAACCGGTTACCGGTGGCCACTGAGGGACACTTCCGGAGTATGCAGGGAAGTATAACATGCGACATATCAAACTTCATGAAATTGAAAATTATGATCATCTGAGGTCATGCCGATATCCTCTGACCCAACCTGGTCACTCCGGAACCGGTTACCGGTGGCCACTAGGGGACACTTCCGGAGTATGCAGGAAAGCATATCATGCGACATATCAAACGTCATGAAATTGAAAATTATGCCCATCTGAGGTCATTCCGATATCCTCTGACTCACCCTGGTAACGCCGGAACCGGTTACCGGTGGCCACTGAGGGACACTTCCGGAGTATGCAGGGAAGCATATCATGCGACATATCAAACTTCATGAAATTGAAAATTATGACCATCTGAGGTCATGCCGATATCCTCTGACTCACCCTGGTCACGCCGGAACCGGTTACCGGTGGCCACGGGGGGACACTTCCGGGGTATGCAGGGAAGCAAATCATGCGACATATCAAACTTCATAAAATAGCAAATAATGACCATCTCAGGACATGCCGCTATTCTTTGACCCAACCTGGTTACGCCAGAACCGGTTGCCGCTGGCCACTGGGGGACACTTCCGGAGTATGCAAGGAAGCATATCATGTGACATATCAAACCTCATGAAATTGCAAATTATGACCACCAAAGGTCTTGCCCACGTTTTTTAATCCAACCTGGCCACTGGGAGACAAGTTCTGATGGCCATGTCCTCCGGCCCATCCTGATTAATTTGAAACCGAAAATGGGTTGGGAATGGAGGAAATTTGTGAAACATGCAAAGAACCAAGTTTGAAGTTTCTTCTCGAACCTAAGATTTAAAAGGTTTTAATGGGGAGAGCACCAAATCCTTTTTATTTTCCAAGGAACCTTCCATCCCAGGGTTCGGACTGACGACCTTTGGATTGGGAGTCCAACCGCCGCCAGCGACTCCACCGGAGCAGGCTTGGTTTGGAGTGTTGATTGTAATTATAGCTGGGAGAAAACTGGAATGATCAAATGACCTTACAACAACTGAGGCTGGAACCGACGTTCTACTTTCCCTTCCGATAGAAGGCGTGATGACACATTACTCGTCACAAGAAATGTGGACGCAATCACACTAGCAGCTACACCACCAAGCCCGATTACCATTCCGGAACCATTTAATTGATGGCGGTTTGAATTTTCTGTAGTAGATAAATTTAGTTGAACCTTCCAAAATTACCTAACTTACAGACCCTCCGGAAGTGTCCCCCAGTGGCAACCCGTATCCGGTTCCGGAGTGACCAAGTTGGGTCAAAGGATATCGGCATGACCTTAGATGATGATAATTTTTAATTTCATGATGTTTGATACGTCGCGTGACATGTTTCCTTGAATTCTCCGGAGGTGTCCCCCACTGGCACCGGTAACCGGTTACGAAGTGACCAGGTTGGGTCAGAGGATATCGGCATGACCTTAGATCAGTGGTCCTCAGCCAGCTGATCATCGCGGGCTAATTTGGAAATTTGCCCCAGAGTCGTGGGCAACATGTTAAATATATAATTAAAAAATAAGTTGTAGAGTTGAATAGTTTGAAATTGAAATTTTGACAAACAACTAAATTTTTGACAACTTAGAAATTGTCACCAATTATACATATTCAATTGAAAAAAAAATCAACATCCTTCATAAATTTTTCTCATCATATTTCATGTTTTAAAATATAACTGTTGTACAATTCGACAATATTTCACTTAAAAAAAATATATTTTTTTGTTATATTTATAATACCTTTTTTTGTTGATAATTATTTTCTTGGTTTTGCGTACACATTTGGTTTGATTGTTCTATTTAAGCTTTGAATGTTTTGCAAATTTTTTCAATGATTTTTTGAGTGAATTTTGAAGTAACAGTAATAAGTTTTGAATTATTCGTATGTTATAGGAAAAAATCATATTTATTGAAATTTAGAAGTTTATTTTGCTTCGAAAAATTTGTATAATTGAACAAGATAAAAAAGTGTTTTTTCAATGATTTTGAAATTTTTACGATCTTTTCGTACGAAGTACAATCTTCTCGTTTCATTTTGAATCAAAGATTAGGGCACAAAAAAAAGGTCAAAAATATAATCAAATAGAATTTTTATGTTCTGTCGATTTTTTAGGATAACAAAATTGAACCGAAAAATATTAGTCCGAAATTCGTATTTTATAATTTCCTTATTCAATATTTCAAACAAGTTTTAGTCAGAAAGTGATCTGATGTTTAGAACTGCTGGATATTTATTTATTCTTAGTATTTTTAGCAACGTGATTCCCAGATAATACAAAGTTTTTGTCACACTATCACTTTCATAATTTTATATTTTTAAAGGAACGAATGTTTCATATTCATTATTTCCAAATTTAGTAATTTAATCGTTTTATAAATTCTTCAGGAAAATAAGGCACCACTAGTTTAATACTTCCCACGACCTTATAAATATTGTAGAAACCAGAAATCAATTATGGTTATTTCGTCAAAAAAAAACATATTTTTTCTTTTTAAAGAAACTTAGTTCATGATTTCTCTAGCGAACTTCATATGAGAACGCAAAGTGGGCCGGATTCAAAAATAATTTCAAAACCATCCCGAAGGCCGTACAGAAGACCTCGGTAAGCCACATACGGCCTGCAGGCCGCATTTTGGTGACCACCGCCTTAGATGGTTATAATTTTCAAATTCATGAAGTTTGATACGTTTGATACGATATGCTTCTCTGCATACTCCGGAAGTGTCCTCCAGTGGCCTCCGGTTCCGGCGTGACCAGGGTGAGTCAGAGGATATCGGAATGACCTCAGATGGTCATAATTTTCAATTTCATGACGTTTGATATGTCGCATGATATGCTTCCTTGCATACTCCGGAAGTGTCCCCCCGTGTCCACCGGTAACTGGTTCCGGAGTGACCAGGTTGGGTCAGAGGATATTGGCATGACCTCAGATGGTCATAATTTTCAATTTCATGAAGTTTGATACGTCGCATGGTAGGGTTCTTTGCATACTCCGGAAGTGTCCCCCCGTGTCCACCGGTAACCGGTTCCGGCGTGACCAGGTTGGGTCATAGGATATTGGCATGACCTTAGATGGTCATAATTTTCTATTTCATGACGTTTGATACGTCGCATGGTAGGGTTCTTTGCGTACTCCGGCAGTGTCCCCCAGTGGCCACCGGTAACCGGTTCCGGAGTGACCAGGTTGGGTCAGAGGATATTGGCATGACCTCAGATGGTCATAATTTTCAATTTCATGAAGTTTGATACGTCGCATGGTAGGGTTCTTTGCATACTCCGGAAGTGTCCCCCAGTGGCCACCGGTAACCGGTTCCGGAGTGACCAGGTTGGGTCAGAGGATATCGGCATGACCTCAGATGGTCATAATTTTCTATTTCATGAAGTTTGATATGTCGCATGATATGCTTCCCTGCATACTCCGGAAGTGTCCCCCAGTGGCCACCGGTAACCGGTTCCGGCGTGACCAGGTTGGGTCATAGGATATTGGCATGACCTTAGATGGTCATAATTTTCTATTTCATGAAGTTTGATACGTCGCATGGTAGGGTTCTTTGCATACTCCGGCAGTGTCCCCCAGTGGCCACCGGTAACCGGTTCCGGAGTGACCAGGTTGGGTCAGAGGATATCGGCATGACCTCAGATGGTCATAATTTTCAATTTCATGAAGTTTGATATGTCGCATGATATGCTTCCCTGCATACTCCGGAAGTGTCCCCCAGTGGCCACCGGTAACCGGTTCCGGCGTGACCAGGGTGAGTCAGAGGATATCGGAATGACCTCAGATGGTCATAATTTTCAATTTCATGACGTTTGATATGTCGCATGATATGCTTTCCTGCATACTCCGGAAGTGTCCCCCAGTGGCCACCGGTAACCGGTTCCGGAGTGACCAGGTTGGGTCAGAGGATATCGGCATGACCTCAGATGGTCATAATTTTCAATTTCATGAAGTTTGATATGTCGCATGATATGCTTCCCTGCATACTCCGGAAGTGTCCCTCAGTGGCCACCGGTAACCGGTTCCGGCGTGACCAGGGTGAGTCAAAGGATATCGGCATGACCTCAGATGGTCATAATTTTCTATTTCATGAAGTTTGATATGTCGCATGATTTGCTTCCCTGCATACTCCGGCAGTGTCCCCCAGTGGCCACCGGTAACCGGTTCCGGAGTGACCAGGTTGGGTCAGAGGATATCGGCATGACCTCAGATGGTCATAATTTTCAATTTCATGAAGTTTGATATGTCGCATGATATGCTTCCCTGCATACTCCGGAAGTGTCCCTCAGTGGCCACCGGTAACCGGTTCCGGCGTGACCAGGGTGAGTCAGAGGATATCGGAATGACCTCAGATGGTCATAATTTTCAATTTCATGACGTTTGATATGTCGCATGATATGCTTTCCTGCATACTCCGGAAGTGTCCCCCAATGGCCACCGGTAACCGGTTCCGGAGTGACCAGGTTGGGTCAGAGGATATCGGCATGACCTCAGATGGTCATAATTTTCAATTTCATGAAGTTTGATATGCAACATGACGGGTTTCTAGCGATACCATTATTGGAACCGTTTTGGTGGTACCCTGGAACCGGTTCCAGATTGGCCACAATTGGCCGGAACGATCCCAAACAGTCAGAGGTAGTATGTAGTGTGCGTATATAATGATTTACAAAAAATCCGGTTGAAAAAATTGACTAATGTGTTGAATTTATAACAAAAGCTGAAAAAATCATGTTTTTCGGATGTTCCGGGTTAACGGAACCGGTGTCCACTTTTGACAAATCATCTCTACGGGAGCTTAAAGTTGAGGTTATTACCCGTCAAATGCAACTGGAAGCAACCCGCTATGTGTTATCGTTCCGGTGATACAGGTCCTCAAAGTCGGGGCCTCAAAAAGGACTTTTTTCGGTTGTAGCAGGTTCCCAGTGGCCACAGTGCCCAAAACCGGTTCTGCCAGTCGGAATCGCAAAGTAGACATTCTAACCTTTCATTTGCGGCCAAGACATCCAAAATCGGTCAAGATTCCGAATTTTGGCAGCCAAAAACATTTCTGGGTCATATAGACCCGAGTACCATAAGTGTGACTTTTTTTCTGGGGGGCACTTCCGGTGGCCACCGGAAGTCCATTGTTGGCTCAAATGTGTGTCTTGGTAAGATACACAAAGTCATAAAATTTCAGCTCTGTAAGTGCCAAAGGTCAAAAGTTACGATAACTTTTATCATGCTCTTGGGTCATATAGACCCGAAGACCATGCCCGGGTTAAGAAAAAAATTGCAACTATTTTGAGAACATTTTTTAAGGTACCTAATTTAAAAAATTGTTGTTCAAAAAATTTCTTCTTCCACAAGAACCATTAAAAAAATTAAGGGATTCTGAAACTTCAAAATACAGCGAATCCACTTCAAACCAGCAGGATCCAAATCAAAAGTGCTCCGATTTGGCTTAAATTTGACATAGAAGTTCATTGGCCAAAAAAATTTGTCCCATTTTTTTGGCGAATAGGGTTGTTTTTGCAAAACAACGCTTTTTTGAAACAATACCTTCGAAGCGGCTAAAGCAATTGTAGCTCGAATCAAACTTTCCAGAAAAAATGTACTGAGAACTCTTTTTTTATGGAGAAGCACGGTACTTTAAGTTCGATTAATGTACCGAAATCCGACTTTTTTCCAAGAAATCATTTTCTCAATCTTGTTATTCCTGATATTCAACATTTTTGGATATGTTACGTAAAACATTCTGAAAAATCATTTAAAGATAGTTGAGCCAAATAGCAGCAATTTTGATGTGGACCCAGCTGGTTTGACGTACATTTATCCTACAAGATTCTGCCAAGTTGGTTTTTTCTCAAAATCCCCTGTATTTAATGTCAAAATGAGCAAAATAGCACCAAATAACTGATTAACAGAATACATGTCTTCACAATACCACAATTAAATGGACAAAACCATAAAAAGATAATAATCTATCAAAATTCCCTCCTGTTCAAGGAAAAAACTCCAAAGAAATGATGTGCTTTGCTTCTCCTTGAGATTAAAACCAATTTCAACCTGGTTAGTTTAAACAAGGGTTTTGATGAAACATCCATCGGAAAACAATTTCCTATTAAATAAGATAAACATTTTCAACTACAACAACAGCTACTTTCGCCGACCCATGTATGTCCGGAAGGCTATCTTCCGAACCAAATTGATCGACAATGCCTAACCTGTCTTACTTTTCCCCGAAATCTACCCCGAATCCATAGAAATCAAAACATTTCATGGCCCCGCACGTTTCACAAAAAAAAACCCTCCAATCGCAAAGAGCTGGGTGCTGAATAGTGGTTCGCAAAACGGCCTCAATTTTGAACTGTCAAAGTGGAACCAATTTACTGTTCCCCAAAAGTAGAGAGTATTGTTATCGATCATTAAAAATTTTTTTTTTTTTTTTTTTTTTTTTGCGACGGTGACAAATTGTGATTATTGGGAACCTGGAGTTGAAGTCAAGAAATCTTAAGAAAGTTGAAGGTTGTCATTTTTTATAATTATGAATGGGAGTTGTTTATGGAGTCGATGCTGTTGTATCTACCCAAAAGCTGTCTTAATTGTTTGATTCCGTTTGAAAACCTACTGGTTTAGTGAAAATCTTCTCTGTTTGTTGGATCAGCTTCACTAGAATTAACGATGTTTTTTCGCTGGACCAGAAAGAGCTGCAGGATTCCAAATTCAGCCAGGAAATTTATCTGCGACAACGCAGAATGACATTCTCGCCGCAGTTCGTCGTCACCCGTAAAAAATAAAAACATGTTTTATTCAATCGAAACTTGAAAACACACACAATTTTACAGCAAAAAAAAATTCAAAAACTAGACAAAATGAAACAAATACAACTGATTTTAAAACAGCTCATTTACCAGTAAGAAAAAACTCATGCTTGTGCTTGAACAGCCTCCAACTTCGTAGATGAAAACAAAGTGGGATCATTCGAAAATCACGTTACGCATTCTCTCTATTCATCACCCAGGCAAAGAGCACCGTTCGCGAAATCAACCCCTCATCGTTTTCACCTGAAGACTGTTTTCCCAAGAGGAGAAGAGAAAAAACCGAAACCTGAAGAGGGTAGCGGAAAGGAAAGCTCACGCAATTGGAAAATTGAAAGCCTATTGCTTCCCGGCGGCCAGTTTATCGTCATCTCGTCGTCGTCGTCTTCCGCTTGATCGTTCCGAAAATTTTCCGAAACATGAACGTGGACAATTTCACCGCCCTTCGGCGGGTGGGTTCGGTAGGTATCGAACCGATAAAAATCCGAAAGTGGTAAGAAAGAGGTGGATTTATTTGTGACCTGAAGGGAGAAAGAAAAGAAGTTTTGGTTGCTGATTGTTGGGAAGAGGGGAAAAAGGGTTTACTCTTAAGAAGTTTTGGCTCATCTATATAATAAAACTGATTTTGTGGAAACAAATTTTGAATTTACAATAAAATTAAAATACATTAGTCCAATATCGTTATTTCATCAAGCAGTGGTTGTTTCGTGCCTTTCTCATTTATTTTAGCTAATTATTTCAATTTGTCTTAACATTTTGTGGCAGTGGTCCCAGATTTTGAAAGCATTTAGCTTTTCAAATTGCAAAAAATCTAGCAATGTGCTGAGATGAGAATTTAGGGTTGTCAGATCTTCAAAATTCACTATTTTTCCGAAAGTTTTCCAAATAATTTCAATATTGTATAAAGTTTGACGTTTTCAGAAGCCAATTTCATTGAAATATGCAACCTCCAGCCTTAAAAGAATATATAATTTATCTTAAGTGACGATACTTTATGATAGGGTTGCCAGAGTTTGAATTGTTTTTGAAGCAGGTTAAACAGTATTTGAAGTAAATTCCCGGGCAGACGGTAATAACAAAATTCATGCCATTTCAATAACAAATATTGTTAAAATAACAGAAAGTGTTATGGGATATTCTTGCAAAATCCATTTTTTCAGAAGAGTTTAATAACAGTTTATGTTATCATAACAAAATTTGTTATTGGTCTGATATTTGTTGGAAGCCAAAACAACTTTAGAATAACATTTTTTGTTATGGAAGAATACCACCAACTGTTATTGGGATGATCGGATTAGTTGTTAAAATAACAAAAAAGAATAACAAAGATTTGTTCGAAGAATACCTAAAAATGTTATTAGTCTGTTATTACAATAACAATCCAATAACAAAAAAATCATAACGGCGAATAGCAAATCTTGTTATAAATAACATAAAATGTTATTGGCCTAGTATTTTCAAATATCAAAAAGTGTTATTCCCAAGTTATTTCCGTCTGCTCGGGTTCCATCAAAATATCACGGAATTTGGCTTTAAAAATGTAAAGCAAAGTAAATTTTCTAGAGTTCTCATTATTTTTGAAAGATCTGGCATCTTTGATATTTTTCATTCATTTATTAATTTTTTACTTGGCATAAACTTTTTGGTGAACTAAATAAGGCTTTTTGTTTCGTCCATATAAGTCTTTTAACATTTTTGTCAGTTATTCATACAAAAATGGTAATTATTCAAGAATCGGTATCTTGGGAAGGGATTTTATTTCAGATATGTTGTCTCCAGCAATGTGTTACACTCTGAAAAATATCCCAAAAAAAAATCTCTTTTTTTAAGTGATGCTCCCAAAATTGTTTTTTAAAAATGTTTTTCAAATGCATCTTTGAAACTCGTCAAACGCAAGTACCACAGATCTTTCTAAAACATCAGTTTCTCTAAAATAGCACAGTAAAATCTAAACATTTACCCTTCCTGCAAAGGCTTATAAATTGATCTCAGTTGTAAGGGTCTCTAAATCTCCAGTCGGCCAATGAACATCTTGCCGTAAAACTGTAAAATTCTAATAAAACATTATTTGATATTGAAATGTTTCCGAAAAAAAATCCCTGAAATCGTTTATAAAAGTACACAATTTTTTCAATTGATATTTTACATTTTTTTATAAAATGAACTGTTTTCAAGTAATAGGCATTTGAGGATGGATTTTCGGCTAAAAATATGAATATTTTTAAATTAAAAAATGTATCCATTAACGCCTTAACTCTCAAGCTCGAGAAAAAGTTGGGAATTCATATGGAAATTCCCCCTTTTTCTCGAGCTTGGGAGTTTAGGTGTTGATGTTCATTTTTAATAGAAAACTAGCCGTACAATTCTAGGGGTTTTTTTTTAAAGATCCTACCCGGGCAGACGGGTAACAAATTTCATGCCATTTCAATAACAAATATTGTTAAAATAACAGAAAATGTTATGGAATCTTCTTGAAAAAATCATTTTTGCATAAGAGTTTAATAACAGTTATGATAACATTAACTGTTATTAAACTCTCTAAATTTTTTATTGATCTGATATTGGTTGAAAGCTGAAACAACTTTGGAATATCATTTTTTCTATGGAAGAATAACTCTAATTGTTATAAGGATGATCGGATTAGTTATTAAAATAACAAAAAATAATAACAAAGATTTGTTCGAAGAATAACTTAAAATGTTATTAGTCTGTTATAATAATAACAATCCAATAACAGAACAATCATAACGACGAGAAACAAATCCTGTGATAAATAACATAATATGTTATTAGCTTAGTATTTTAAAATATCAAACAATGTTATTCGCAAGTTATTTCCGTCTGCTCGGGTATAAACATATGAAACACAAAAGCTTTTAGGACCTTTAAAAAAAGCTCAATTATTTTTCTTTTTGGAGCATTGCAAAGAACTGAAAATGATATAAATAACATTTTCTAAGCGTGAAATCAAATTGAATAAAATTTGCAATGGCCTTACTTCTTTTCAGATAAATTTGCCTGCTATCAGTGAGGTTCATCATCATTTCAGTCAATTTTTGAATACATTGATTTCAGTGACTCTGACAAAAAAAATAGGAAAATAACATAGGCTAATTTAAAAAGAAAATTGTTTATGTTGCAGACATGACCAGCATGAATTGTTAGATAACGGGAATACTTTTAAAAAAATCACCTTAAGAAGTATTTGAATGACCATTATGAATTTATCAGACGAACTAGGTAAAACTTTCAATGTTGAAGAATTCCCCTTTCATTTGGTCTATAAATCGTGTTTTTTATGACAACTACCAATCTTGAATTAAAAAAATATTGAATAAAAAATCAAGCTGATATTCTACCATTTTTCTAAATAGAGCAATTCCAGCTCAAATAAGGATTTTTTCTGGTACTTTTGTACCCGATCTAGTTAAGCCATAGTTGTGTTTATGGAGCCAGTAGTACTCAAAAATAACATTTGAGAAGGGCGTAAGGTATTTAAATATTTTTGTATTTTGCAATTTAAAAATTACTGTATCTCGAAGCCGTTGCATCGTATCAAAAAGTGGTCAAAGACAAACTTGTAGGAAATTAGAGGGGCTTTCTGATAAAATACACTGAAACAAAAATACACGCCACTTCTATGAGATTTTTTGATTTTTAAGTCTGAAACTTAAATTTAAAGGTGATGTCACAATTTTTTTTCGTTCAAAATTTTTGAGGAAATAGCCGAAGATGTTTCCAAAAGACTGAAGAAAAATGCAGGATGGCATATCTCTCCTAAAAAAATACAAAAATCATTTATTAAAACTGTTTTTTTGAAAAGTGGTCTAAACGTCAAAATTTTTAAAAACCGATAGTGGGAATTGATTTCTCAGACAATTTTACATAAAAGTCTATCATAACGACCATTGTCCTATGTCCAATCCTTGGGAAGATACAGCGGTTTTAAAAATAAAAATGTTGAAAAAACGGGTTTTTTTGGTGGTTTTTTTTCAATTTCTATATGACAGCCTTGGTTTTTCAGTCTCGTAAATATTTTTACTGGAAAGCTCGTCCAATTTCCCATAAGTTTGCCTTTGACAGCATTTCAATTGGATGTAAGGGCTTACAGATATAAACTTAATTGCATTGCTAATAACTGAAAATAGAATATTTTTTTCAGTGTGGTAGAAACCAGGACAGTAAATTTGCTTACGTAAATATAAAAACGATATAAATCAAAAAGCTGTCAAAGGCAAACTTATGGGAAATTGGACGAGCTTTCCGGTAAAAATATTTACGAAACTGAAAAACCAAGTCTGTCATATAGAAATCGCCAAAAACCACCAAAAAACTCGTTTTTTCAACATTTTTATTTTTAAAACCGCTGTACCTTTCCAAGGATTGGACATAGGACAATGGTCAATATGGAGACTTTTATGTAAAATTGTCTGGAGAATCGATTCCCACTACCGGTTTTTAAAAATTTTGACGTTTAGACCACTTTTCAAAAAAACAGTTTTAGTAAATGATTTTTGTATTTTTTTTTAGGAGAGACATGGGTAATTCTCTACCAACTCACACGAAATCGGAAAAAGTTGCCCCGACCCCTCTTCGATTTGCGTGAAACTTTGTCCTAAGGGGTAACTTTTGTCCCTGATCACGAATCCGAGGTCCGTTTTTTGATATCTCGTGACGGAGGGGCGGTACGACCCCTTCCATTTTTGAACATGCGATAAAAGAGGTGTTTTTCAATAATTTGTAGCCTGAAACGGTGATGAGATAGAAATTTGGTGTCAAAGGGACTTTTATGTAAAATTAGACGCCCGATTTGATGGCGTACTCAGAATTCCGAAAAAACGTATTTTTCATCGAAAAAAAACACTGAAAAAGTTTTAAAAATTCTCCCATTTTCCGTTACTAGACTGTAAAATTTTTTTGAACATGTCATTTTAAGGGAAATTTAATGTACTTTTCGAATCTTCATTGACCCAGAAGGGTCATTTTTTCATTTAGAACAAAATTTTTCATTTTAAAATTTCGTGTTTTTTCTAACTTTGCAGGGTTATTTTTTAGAGTGTAACAATGTTCTCCAAAGTTGTAGAGCAGACAATTAAAAAAATTTTGATATATAGACATAAGGGGTTTACTTATAAACATCACGAGTAATCGCGATTTTACGAAAAAAAGTTTTGAAAAAGTTACTTTTTGCGTTTCTCTTTGTTTCGTCGTCCGTGTCTGTCGCGGGTGACCATGAACAGCCGTGATCGATGACGACCAACTTTTTCAAAACTTTTTTTCGTAAAATCGCGATAACTCGTGATGTTTATAAGCAAACCCCTTATGTCTATATATCAAAATTTTTGTAATTGTCTGCTCTACAACTTTGTAGAACATTGTTACACTCTAAAAATAACCCTGCAAAGTTAGAAAAAACACGAAATTTTAAAATGAAAAATTTTGTTCTAAATGAAAAAATGACCCTTCTGGGTCAATGTAGATTCGAAAACTACATTAAATTTCCCATAAAATGACATGTTCCAAATTTTTTTACAGTCGAGTAACGGAAAATGGGAGAATTTTTAAAACTTTTTTAGTGTTTTTTTCGATGAAAAATACGTTTTTTCGGAATTCTGAGTGCGCCATCAAATCGGGCGTCTAATTTTACATAAAAGTCCCTTTGACACCAAATTTCTATCTCATCACCGTTTCAGGCTGCAAATTATTGAAAAACACCTCTTTTTTCGCATGTTCAAAAATGGAAGGGGTCGTACCGCCCCTCCGTCACGAGATATCAAAAAACGGACCTCGGATTCGTGACCAGGGACAAAAGTTACCCCTTAGGACAAAGTTTCACGCAAATCGAAGAGGGGTCGGGGCAACTGCTGTGTGAGTTGGCGGAGAATTACCCAATGGCATAAATTTTGTTATTACCGTCTGCTCGGGCGTGTATACAAGATTCCAAATCTGGAAATTCTATTAATTGGGAACCACCTTCCTCCCGGAAAATCAGTTTCCTTGTAAAGCAAGTGTACATCAATATCCACGAAAGAGTAAACCAATAATCATCAAATCGAAAAAAAGAACGCAAACTGCATCGCACCACGATATAAACAAACCATCACATCGCACATGCTTTCGCTCTGTTTCACTTTCCCGGGAGAGCATTTCCCTCTCCCTTCGTCTCTCCTCTCACCGTAACCACTTCCTCCTGCAGTCACATGGTTTTTCCAACATCCCAAGTACACTTCCACTTGACGCTGGAAAATGGGCGTGAGTTCCCCCCCTCTGCCACTCATTTTCCAGCAGCTCTCACTCTCTTGCTCACAAAATTTGCGAGCGAGAGAGAGAGAGGGAGAGAAGGTGAGTTCCTTCGAGTTCGGACCGGCAGAGGCAGCTTCCGCCAGCCGATTCCGGATTCGTTCAGTCGATTGTCGTCGGCCGAGCTGGAAAAACGTTTGCCTCCCTCTGGGAAGATCTCCACGCCGTTACACGGACCAGTTTTAGCAAAAAAGCCAAAAGCTTAAAGCTTGCTTCTTCTTTTCCACCACAAACGTCTGCGAAATATCGCGACCCGCGCGCGTGCAATTTGAGGTTAAGTCAGCTGTCAGCTTTAAGCGAATCGCAGCGCGCTCGTGGATTATCGGCCGGAAGGATTAACAGCCGTCTGCTCTCTTCTACTGCGTTGTTGTTGTCCTAACTCCGAGAGGTTAAGGTGCAAGTGAACGGTTACATCAGCTTGTTGTTTTGTGGTGCGCTTAAGGCGAAACATAACCGCACTCTTTCGAAGAAGAAAAAGAAAAGAGCGAAGAAGTTCAGTGTCTCAAGTTTTGAGTCGGTGATTATCACAAGGTTGTGGGGGAGTAAAAAAAGAAGGTGTAATTAGTTGTTCACCCCTTTTCCGGTGACAGCAAACGAAACCTGCAAGTGACAAAGAGGCGTTGCCTTTGGGTGATAAGTTGGTGTTGGCTTGGTCTGTTGAAAGAAAAAAAAACGGAAGATATTTTCGCAGATCCTGTGTGGATAATCGGAAGAAAATTACGGTTGGCACAGATCTCAGTGCAGGTGTAACCGAAAGGAATTGAGAGTGTAAGGTTTGATGTTATTGAAGGACTAGATACGTGAAGATGACGATAACCGGAGGTGTCTGGAAGTAATAGGCTTTAACAATTAAAAATGATTTGCACATTTGACGTATTGAAAAAAAAATTAGATCTGTTCTTAATATATAAAAAAAACTGATTCAAAAGGCTAACTGAAGTGTGCACAGCAATCAAAGATTACAGATTTACGAAACCAATCCTGCGAAATTCTGACTGTTAAAATTTTGTTGTAAATAATTTGGTATACAATACTTTAGGGGATGAAACCAAAATTACAAAGATAACCGATGTTTTCAAAATATAAAAAAGTGAGGATCAAAAATCAAGGTGCAAAAGCCCTGATTGATGTGCACCTTTCGGATTCATTATAAATCTCTCAAAAAAATATATAAATAAATGTTTTTAAAAATCAATTTCAATTTAAGTGACGGCCACATAATCGGAAGGTCTGCAAAATATTGTATTGATTTGATTTTATTGATTTGATGGTTTGAGGTAGGTTTAAGCAACGACAATTCAACCATTTAAAGATGGCCACCCGGGCAGACGGTAATAGCAAAATCCATACCATTTCAATAACAAATACTGTTAAAATAGCAGAAAGTGTTGTGGAATCTTCTTGAAAAATCCATTTTTGCATACGGGCTTAATAACAGTTTATGTTATCATAACAAAATTTGTTATTGGTCTGATATTGGTTGAAAGCCAAAACAACTTTGGAATAACATTTTTTGTTAGGGAAGAATACCTCCAACTGTTATTGGGATGATCGGATCAGTTGCTAAAATAACAAAAAATAATAACAAAGATTTGTTCGAAAAATAACTAAAAGTGTTATTAGTCTGTTATTGTAATAAATAACATAAAATTTATTGGTTTAGTACTTGCAAACATCAAAAAATGTTATTTCCATGTTATTTCCGTCTGCTCGGGCACATCCCGAGACCGATATCAAATTTTGTTATGATAACATTAACTGTTATTAAGCCCTTATGCAAAAATAGATTTTTCAAGAAGATTCCATAACACTTTCTGTCATTTAAACAGTGTTTGTTATTGAAATGGTATGGATTTTGTTATTACCGTCTGCCCAGAATGTTATAAAAATTTTCATGATTTGTTTTTTTTTTTTTGTGAACATTTCTAAGTTAAAATAATTACATGACCGATACTTTTTTGCATTTTAAATGATCTTTTTAAAAGTCAGAACATTAAGTTTGTGTGAAAAGTAGGTTATTGTTAAAATTTTGCATTTTGAATTTCGTTTTTTGCTGTTTTTCGTACCAAAATATTATATTCAAAATTTTCAACTTAAATTACCGCTTATGAACAACTTTTACTTATGAAAACAAAATTTGTTGAGATTCTTCACCAATTATTTTTTTAAACATGAAGAGCTGAAATTGGTTGCACCTTTGCTATGGAAAAATGTTTGGTTAAAAATCTCAAATTTTTAGCTTTTTAGATTAAACTTGCGGTTAGTATATATTTTAAATATTTCACTTTTAAAAATAAAGAACTTTTTTAAAAAATTCGACTTAAAACAAGATAAAAATAAAATTTACAAATATAAATAAACCTTAATTACATTACAAAGTAAGTCACCTTATTAACAAAATCCAGAAATGAAAATTGAGGAAGGTTTTTTTTCGATTTCTGGAAAAAAACTAACTTTATCCACCTATGTGGTTGATGCCTTCCTCACTTTTTACCAACAATGGGTAATATGAGTGGTTTGGACACATATTTCAGCTATTTTTTTTAGATCCAGAAAAATAAGTACACAGATATGACTCAAGAGGTCATAACTCGAGACAGGGTTGCCAGATCATCAATGTTGTGGACTCGTTGGAAAGGTCTTTCAATTACCTAACTAACGAAGGGTCGGATGATGGATCTGGACATAGTAACATACATTTAAGTGAGATCCGGCATCAAAAAAGTACATAAATATCACTTAAGTGGTCATAACTCGATCAGGGTTGCCAGATATTCAATGTTGTGAACTCGTTGGAAAGGTTTCTTGATTACCTAACCAACGATGGGTTGGATGATGAATCCGGTCATCGTTTACATACATTTAAGTGAGATCCGGCTTCAAAAAAGTACATAAATATCACTTAAGTGATCATAACTCGAGACAGGGTTGCCAGATCTTCAATGTTGTGGACTCATTGAAAAGGTCTCTTGATTACCTCACCAACGATGGGTCGGATGATGGATCCGGACATCGTTTACATACATTTAAGTGAGATCCGGCTTCATAAAAGTACATAAATATCACTTAAGTGATCATAACTCGAGACAGGGTTGCCAGATCTTCAATGTTGTGGACTCGTTGGAAAGGTTTCTTGATTACCTAACCAACGATGGGTTGGATGATGAATCCGGACATCGTTTACATACATTTAAGTGAGATCCGGCTTCAAAAAAGTACATAAATATCACTTAAGTGGTCATAACTCGAGACAGGGTTGCCAGATCTTCAATGTTGTGGACTCATTGAAAAGGTCTCTTGATTACCTAACTAACGATGGGTCGGATGATGGATCCGGACATCGTTTACATACATTTAAGTGAGATCCGGCTTCAAAAAAGTACATAAATATCACTTAAGTGATCATAACTCGAGACAGGGTTTCCAGATCTTCAATGTTGTGGACTCGTTGGAAAGGTCTCATGATTACCTAACCAACGATGGGTCGGATGATGGATCCGGACATCGTTTACATACATTTAAGTGAGATCCGGCATCAAAAAAGTACATAAATATCACTTAAGTGGTCATAACTCGAGACAGGATTGCCAGATCTTCAATGTTGTGGACTCGTTGGAAAGGTTTCTTGATTACCTAACCAACGATGGGTCGGATGATGAATCCGGACATCGTTTACATACATTTAAGTGAGATCCGGCTTCAAAAAGTGCATAAATATCACTTAAGTGGTCATAACTCGAGACAGGGTTGCCAGATCTTCAATGTTGTGGACTCGTTGGAAAGGTCTCTTGATTACCTAACCAACGATGGGTCGGATGATGGATCCGGACATCGTTTACATGCATTTAAATAAGATCCGGATATATGTGAAAACACATTTTTATACATAACTTTTGAACTAGTTATCGAAACTTCAAACAATTCAATAGCGATGTATGGGACCCTAAACCAAGTCGAATGCACCTGGTTTGGTCAAAATTGGTTCATCCAGTGCTGAGAAAACTCAGTGAGAATTTTGGTCACATACATACATACACACACATACACACACACATACACACACACATACACACACACATACACACACACAGACATTTGTTCAGTTTTCGATTCTGAGTCGATATGTATACATGAAGGTGGGTCTTTGAGCTTTCAATAAAAAGTTCATTTTTAGAGCAGGATTATAGCCTTACCTCAGTGAGGAAGGCAAAAGGGTTGCATTTTATTTGCAATATTTTGAATTTTTTCAAATGGCTTTAACATTTACATTATTTAAAAAAAAAATGATTTCAATTTAAAACTCAGTTAACCTCTAAATTGAAATAATATCGTTTTTTACGAACTACTTTTGTAGCAGAATTACAAGTAAATTTGTTGTACAACAGTTCTAATAACCTCTGTTCAACCATTTTTTATCGAACAGTCAGTTGTAAGAACTTCTGTACATCTTGTTTGTCATACCAAGTATGCTACAAGAATTTTACCATTGATATTTTGAACATATGGTTTGTATTATTAGATTTATAACAAGTTTTTGTCTCTCGGCTCAAAAAACAATAAAAAAAAATATGATAATTGAAATGACAAGCCAGAATTTCCACAGTTAACAAAAACTGTGGTGACAAAAACTTTAACTTAAATGTGTTCAGCAGTTTTGTTTTTCAATCATAAAACGAAAAGGATAAAATGTTTGTTAAGTTGAAAACTAATTATTATGTTCATGTATTTTTCGATAAATTAAGAAAAAACTTGCAACTATTTTGAGTGCATTTTTCAAGGTACCTAATTTAAAAAATTGTAGTTCAAAATACTTCTTCTTTTACAAGAACCAACAAAAAAAATTCAAGGATTCTGAAACTTTAAAATACAGCGATTCCACCTCAAACCAGCAGGATCCAAATCAAAAGTGCTCCGATTTGGCTTAAATTTGACATAGAAGTTCATTGGCCAAAAAAATTAGACCCATTTTTTGGCGATTAGGGTGATACCATTCGAAATAGGGTAGTCCAGAAAATTACGCTTGTTGGGTTTTTTTTTTGCAGCTAACACTTTTTTTGAAACAATACCTGGGAAACGGTGAAATCAATTGAAGCTCGAATCAAACTTTCCAGAAAAAATGTACTGAGAACTCTTTTTTTTATGGAGAAGCACGGTACTTTAAGTTCGATTAATGTACCGAAATCCGACTTTTTCCAAGAAATCATTTTCTTAATCCTGTTATTCCTGATATTCAACATTTTTGTAAAATATTCTGAAAATTCATTTAAAGATAGTTGAGCCAAATAGCAGCAATTTTTATGTGGACCCTGCTGGTTTGACGTACATTTATCCTACAAGGTTCTACACGCAACCGAGGTCGGCCGATATTTGAGAGGGATCCCTCCCGAACTGAAGGGAAAAAACTTCCGTGCTCGGACAGGCGAGTTTTACCGCACGATGCTTGTGAGGGAAATCCACGAAAAAAAGCTTCACGCCGAAAACTGAACTTACACTCACACATCCAAACTTCTCACATGTATTGGTGGCATTTTATTTTTCCTTTTATGTCAATGTATTGGTGAACAGGGATCGTGTGTGTGAGTATTAGTGAGTTATTATGCTGATAAAAATGCTTCTTCCAAAAATGAAAAAAAATGTAGGAAAGTTTAGGAACACTTATTTTATTTCAATTTATTCACATTATCACAATAAAATCACTTCACTTTAAACTCACTCACTTTACATCGGCTGTGGTTGCTACAGCTGCGACGGCTTTTTTCTGTTGCTGCGACGGCTTGCTTTAGACCGGAATAATCCGGAGCAACCACTCCAACCGCATCATATCTGGCCTTCCAACGGTGCCGACTGGCGAGCAGTGTCGATGGCTTGTCCATCCTGTGTCAAGGTGTGGCCAACGGAACTTAACCCGCGACATTCCTGCAGTCGCGATGAAGTTCCGATGGCACCTGGGTGATGACGCTGAAAATTAAAGGGAAATTTAGGTTAGTTTAACAAAAACAGAACAAGTCGTAGCACCACAATCTAACTGTGAAGCTGCAAATT
Source organism: Culex pipiens pallens (assembly GCF_016801865.2). Lineage (NCBI taxonomy): Eukaryota > Metazoa > Arthropoda > Insecta > Diptera > Culicidae > Culex > Culex pipiens. The sequence goes on along the minus strand of NC_068937.1, from coordinate 99,977,188 downwards.
AAAAATTACCTGGTATACACTGCAAACTCCAACTGCCTCCCTTCTAGTTGAGAACTCATCAGTGCACTGCACTGCAGTGTTATATTTCGATTTGGTTCCGGCATGTTGCAACTTGAAAAAACACAGCCTCTCAAGTTGGAGGCTCCGGCGAACTGTCACTTTCATTCCACAGTGCAAGGTACATCAACGGTAGCGGGTATGGCAGATTTGATTTGCAAATAAAATAAAATTTAAAACTTAATCTTTCCTCATGCATTGTAGATGTTGTTGATATAGAATTGATTTTACATTATTTGTAAAAAAAATGTTTTTATTTGATCTACTTGTATTAAGTCAAACTATGTATCTCAACAATTTATAAATATTTTCTTTCTTATGACCAGAAAAGTTATACCTAAAAAAAGACAATTTGACAATTTGACAATTTGACAATTTGACAATTTGACAATTTGACAATTTGACAATTTGACAATTTGACAATTTGACAATTTGACAATTTGACAATTTGACAATTTGACAATTTGACAATTTGACAATTTGACAATTTGACAATTTGACAATTTGACAATTTGACAATTTGACAATTTGACAATTTGACAATTTGACAATTTGACAATTTGACAATTTGACAATTTGACAATTTGACAATTTGACAATTTGACAATTTGACAATTTGACAATTTGACAATTTGACAATTTGACAATTTGACAATTTGACAATTTGACAATTTGACAATTTGACAATTTGACAATTTGACAATTTGACAATTTGACAATTTGACAATTTGACAATTTGACAATTTGACAATTTGACAATTTGACAATTTGACAATTTGACAATTTGACAATTTGACAATTTGACAATTTGACAATTTGACACTTTGACAATTTGACAATTTGACAATTTGACAATTTGACAATTTGACAATTTGACAATTTGACAATTTGACAATTTGACAATTTGACAATTTGACAATTTGACAATTTGACAATTTGACAATTTGACAATTTGACAATTTGACAATTTGACAATTTGACAATTTGACAATTTGACAATTTGACAATTTGACAATTTGACAATTTGACAATTTGACAATTTGACAATTTGACAATTTGACAATTTGACAATTTGACAATTTGACAATTTGACAATTTGACAATTTGACAATTTGACAATTTGACAATTTGACAATTTGACAATTTGACAATTTGACAATTTGACAATTTGACAATTTGACAATTTGACAATTTGACAATTTGACAATTTGACAATTTGACAATTTGACAATTTGACAATTTGACAATTTGACAATTTGACAATTTGACAATTTGACAATTTGACAATTTGACAATTTGACAATTTGACAATTTGACAATTTGACAATTTGACAATTTGACAATTTGACAATTTGACAATTTGACAATTTGACAATTTGACAATTTGACAATTTGACAATTTGACAATTTGACAATTTGACAATTTGACAATTTGACAATTTGACAATTTGACAATTTGACAATTTGACAATTTGACAATTTGACAATTTGACAATTTGACAATTTGACAATTTGACAATTTGACAATTTGACAATTTGACAATTTGACAATTTGACAATTTGACAATTTGACAATTTGACAATTTGACAATTTGACAATTTGACAATTTGACAATTTGACAATTTGACAATTTGACAATTTGACAATTTGACAATTTGACAATTTGACAATTTGACAATGTGACAATTTGACAATTTGACAATTTGACAATTTGACAATTTGACAATTTGACAATTTGACAATTTGACAATTTTGACAATTTGACAATTTGACAATTTGACAATTTGACAATTTGACAATTTGACAATTTGACAATTTGACAATTTGACAATTTGACAATTTGACAATTTGACAATTTGACAATTTGACAATTTGACAATTTGACAATTTGACAATTTGACAATTTGACAATTTGACAATTTGACAATTTGACAATTTGACAATTTGACAATTTGACAATTTGACAATTTGACAATTTGACAATTTGACAATTTGACAATTGACAATTTGACAATTTGACAATTTGACAATTTGACAATTTGACAATTTGACAATTTGACAATTTGACAATTTGACAATTTGACAATTTGACAATTTGACAATTTGACAATTTGACAATTTGACAATTTGACAATTTGACAATTTGACAATTTGACAATTTGACAATTTGACAATTTGACAATTTGACAATTTGACAATTTGACAATTTGACAATTTGACAATTTGACAATTTGACAATTTGACAATTTGACAATTTGACAATTTGACAATTTGACAATTTGACAATTTGACAATTTGACATTTGACAATTTGACAATTTGACAATTTGACAATTTGACAATTTGACAATTTGACAATTTGACAATTTGACAATTTGACAATTTGACAATTTGACAATTTGACAATTTGACAATTTGACAATTTGACATTTGACAATTTGACAATTTGACAATTTGACAATTTGACAATTTGACAATTTGACAATTTGACAATTTGACAATTTGACAATTTGACAATTTGACAATTTGACAATTTGACAATTTGACAATTTGACAATTTGACAATTTGACAATTTGACAATTTGACAATTTGACAATTTGACAATTTGACAATTTGACAATTTGACAATTTGACAATTTGACAATTTGACAATTTGACAATTTGACAATTTGACAATTTGACAATTTGACAATTTGACAATTTGACAATTTGACAATTTGACAATTTGACAATTTGACAATTTGACAATTTGACAATTTGACAATTTGACAATTTGACAATTTGACAATTTGACAATTTGACAATTTGACAATTTGACAATTTGACAATTTGACAATTTGACAATTTGACAATTTGACAATTTGACAATTTGACAATTTGACAATTTGACAATTTGACAATTTGACAATTTGACAATTTGACAATTTGACAATTTGACAATTTGACAATTTGACAATTTGACAATTTGACAATTTGACAATTTGACAATTTGACAATTTGACAATTTGACAATTTGACAATTTGACAATTTGACAATTTGACAATTTGACAATTTGACAATTTGACAATTTGACAATTTGACAATTTGACAATTTGACAATTTGACAATTTGACAATTTGACAATTTGACAATTTGACAATTTGACAATTTGACAATTTGACAATTTGACAATTTGACAATTTGACAATTTGACAATTTGACAATTTGACAATTTGACAATTTGACAATTTGACAATTTGACAATTTGACAATTTGACAATTTGACAATTTGACAATTTGACAATTTGACAATTTGACAATTTGACAATTTGACAATTTGACAATTTGACAATTTGACAATTTGACAATTTGACAATTTGACAATTTGACAATTTGACAATTTGACAATTTGACAATTTGACAATTTGACAATTTGACAATTTGACAATTTGACAATTTGACAATTTGACAATTTGACAATTTGACAATTTGACAATTTGACAATTTGACAATTTGACAATTTGACAATTTGACAATTTGACAATTTGACAATTTGACAATTTGACAATTTGACAATTTGACAATTTGACAATTTGACAATTTGACAATTTGACAATTTGACAATTTGACAATTTGACAATTTGACAATTTGACCATTTGACAATTTGACAATTTGACAATTTGACAATTTGACAATTTGACAATTTGACAATTTGACAATTTGACAATTTGACAATTTGACAATTTGACAATTTGACAATTTGACAATTTGACAATTTGACAATTTGACAATTTGACAATTTGACAATTTGACAATTTGACAATTTGACAATTTGACAATTTGACAATTTGACAATTTGACAATTTGACAATTTGACAATTTGACAATTTGACAATTTGACAATTTGACAATTTGACAATTTGACAATTTGACAATTTGACAATTTGACAATTTGACAATTTGACAATTTGAAAATTTGACAATTTGACAATTTGACAATTTGACAATTTGACAATTTGACAATTTGACAATTTGATAATTTGATAATTTGACAATTTGACAATTTGACAATTTGACAATTTGACAATTTGACAATTTGACAATTTGACAATTTGACAATTTGACAATTTGACAATTTGACATTTTCAAATTTTGACATTTTGACATTTTGACATTTAGACAATTTTACATTTTTACATTTTTACATTTTTACATTTTTACATTTTTACATTTTTACATTTTTACATTTTTACATTTTTACATTTTTACATTTTTACATTTTTACATTTTGACATTTTCACATTTTGACATTTTTACATTTTTTACATTTTTACATTTTTACATTTTTACATTTTCACATTTTCACATTTTCACATTTTCACATTTTCACATTTTCACATTTTCACATTTTCACATTTTCACATTTTGACATTTAAACAATAAATAATTGCTTTGAGTCAAGTTAATTCAGCGCCTACCTGTTAGATAAATTTATCCTGGTTGACTGAAATAAGCAAGCACGCATACATGTACACATCACCGACTTGTTTGGTGTTTGGTATGGTGTTTACGAAATAAAACTGAAATAATTTGAGCTTTTCTTGCAATAGTATTCGTGAATTACAAAGTTCGCTTTGAACGTGAGGGATTTCCGTACGATTTGACTGGGACAATACACAATTTGATTTGGGAGGGCCTCCCTCGCGGATTTCTCGTTTGCGTGTACCAAGTTGGTTTTTTATCAAAATCCCCTGTATTTAATGTCAAAATGAGCAAAAATGCACCAAATAACTGATTAACAGAATAAATGTCTTCACATTACCAAAATTCACCATAAAAAGATAATAATCTATCAAAATTCCCTCCTGTTCAAGGAAAAAACTCCAAAGAAATGATGTGCTTTGCTTCTCCTTGAGATTAAAACCAATTTCAACCTGGTTAGTTTAAACAAGGGTTTTGATGAAACATCCATCGGAAAACAATTTCCTATTAAATAAGATAAACATTTTCAACTACAACAACAGCTACTTTCGCCGACCCATGTATGTCCGGAAGGCTATCTTCCGAACCAAATTGATCGACAATGCCTAACCTGTCTTACTTTTCCCCGAAATCTACCCCGAATCCATAGAAATCAAAACATTTCATGGCCCCGCACGTTTCACAAAAAAAACCCTCCAATCGCAAAGAGCACCGTTCGCGAAATCAACCCCTCATCTTTTTCACCTGAAGACTGTTTTCCCAAGAGGAGAAGAAAAAAAACCGAAACCTGAAGAGGGTAGCGGAAAGGAAAGCTCACGCAATTGGAAAATTGAAAGCCTATTGCTTCCCGGCGGCCAGTTTATCGTCATCTCGTCGTCGTCGTCTTCCGCTTGATCGTTCCGAAAATTTTCCGAAACATGAACGTGGACAATTTCACCGCCCTTCGGCGGGTGGGTTCGGTAGGTATCGAACCGATAAAAATCCGAAAGTGGTAAGAAAGAGGTGGATTTATTTGTGACCTGAAGGCAGAAAGAAAAGAAGTTTTGGTTGCTGATTGTTGGGAAGAAGGGACAAAGGGTTTACACTTAAGAAGTTTTGGCTCATCTATATAATAAAACTGATTTTGTGGAAACAAATTTTGAATTTACAATACAATTAAAATACATTTGTCCAATATCGTTATTTCATCAAGCAGTGGTTGTTTCATGCCTTTCTCATTTATTTTAGCTAATTATTTTAAAGATTTTGAAAGCATTTGACTTTTCAAATTTCAAAAAATCTAGCTAATGTGCTGATTAAGATTTTAGGGTTGCCAGATCTTCAAAATTCACTTTTTTTCCGAAAGTTTTCCAAATAATTTCAACATTGTATAAATTTTGACGTTTTCAGATGCCAATTTCATTGAAATATGCAACCTCCAGCCTTAAAAGATTATATAATTTATCTTAAGTGACGATACTTTATGATAGGGTTGCCAGAGTTTAAATTGTTTTTGAAGCAGGTTAAACAGTATTTGAAGTAAATTCCCGGGCAGACGGTAATAACAAAATTCATGCCATTTCAATAACAAATATTGTTAAAATAACAGAAAGTGTTATGGAATATTCTTGCAAAATCCATTTTTGCAGAAGAGTTTAATAACAGTTTATGTTATCATAACAAAATTTGTTATTGGTCTGATATTTGTTGAAAGCCAAAACAACTTTAGAATAACATTTTTTGTTATGGAAGAATACCACCAACTGTTATTGGGATGATCGGATTAGTTGTTAAAATAACAAAAAATAATAACAAAGATTTGTTCTAAGAATACCTAAAAATGTTATTAGTCTGTTATTACAATAACAATCCAATAACAAAAAAATCATAACGACGAATAACAAATCTTGTTATAAATAACATAAAATGTTATTGGCCTAGTACATTTAAATATCAAAAAGTGTTATTCCCAAGTTATTTCCATCTGCTCGGGTTCCATCAAAATATCACGGAATTTGGCTTTAAAAATGTAAAGCAAAGTAAATTTTCTAAAGTTCTCATTATTTTTGAAAGATCTGGCATCTTTGATATATTTTTCATTCATTTTTTAATTTTTTACTTGGCATAAACTTTTTGGTGAACTAAAGCAGGCTTTTTGTTTCGTCCATATAAGTCTTTTAACATTTTTGTCAGTTATTCATATTCATACAAAAATGGTAAATATTCAAGAACCGGTATCTTGGGATGGGATTATATTTTAGATATGGTGTCTTCAGCAATGTGTTACACTCTGAAAAATATCCCCAAAAAAATCTCTTTTTTTAAGTGATGTTTCCAAAATTGTTTTTTTTTTAAATGTTTTTCAAAGGATTAAAAATGCATCTTTTAAGCTCGTCAAAAGCAAGTTTTTTAAGTGATGTTTCCAAAATTGTTTTTTTTAAATGTTTTTCAAAGGATTAAAAATGCATCTTTTAAGCTCGTCAAAAGCAAGTACCACAGATCTTTCTAAAACATTATTTTCTTCTAAATAGCACAGTAAAATCTAAACATTTACTCTTCCTGCAAAGGCTTTTAAATTGATCTCAGTTGTAAGGGTCTCTGAATCTCCAGTCGGCAAATGAACATCTTGCCGTAAAACTGTAAAATTCTAATAAAACATTATTTGATATTGAAATGTTTCCGAAAAAAATCCCTAAAATCGTTTATAAAAGTATAACCATTTTTTCAATTGATATTTTTATTATTTTTTTATAAAATGAACTGTTTTCAAGTAATAGGCATTTGAGGATGGATTTTCGGCTAAAAATATGAATATTTTTAAATTAAAAAATGTATCCATTAACGTATTAACTCTCAAGCTCGAGAAAAAGTTGGGAATTCATATGGAAATTCCCCCTTTTTCTCGAGCTTGGGAGTTTAGGTGTTGATGTTCATTTTTAATAGAAAACTAGCCGTACAATTCTAGGGTTTTTTTTTTAAAGATCCTACCCGGGCAGGCGGGTAACAAATTTCATGCCATTTCAATAACAAATACTGCTAAAATAACAGAAAATGTTATGGAATCTTCTTGAAAAATCATTTTTGCATAAGAGTTTAATAACAGTTATGATAACATTAACTGTTATTAAACTCTCTAAATTTTTTATTGATCTGATATTGGTTGAAAGCTGAAACAACTTTGGAATAACATTTTTTGTTATGGAAGAATAACTCTAATTGCTATTAGGATGATCGGATTAGTTATTAAAATAACAAAAAATAATAACAAAGATTTGTTCGAAGAATAACTTAAAATGTTATTAGTCTGTTATAATTATAACAATCCCGGGCAGAAAGTTGCATCTTGGAAAAATCTACCCTTGTTCGTAAAAACACGAACAAGTCAAGTTCACCCCAGGGTATGGTTAAGAGATAACCGAACATGGCCACGAACATAAATTGTTCGAGGCGTATCTGCGAAAAATCTTGTTGAGTTTATTTGACCAACAATGCCACATCAAGTTGAGTTTATAGTAGCAAACAACTGAAATCTTCCAAAAATCATATCAAGTTCATAAAGTAGATTTTGATCCCAAAAATAATTTTATTGGTTTTTAATGCACCCCGCCACAATTCAGACCCTCCCCCCCCCCCTTCTTCCTCTTCACAAATATGAGTAATATTGCAGGAATATACGCACTTACATCAAAACAAGATTTTTCAAAGTTGAAAAATTATTTTACTTTAAAAACTCATTAAAAAATTGTGGAGAAAGCGTTGAATTGCCAAAATGTCACAATAATTTTCCAAATCACGAAAAATCCAAAGTCTCTATTTCCATTTTTTTTAATTAAAAATAAATGTTTATGAAAATATTCCTAAAATTGCATAAGTCCAAAAATCCACAAAAAATTTCAAAAAGCCTGGTAATGTTTCTTATCAAAATAATTTTTCAAAATGTTGAAAAATATTCAACTGGCTGAGAGCAAAAATTTCGCAAAGTCCTGAAAATCTAATAAATTCTACCAAAAATCTTGTCGTGATACGGATCCCGTAAATTTTCTAAGTGCCGGAACGATTTTTGTAGGGGGTATATCAATAATTATTAAAAACCGACTCTCGAATTTCAAAATTTCAATGAAGACGTTTTGTTAGGGACATTATTTTAGGAACAAACTGATGTTTTTGTAAAAATCGGACGAAAATTTCCTGTAATTTCGACGATTTTTCCGAAATTTTGGTTCAAAGCAAAAATAAACATCAAAATAATTTGTCATGTTTCCAAACTCCCAAAAATTTTCTAAGTCCCAAATTTTTTTTTCAGTTTCCTGTTCTCGAAAATTTTCTAAGTGTTGAAAATATTTTACTGGCCGAAAGCCAAAATTTGGTTAAGTCCAAAAAATCAAATTAATTCTACCAAAAATCTTGTCGTGATATGGATCCCGTAAATTTTCTAAGTGCCGGAACGATTTTTGTAGGGGGTATATCAATAATTATTAAAAACCAACTTTCGAATTTCAAAATTTCAATGAAGACGTTTTGTTAGGGACATTATTTTAGGAACAAACTGATGTTTTTGTAAAAATCGGACAAAAATTTCCTGAAATTTCGTCGATTTTTCTGAAATTTTGGTTCAAAGCAAAAATAAACATCAAAATAATTTATCATGTTTCCAAACTCCCGAAAATTTTCTAAGTCCCAAAAAAATGCTTTTTCTGTAAAAAGTAAAGAATTAAAAAATATACGCAAAAATTTCAAAGTCCAGCATAAATAAAATCAAACTTTAAAATATCAGCTCATGAAAATTATTCTAAGTGTCGGAAATTGAAAATTATGTCAGTGACTGCTAATTTTTCCAAGTCCAAAAAAACTACCACTAACAGCTTAATATCAACTGTAGATAATGCAGTATGATCATGGAATATACTTTCCATGATACGCAGTCGGTTTCATAAGTCGTCATAACTCGAGGAGTTTACAGCAAGATGCGAATAAACAAGCCAAGATAGTTCGAAGTTATCGCCACCAACTCACTTTCCGCCCGGGATCCAATAACAGAACAATCATAACGACGAGAAACAAATCCTGTGATAAATAACATAATATTTCATTAGCTAAGTATTTAAAAATATCAAACAATGTTATTTGCAAGTTATTTCCGTCTACTCGGGTATAAACATATGAAACACAAAAGCTTCTGGGACCTTTAAAAAAAACTCAATATTTTTTCTTTTTGGAGCATTGCAAAGAACTTAAAATGATATAAATAACATTTTCTAAGCGTGAAATCAAATTGAATAAAATTTGCAATGGCCTTACTTCTTTTCAGATAAATTTGCCTGCTGTCAGTGAGGTTCATCATCATTTCAGTCAATTTTCAAAAAAAATGAAAATAACATAGGCTAATTTAAAAATAAATTTGTTTATGTTCCAGACATGACCAGCATGTATTGTTAGATAACGGAAATACTTTTAGAAAAATCACCTTATGAAGTTTTTGAATGACCATTATGAATTTATCAGACGAATGAGGTTAAACTTTCAAAGTTGAAGAATTTACCTTTCATTTGGTGTATAAATCGTGTTTTTTTATGACAACTACCAATCTTGAATTAAAAAAATATTGAGTAAAAAATCAAGCTGATATTCTAGCATTTTTCAAAATAGAGCAATTCCAGCTCAAATAAGGACCTAGTTAAGCCATATTTGTGTTTATGGAGCCAGTAGTACTCAAAAATAACATTTGAGAAGGGCGCAGTTATTTAAATATTTTTGTATTTTGCAATTTAAAAATTACTGTATCTCAAAGCCGTTGCATCGTATCAAAAAGTGGTCAAAGACAAACTTGTAGGAAATTGGATGGGCTTTCTGAAAAAAATACACTGAAGCAAAAATACACGCCACTTCTATGAGAATTTTTAATTTTAAAGTTTAAAAGTTAAATTTCAAGGTGTTGTCACGATTTTTTTTCGTTCAAAATTTTTAAGTAAATAGCCTAAGATGTTACAAAAAGACTCACGAAAAATGCAGGATGGCATGTCTCTCCTTAAAAAAATACAAAAATCATTTATTGAAACTGTTTTTTTTTTGAAAAGTGGTCTAAACGTCAACATTTTTAAAAACCGATAGTGGGAATCGATTCCCCAGACAATTTTACATAAAAGTCCCCATATTAACCATTGTCCAATCCTTGAGAAGATACAGCGTTTTTGAAAATACAAATGTTGAAAAAATGGGTTTTTTTGTGGTTTTTGGCAATTTCTATATAACAAACTTGGTTTTTCAGTCTCGTAAATATTTTTACCGGAAAGCTCGTCCAATTTCCCATAAGTTTGCCTTTAACAGCTTTTCAATTTGACTCGTTTTAATATTTACGGGTTCCAGGTTTCTACCACACTGAAAAATATATTCTATTTTCAGTTATGAGCAATGTAGTTAAACTTATATCTGTAAGCCCATACAACCAATTGAAACGCTGTTATAGGCAAACTTATGGGAAATGAGACGAGCTTTCCGGTAAAAATATTTACGAGACTGAAAAACCAAGATTGTCATATAGAAATTGCCAAAAACCAAAAAAAACATTTTTTTCAACATTTTTATTTTTAAAACCGCTGTATTTTCCCAAGGATTGGACATAGGACAGTAGTCAATATGATAGACTTTTATATAAAATTTTCTGGGGAACCGATTCCCGCTTTCGGTTTTAAAAAATTTGACGTTTAGATCACTTTCAAAAAAACAGTTTTAATAAATAATTTATGTATTTTTTTAGGGAGAGAGTCGTGAGTCTTTTTGTAACATCTAAGGCAATTTACTCAAAAAATTTGAACAAAAAAAAATCGTGACATCACCTTGAAATTTAACTTTTAAGCTTAAAAAATTTAAAATTCACATAGAAGTGGCATGTATTTTTGTTTTAGTGTATTTTTTTCAGAAAGCCCGTTCAATTTCCTACAAGTTTGTCTTTGACCACTTTTTGATACGATGCAACGGCTTCGAGATACAGTAATTTTTGAATTGCAAAATACAAAAATATTTAAATACCTTACACCCTTCTCAAATGTTATTTTCAAGGCTTATATATGCCTAGGATACCATGTCCACCAAGTTTTATTGAAATCGGAGAGGGTCAAGTACAAAAGTACCAAACAAAATCTTGATTTGAGCTGGAATTGCTCAATAGTTTCTTGATTTCAACAGTACGTATTCTCAGCATGCAATCAACATTCATACACAGACCAATAAACCATGAATAATTTCCTCACAAATATTTAAACGCATCTTAAAGGCACCGAATTGGATCACCACCGCCAGATAATTCACACCCACTTCAATTGGGTCATTGGAAAATTTCATCGCCCAATAAGATGTAAGTGAGAGGAGGGGATGGGATAAACTTTTTCCATCCCACCACCCAACCACCATCTCCTTACCTGCTCTGATTAAATTTTTCTCACACCCCCTCCCACTCTGCAGACGAAATGATTAAATTGATTCGCACTCAAAAGCTGAGGAGAAATGAGGGGGGAATGGTGCGAAAAATTGGTGAAACCTCTCGAATCCGAGCGAGGTGTCGAAAGCCCAAATCATCTTGATGAAGTGAATTCCAATTTGGTTGTGGGGGGTGAAAATCGAGATTGATTTTGAGATCAAAAAAAAATTCCGAAAACAACTCGGAAATCATGTAGAAACGGAAATTTTAACCAGCGAATTACGTCACTCCTTTTTGGGCGCTGTCACGTTCAAAACAGAAAAAAAATACTGTAAATTCTTCCGCCCGGATGGTATGCAACGTGCGCAGCAGCAGCAAACACTCGTTAAAACGGAGTTGCTGAAAAATTTAAAAAAGTATCATTCCGGTGCTGGAGTGGGTATCAAACTTTGGCGCAATCAGCAATGATAAGGGATTGGGAAATTGAAAATCCAGCATCGGATACCAATTGTTTGATGTGCTGGAAAACTCGGATGCCAATTCGGCAGGAAAATGAGCAATTTAAAAAAAGATCGAAGGAGGAGGGGATGATGGTAATTTTAAGGTTTCCATGTCAAATTTAAGAAATTTCTAAAAATTATTTAAAAAAACATGCCAAGAAATTTTGATTTCCCAAATTTGTACAACCGATTATTGTAGACTGTTAAAAATACATGAGTCATTCTATACCAACTCACTCAAAATCTTACAAAATTGTCCTGACCACTCTTTAATTTTCGTGAAACTCAGTTTTTATGGGTTGGGCCCTGATTACTAATCCAATGTAAATTTGTCGATATCTTCTTTGTTTAGGTGGGATGACCACCCAATTTGTTTTTGCTTTGAAAAAGTACACTCAAAATAAAAAAAACTTTTTTTTTATTAAAAAAGTTGCAGGTGGTTATGTTACACATGACCAAAATGACGAAGAACTTTACGTTAAGCTCTGGAAATTAAATCCTTTTAAAATTTGAGTAATTTTATTTTCAGTGCAAGTTTTTTCTAAAAAAAACCCATTTTTTTTTTTTAGAAAAACTTGCACTTGCATGTTTTTGCTCTTTTGAAAGTTAAAATTCATTTCACTCTGAAGTTTGACCCATATTGCCCAAAGTGTCGATGTCGAATTCATTTCAAAAACGGATCATTCATCGAAGTTGAACCGAGTTTAAACACTTGTGCCATCTTTCGTTTCTTAACTGTAAAAATCAAGAGGTATGTAATTTTATGGAAAATTTTAAATTTGTGCAACGTGAGCGCACGGCAAAATTTGTTCTGTCAAAGTTGCAAAATCACGATTTCCTAAATTGATTTTATGTTTTCAAGTTATGATTCAAGTCGATTTACAACTTCTCTGGGGTAGATTCGAAAAGTAGATTAAACCAATAAAATGGCATTGTCTCACGATATTTTACAGCTGTGTAACGAAAAAAGGCGCAAGTTTTAAAACTATTCAAGGACGTTAACGATTCTATCGTTATCGTTGGGACAATAACGATAATTTATCGTTATCGTTATTCCGATAATTCTATCGGCGATAATTTTATCGACGATAACGGTCGATAACTTTTATTTAATATATTTCTTAAATTGACTAAATTCAACCAAATTATGTTGAATTTTCAAGCTTCCTCTGAGTAGATATTTTATGATATTATTGTTAGTTTCAAAGTATAAATACTAGAAAAAAAATCACAAAATGCAGTATTTTCTCGAAAAAACTCATATTTTTATATTTCACAATGTGGGTATCAAATGATTCAAAATTATGCATGCATTTTCACTGTTTTAGAGTTTTTTTAATGAAATACTCAATTTTCACAAAAAAGTGTTTTCTCGAAAATACTTAAATTTTTATAATCCAAAATATGGCTATCAAACGATTCAAATTTGCATGCATTTTCACTGTTTTAGAGTTTTTTGATGGGTATATCAATATTAAAATTGAGTATTTTCAAGAAAATACGGTATTTTCTGAAAACTTAGTATTTCATTCAAAAAACTCTAAAAAAGTGAAAATGCAGGTAAAATTTCGCTTCGTTTGAAACCCATATTGCAAATTACAAGAATTTAATCACTTTCAAAAAATACGGTGTTTTGTGAAAATTTTAGTATTTCATAAAAAAAACTCTAAAACAGTGGAAAAGCACTTCAAATTTCGTTTCGTTTGATACCCATATTGCAAATTATGAAAGTTTGAATACTTTCAAAAAAATACAGAATTTTGTGAAAATTTTAGCATTTTAATTCATAAAACTCTAAAACAGTGAAGTGCATGCAAAATTTCGAATCGTTTGATACCCATATGCGAAATATATTTTTTAAGTATTTTCGAAAAATGTGTGAAAATTTTAGTATTTCATCCAAAAAACTCTAAAACAGTGAAAAAGCACTTACAATTTCGTTTCGTTTGAAACCCATATTGCAAATTATAAAAATTTGAGTACTTTAAAAAAAAACGGTATTTTGTGAAAATTTTAGTAATTTATTCAAAAAACTCTTCAATAGTTAAAATACATGCAAAATTTCGAATCGTTTGATACCCATATTGCGAATTATAAAAATTTGAATATTTTCGAAAAAATACGGTATTTTGTGAAAATTTTAGTTTTTTATTCAAAAACTCTAAATCAGTCAAAATGCATGCAATGATTCGAAACTTTTGATACCCATATTGCAAATTATACAAATTTGGGAACTTTAAAAAAACAGGGTATTTTGTGTAAATTTTAGTATTTCATTAAAAAAAACTCTAAAATAGTTAAAATACATGCATAATTTCGAATCGTTTCATACCGATATTGCGAATTATAAAAATGTGAATATTTTCGAAAAAATACGGTAATTTGTGAAAATTTTAGTTTTTAATTAAAAAACTCTAAAACAGTCAAAATGCATGCAATGTTTCGAAACTTTTGATATCCATATTGCAAATTATAAAAATTTGGGAACTTTAAAAAAAACATGGTATTTTGTGTCAATTTTAGTATTTATGCTTTGCAACTTACTAAATTATCAAAAATTATATTCTAAGCGAATGCATTGAAAATTCAACATGATATTGATGGATTAAGTCAATTTAAGAAAGATTTAAAAAATGAGTTATCGTCCCTTATCGGCGATTAGATTTTCGCCGATAGTCTTATCGAAATAACGATAACGACGACGACGATACTTCTATCGAATAACAACCTTGAAACTATTGTTCAAATTATTCAATTCTACATAAAATTCGCTTTGACACTATGTGTATGGCTATGAAAATATCAGAAAAAACTGTTTATTCCAAACGGATTTTCTGATCGATTCAGTGTCTTAGGAATAATTGCAAAAAAAAAATAACCTTCTTTTTTACATCTTTCACACATGGTTTGAACTGGCAAAAAATGGCAGTGTTGCCAATTTTTTGAAAAAAAAACATTAAAATTTGAAAACCTGCGAAAAAAGACCTACAATATTTTATTTTAAATTTAAAGTTAAATTTTCAATCTAAAGGTTCTTTTCGCAAAATTATGTTTTTTTTTTTAAGAAAAAATAGCAACGCTGCTGGTTGAGTTTTGACTAAGCGATTGTTGTTAAAAAACGTTGATTAATCCACCTTCAGGTGGTTGGTGCCTTCCTCACATACATAAAGTGAATACACTACACAGCATCAAAAAAGTATTTCAATAACACTTATTTTTATCAAAATATCTGAGATCCGGCCTAAAAAACTGTATTAAAAACACTACAGTACTTATAACTTTTGATGAGTTGTCAGATACTCTATCTTTTGGACGCGTTGGAAAGGTCTTTTGATTACCCATCACGATAGGTCGCATGGTAGATCCGGACAACGTTTTCATTAAAATATGAGAGATCCGGCCTCTAAAAAGTGTAAAAAAAACACTTAAGTGGTTATAACTTTTGATTGGGTTGTCAGATCTTCAACGTTTTGGGCTCGTTGGAAAGGTGCATATTTTTCGGTGCACGGACTTACAGACATACACACGCACAGACATTTGTTCAGAATTTGATTCTGAGTCGATAGGTATACGTGAAGGTAGGTCCACGAGGTCGAATAAAGAAGTTTATTTTTGACATTTTTGACCATATTATTTTTTTGCTTCTATTTTTTTTTCAATTTTTAGGTCATAAAAAAAGTACCCCCAAAGTTTAGGCTAATTAAAAAAAAAACAAAAGAAAAAAAATCTAATGACTATGTTGGGCCGTTCAACTCCATGCAAAACTTTGTAAATTAGCATCTCATTACGTTTGCAACACAAGCGTCCACTTGAAACCACTTGGAACCCTTGTCACCACTGCGGGAAATCACCAGGAAAATCAAAACATTCTTAGGAATTCTCATATTCCAGGGCCGATGCCAGCGGCAGCGGTCGCAAATGGATTTCAAACGAATAACAAATGTGCGATTATGTTCTTGAGTCGGAAATGACAGCAGAAGTCTAACTTTAAGATTAAAATCTTAAAAAACGTGTTTCTATCATTTTAAGGCAATTTACCAAAATTCGCCTAATCATAATAGGAGACTTTTTGAAAACCATAAAAACCCGCAAAAAAAAAAGAAGACACACGAACAAATCCATAAACTGCTTACGGCCAATTTGGGCACGTCCAGGCTCTCAACGGCAGCAGCAACAGCGTCCCTCACTACTGACGGTGCTTTGGTGTGGGCGAGCAAATCGTTTTATGAATATATTAACTATCTTTTTCGAGTTGGCTTTCTGTTCTCGCTTCGAATCATCACCTCGGCTTGGGCTTTAGTAGAGCCTCCGGGGGGGCTGTTGCTCTGTTTGCTGTTGCTAAATACCGAACTGGAGAGCACTGGGGAAAAAAGTTTCAAGTTGAGTCTGTAGAAACCATAAAAAAGTCGTTTTCATAGCACCGTCGCTCGGAAGGCACGTCGCCGGATAAATCTTCAAGTTGGCCAAAAGAGCTATTTTCGTGTTGATTATTCCAGACCTTTTCATCGCATCGTTGCTTGGAGGGCACGCCAACTGAAAAGTAGATTTTTTTGGTGTTTTTCTTACTGTGTCCCCCTTGCGGCGACCATTCGTAACACTCCGGCAGCCGTCGTCGTAGATATCATAATTACGTTGAGTGGTTTTTGCTTCTCTCTTCGGAAAAACCGCCTCAAGGAGAAAAGAATTGATGTTTATGAACTCTTGGGCCATTTTTCGCCACTTTTTTTTTTCTCGGCAACATCCGATATTAGTTGTGTTTTGTTGTTGTTGCCAGCCATAAGTATACACTTCATCGGGCTAAGTTTGTTATTCTAAGCAGCTTTCGTTTGGCCCGGTGCAAGGTGCTGATACTGTGTATTAGGTGCTGGAATCGAAATCTTGATCTTGGCAGTGTTGCCAGATCTTCGGAAAAACTAAATTTTCTTTTATTCGAAAAAAACTAGATTTCTGGCAACCCTTCCGGACAGAATCGCACCCCCAAAATTAGGATATAATCACATCGCACTTTGGGCGCACTAACAGGCCAGTGTTGCCAGCCCAACCCAGGCGGAGGAGAAAAACAGAACTCTTGGCCCATAAAAGCGCCGCTCGGTCGGCCGTAAGATCTCATTTAGTATTAACATTTAGTGGCGCGCGTGTGTGTGTGTGTGAGTTTGCTTTCACTTTGTAGAAGGCCTGGGTCTGGTCTGGAATCTTGGCCCAAGTCAACACGGCCATTATCCGACGGGGCGCGCGGAATAGCTCGAGCGTTGGTCCAGCCAAAAATGACCGTAATCATTATTAGGAGTGGGGGTTTTGCTGGGAGCCGAAAATATTCGGTTTGGTTTATTAATAGTGCACGTGGCTGGAATGGCCCCTCAGAAATGGGCGCAATGTGATGGGAAATAGGAAAATGTAATATAAAATTACCATCAAAATGCTATCTTTATGGCAACACTGTTTAATACTTAACAATCAGCTTAAAAATGATCAAGATACAAGATAAATAAAAAGAAGCATTATTTCACTTTTTAGACTGAGTTTGTACCAATTTAAAAATATCAACCTATATTTATTTGGGTTTTTTAAGCTTGCCTTTCACAACATTATAACGTAAGGGCCAGCCTTTATTTTTGCGTATTATTTGTCATGGCTAAAAAATGACAGTATTATTCTGGGTACCCTAATGCACAGTGGTCCAGATCGCAAAATTAAGGGGAAAATTAATTTTCCGGAAAATGGTGAAGTTTTGGAGCTTTGGTCTTCTAAAGGTGTTGTTGAGCTTGCCAATCCAAGCAAGTTTATCGAAGCCACCAAAATTTTACCTCGCTCGGGGTATTTAATATCTTCATTTGAAAATGTCTAATTTTTAAGGGAAAAGTGTATGAAACCACCCTAACGAAATGTTTTTTTTTCAGTTGTTTTTTTCCCTCTAAACCTGAATTTGCATTCAGAATTAAGCCAAACTGTTAAAATATCGATTTTTTGGTTCGCTCTCTTAAAGGTGGTATTAGACTATGACAAACAAACAAACCTGCACTTTTTGACAGTTTGCCTGCTTTGTTTGTTAACCTGCATTTTTTTTTTGCAGAAACGTTAGCCAGCAAACATTTTGCTTTGTTTGTGTGTTTGGCAAACTGTCAAACACGAAAAAGTGCGATTTTTTTTGTTTGATATAGTATAATACTTCCTTTAGTGAATCGGCTCTTTTGAGCGGCTCGCTTTTGTTTGCCTGCCTCAATTTTCTGCACTCAAGTGGATGCTAAAAAGTTCTTTTCTGAACTGTTTTTTTTTGCGATGACAAGTAGGCGGTTTCGTCATTTAAGAATGACAGGGAAAGTAAGCCATTCCAAAATGAAAATTAAAAAAAAGTTTAAACAATTTTTCCATGTGCATCCTTAACGAAATTAGGGTTCTAATATACTGTGCCAACCTTATAATCGAAAAACCATCATCATCCTGTAATGATTTGACCTGCACAGTGACGTTTTTGTTTGGATTTTGTTCATTTTCCAAGAAAAATCGTACTCTATAGACATGGAATTGAAAACCATGTTTATAACCTTGCTGCAGATTAACGTTTTTGGACAGATTCTGATCAAACAGGGCTGCGGAGTCGGCTCATATTTCAAGTGACTCCGACTCCGACTCCGGCTTTCTGTGATGAGCCGACTCCGACTCCGACTCCAACTCCGGCCTACCAACTCTAGCCGACTCCGACTCCAGCTTTCAAAAAATGGTTGGCTCCGACTCCGACTCCGACTTCACATATTTTTAAATATTTCAAAAGTTAGTTAACGATTATTTCGAAAACATTGATAAATAGGATTGTTTAAAAACTCTCTAAGTGGAAAAAAAAACCGGAAAAAAAGTTTCTAGTTTTACAAGTTTCAGACGTTATTGAAACACAAATAAGCAAAAACTCCAGTTTTGAAGTCATTTTCAGAAGAACAGTTTGGTGAGTAAATTTGGATTTATTTACTTAACCTCTAATTTTCATTAAATTTATTAAAAGCTAAAATATTAAATTGTTATTTTTTTAATGATCATTAAAAGAAAGCTGGCCTCAATGATAGATTCAACATATAAATTCAATTTGCTCACTTTTAGGTTGACATTTATAAGAAGCACAGTGTCTATCATAGTCACCTTGTTTTTTTTTTAAATAACAATTTTAAGGGTGCACAGCAACCAAGGAAGTTGTTGTCTTCTTATTCCAAATTAGTCAAACTTACGGACCCAATTCTGCAAGAATCTGATTGTAAAAATAGTCAAACTTTGTTGTAAATAACTTTGACGGTGCACATCAACCAGAGCTTTTGCACTCAGATTTTTGTTACTGACATTTTAGTATCTTCAAAACTACGGGTACTATCGAAATATTTTTCTATTCATCCCCTAATGTAATGTCCACAAAGTAATTTACAACAAAGTTTGACTATTTTTACAATCACGTTTTTACAGGATTGGGTCCGTAAGTTTGACAGTTTTGGAATAAGAAGACAACAACTTCCTTCGTTGCTGTGCTTCCTTGAAGATAGTAATTTAGGGGATGAATAAAAAATCATATCGAGAGTTCCCGTAGTTTTGAAGATACTAAAATGTCTGTAACAAAAATTTGGGTGCAAAAGTTCTGGTTGATGTGTAACGTTAAACGAAACTATTTTTTAAAGCTCCATTGATATTTTTAAGACGTACCTAGACATCACGCCATGGCTGAAGATGATTATTATTACAAATCAATGTATCTAAAAGAAATCCTCGTGGTCAGGACGCTTAAGGGGTCCCTTTCAAATATCCGTGACCTAGAAAATATTTTACCTAGGAGTTTTAGAATTATTTGAATTTTTTTTATGTTTAAAGGAGGCGCACGACACTTTCTAATCTTCACCTAAAACGAAGCTTTATGAATGGTAATACGCCTCCATCAAAATATATGAAAAAACTTAGAATTGGATAAAAAACAAAAATCCACAGGTTAAATATTTTCTAGGTCACGGATATTTCAAAAGGAACCTTAAGCTACCTTTCCAAGAAGATTTTTTTAGATACATTTAGTTGCAATGATAATCACCTTCCGTCATATAAGCGTGGGACAAACAGTATGCGAAAATTCTTACGGGTTGAACAATTTGATCATTTTGATTTTTTTTAATAATATTTGAAATATAAATAAAAATCCTATCATTTTTCTATATACTTTTTTTTATCTTGAAATCCTATCCTATCCTGAAATCTTGAAATTTGTTCAACGATAATTTGCAACAATAACAAAATAGTTTGCCTGAGGATCAACATTCTCAGATTTTAGTAGTGAAATAGTAAACATTCAATGATGATTTCAAAATTAGTTGCAATTTTTTTTTATATATTGTTTGTCAGTTTTAAATATTTTAAGCGCAACACATTGATTTTTTTTATAAACAAAATGCGCATGTTGAGTTCCAAGTAATAGATTGTTATAATCGTTGATTATTTGTTGGAGGAGTTTTACTGTCAGTGTTTTTCCATTAATAGTGATTATTATTTTTTTATCTTTTGTTGAACCTCGTAACTTTTGATTGAGTTAAAACCTCCAAAACATTCGCTATCGGGGTATAAGATGACTGTGTGTGTACTTTTTTCAGAAAGAACTGGATTAAATTTGGTCAAATTTGAATTTAAAGGGTACATAAATATCGGCAAAAGGATGCAGTCAAAAATCAATTAAATATTTCTGACTACAAAACCAATATTGTTTTTAATTTGTTGAGTTATGATGATACTACATACTTGGGTAAGAGCTGAATAACAGGTTATCATTTAGTGATCATAGATCTCTTAAAAAAATTGCAAAAATGCATGCGCTGCGACTTGAAAACAATAAAAAATATAAGAAGTTTTGTAAATTAAGCTGTTTATAGCGAATAGTGAAAAAAAAATTTTTTTGATAAATTTAAGATAACTCCGACTCCGACTCCAACTTCGGGTATTTAGAAATTTTCGGCTCCGACTCCGACTCCAGCTAATAAAATTCAGCCGACTCCGGCTTCGACTCCGACTCCAGCTGTTCGAGTTTTGACGACTCCGACTCTGACTCCGACTCCGACTCCACAGCCCTGTGATCAAATTCTGGAAAATTCGAAATTAAAAGGGTAATTAGGTTCTGATTACTTTAATGCAGCTTCAATTTGTGAAAAATATGCCGTTGCTCAAACCAATTTAATATCTCTCCTTTAATTTCTCAGCATAACCTCACAGGTGGGAGAACCTTTCCCTTGAAACAAGATATTAAATTGACGGCTGTGGTGGCCAACCGGAACCAGAACCGCAATTCCCATTCCCCCTTCCAGGAACACACACACACACACACAAAACTAATAAGAGTGCCTTAGTGAAATATCCTCTAATTGAATTTGAATGAAGTTGGTCGTTGCCGCGCGGCACACGTTCACTCGGCGGAAGAGGAAGTTGGAAATGGCAGAAAGAACGGGATTCCTCTAGAGCGGTTGGCCCCGGAACAAACTGCTTCCTTTAAGGGGGGGGGGGGGGGGCGGGGAGCTTACCTGCGCCCAACGCATATGTGAGCTGGGGTGGTTCTTGGGGACATTTTGTAGTAGCCTTTTCCACTCTTACTCAACCGTGAACTGTCACTAGAGCAAGTGGGATAGACTGGTTGTTTACACTCAAAGTTTCGCCCTTTTGAAAAGTGACTACGGAATAGTAAATATTGATTTTTGTATATTTTTGGGTAATTCAAATTTAAATAACTAGGTATTTCGTACATTCAATCTGATCTTCACTTGATCTACAGTGCTCTTGCTATTGTTCTCACCAACCCGCACTTGACAGCTTCGCTCAGAAGCAGCCATGCCAGATATACAGATAAATCTGTATTATACAGATTTTTCGATCCCAAAAATCACAGAATCTGTATAAACAGATTTTTATTAAATGATTTTATTTAAAAAATTCAACAATTTAATAATTGAATTATGCGTTAATATGATTAAAAAGCTTAAATCTATTGTTAAAAGTCTAAAAAATCTTCTATGGCTTCGAATTTGACATGATACAGATAAAATACAGATTTATTTTTAAGAAAATACAGATCTACCTCAAAATAATCTGGCATCGTTGCTCAGAAGCTCTTCGGCGCTCGCAGCGCCGCGGTCGTTCCGAGAACTACCCCACATTCCCTACCCAGACTTACACAGCCAGGCAATATGAATGTGATTGCGTGTGTTTGCGACTTTTTGGGAAGGAGGAAAATAGCAAGCATAATTGAATTCTGGTGTCCTGGTCCCTTTCGCGAGCCGGAAAATTGGGCGACGTTGGAGAGCCTCACTTTTGGGAGGTGTGGTGGGTGGAATTATTTATCGGGAATGAAATGCCAACTGTGCGACGACCACGACTCCGACAGAATTTCGGTAAATTAAGACATTCGATTAGCACAATTCCGACGTCGTCGACGTCGTTGGAATTGGAATGCAAATTGCGTGATTTTAATCCCTCCCCCCCCTCCCGTTTCTCGTGTGTTTATGGCTTTTATGAGTTCAGGAGTGGCTGTTGAGAGCAATAAATTAGCGTTTTTATTGCATTTGGATTGGTGGTGGAAGGGGGGCGTTATGTTCCATACTTGTGTAGTGGGTGCCTGTGAACAGAAGTTCCAACCAGGGGTGATAATGACACTTGGGTGGAATTTCAGATTAACTAATTAACTTCATGCTAAGCCTTGTGGGTACTCGAGCTTATGAAGCATACCGTGTGGATTATGTCAAATGAATTTGTTGAACAACTTTTAAACATTTAAAAGTAGACAATTACTGAGACTGTTGAGAAATTCAATACCCAAGCCAATTTCAACTGTATTCAACAGCATGGCGATATAAATAAATTATTAGTCGACTCTTCAGCCCTCCGTTATCGATAGGCCCCAATATCAATCGACTCCAAATCCCATCCATTTTCTGCGAAAACCCCTTCTCTAAAGCTCGATCAATCGTGCGATAAGAATAAATCGACTGTCTAAGAAAACCCCGTAAAACCCCTTTCTTTGAAGATTTGCCCCACCGATAGCCGAGCCGAGTCTCCAAACTCCCCGATGCAATCACCGTAACCATCAACATTCAATTGGCTTCCCGGGAAAATAAGAAAAGAAAACAAACTTTTCACTTGACAGAAAGCCCTCTTCACCGGTCGTCCCAAATCATATGCAAGATTTATTAGGGCGGTTCATTAAATTGCTCCGCCTGATTGAGTCGAGTCATTCGCAGAAGTTTCTTTTACTTTCTGGAGAGGCTCTCGATCAAAAAAGGTTGACATTGAACATAAGTTGGGTTTTGGTCGACTGTGCGACGCTCTACCCTAGAAGAGAAGCGATTCCAACTGTATGCTTGTTTATTCCGGTCGACGAGAAAAGGGGCAAGCAAAGTTGTTTCTTCCTGACCTCAGAGGAATCAAAGTCTCGGAAAGGATACAACTCTTTTTTTTTTTGCTTGCTTGCTTGCTGGTTCGTCAAATCAGTGGGGGGTTCGCGCCCACACGTGGTTCGTGAGTTTATGGCCGGGCCAGAGACAAACAGAGCAATTTTGTGGGTAGGTGCTAGAAGCCAAGAGATGGCGCTGCGACTTGACGGCGTTCTGCAAGGCGTAGCAAAGGGTTTCAGACTCTTTACAGTGCCAAGTAGATTATGAACAAGTCTGAGAACGTTTTTGATCTCATGATCCGTTGAAAATTACAACTTTTCAATGTTTTCACTACTACTCAAGAGATGGCGCCACCAGGAAACTCTTGAGATATCAATGCTAGTGACCTTCCAACGATTCGTTGATTCGAAATGAACGTGGGTCGTGAGTTTGTGGCCGGGTCAAAGTCAAACAGATCAATTTTGTGTGTTTTCGCTAGAAGCCAAGAGATGGCGCTGCTTCTTAAATGCGTTTTTAGGGGTTTACCAACAAGTTTCAGTCTTTTCACAGCTACGAGTAGATTATGACAAGTCATCAAACGTTTTTGATCTCATGATCCGTTTGAAATGACAACTTTTTAAAGTTTTCACTACTACGCAAGAGATGGCGCCACCACAAAACTCTTGAGATATCAATGCTAGTGACCTTCCAACGATTCGTAACGGCAAAATTGAAGTGTCCCTGATTCGAAATGAACGTGGTTCGTGAGTTTGTGGCCGGATCAAAGTCAAATAGATCAATTTTGTGGGTTTTCGATGGAAGCCAAGAGATGGCGCTGCTTTTTAAATACAATTTTAGGGGTTTACCAACAAGTTTCAGTCTTTTCACAGCTCCGAGTAGATTATGACAAGTCATCAAACGTTTTTGATCTCATGATCCGTTTGAAATGACAGTTTTTCAAAGTTTTAACTACTACTCAAAAGATGGCGCCACCACGAAACTCTTAAAAACTCAATGCTAGTGAACGGTTTGACACGTCAAAATCGAAGTGTCTCTGATTCAAAATTGAAAAAAATAAATTGTCGATGTTGTCACTATCACTCAAGAGATGGCGCTACCTCAAAACTTTTGACAGATCACTGCTAGTGAACTTCCAACTGTTCAATACGTCAAAGTTGAAGTGTTAATGAACTGAAATGACCTCAAGCGCCAGCAGAAGATTTTTTTCTGCAAAGCCAGCTATTGTTTCACATTTTATGTTTTGTTTAAAAAGTTACTTATTGTCAATGTCGCTACCACTCAAAAGATGGCGCCACCACGAAACTTCATGCAAAGAGACTCAAACGCAAAATTTGCTCAAATATCTGTGACGATGTCCCCAACTGACCTCGACCTCGCGAGGGAGCTGTATTCGCCTACCCGGCGAGAAGTTATATCCGGTGACCGGCACCGAACATAATCTATTTACCACCAGAGGGTGCTGGAAGTCGGCGAGGGAAGGTTTGGGCTCAAAAATAACAGAAATCACAGGATTGTATGGATCGATTCGGGGACGACGACGACGACGACGAGTCGGCAAATAGGCTTGCACGATTTTTTCAATCTGTGTCAGCCTGTCCGACGTCGTCGAGGTCATCCTTTGATCCTGCGTCCGGGGACTGGCCGGGATGGCGAGAAGGGAATTCTTTAAATATGGACAGCGGCTCGTTATCTGCTTTGATTTGGTACTGGGATCCCCTTTTTTTGCTTGCTTTGGTAATACACTCTCGGAAATCTCGGGGATGATTTCGATTGGATTAGTGTTTGTCCGTGGAATGTATAAATTCGGGAGGGTTGTTGGGAAATAGAATTGAAAAGCTTTGCTGAAAATTTGAGCTGAATGGCCATTAGATTCAAGCAGTGATTGGATAACCTTGATGGAAATTACTCTTTACAATCACGTGTCCCTCTGGTGGTAAGTAGAAGAAGCTAGCAAGACTGTTTATCTGATTTTCTCAATGTTTTAACAATCGTAAAGTTCAAACTTTTAATCAGATAACGTTTTACGACAATAACCGAGTCGTAAATTAAATTTGATCATCGCGCCGCTGTTTCAACACGACCAAATCGTTACACCAAAAGTAATTTTCCCTCGTTCAATCACCGAAATCTCCACCACCGAAGGAGAACTTTGCTCGCCATCGGCAGCGCTCTTCCTCGATCCATTAGTCGGAATGATTAATAATTCTGACCCACCGACTGTTGCTTCTTGCCAGCGCTCAACTCCATCTATCGGCCGAGAATCTGTTTCCGAATTCCTCTGCCCACCCCCTCTGCTAGTCGCCACCAGAGGGGGGGCACGCCATAAATATCTAATAAAATCTCGTTTTATTAAATATTAAATTTTCATCTAGCCCCCTCCTGCTCTCCGTTAGCGCTAAATTGAGCTCGAAACCACTTGAAGGAGACTAAATTACTGGAAAATCAATTTCTGCTCAATGGAAAACTAATAATCCAAATAGCTTCCCACATACACACACACACACGCTTACAAGCAAGCTTACGTGCTCAAGTTGCACACTTACATACGCCCTTCGTCAAGTTGGGTCGGAAATAGTAACAGACTGGTGGAATCTGTTGGTTCTTCCAATGTCCAGAAAAGCATATTTTGAAGAAAAATTTAAAGCCCCTTTTGCTCCCTCTACACACATGTAATATCGCACGCACACACACACGCTCCAAACCCATTGGTTGAGAATTTATATCGAACGAAGAAAATCAATTTTAATTCCCAAATTCATCCATTTGCCATCAATATTTCCCCCCTCGTCCTCGATGGCGGTATCGAATTCAATAAACGCAGACAGTAAATTTCATCCCTAATAGCCAAAAACGGAAGATTTGGAATGTCCAAACTGGCAGCACTGGGTTAGTTGAGCTTCAAAGCGCTTGATTTGCTCCAAGTTGTAAAGCTGACAAACAAAATGGTCGTAACGAGTCCTAATGTCCAATTTCAATCTTCAATTTTCAATTTTCAATTTTCAATTTTCAATTTTCAATTTTCAATTTTCAATTTTCAATTTTCAATTTTCAATTTTCAATTTTCAATTTTCAATTGTCAATTTTCAATTTTCAATTTTCAATTTTCAATTTTCAATTTTCAATTTTCAATTTTCAATTTTCAATTTTCAATTTTCAATTTTCAATTTTCAATTTTCAATTTTCAATTTTCAATTTTCAATTTTCAATTTTCAATTTTCAATTTTCAATTTTCAATTTTCAATTTTCAATTTTCAATTTTCAATTTTCAATTTTCAATTTTCAATTTTCAATTTGAGTCTTGAGTCTTGAGTCTTGAGTCTTGAGTCTTGAGTCTTGAGTCTTGAGTCTTGAGTCTTGAGTCTTGAGTCTTGAGTCTTGAGTCTTGAGTCTTCTGTAAATTCAAGCTCGACATTTGACAACTTCAAAATCGTTTTCTTCCTTCAGTTTTCCTTAAAATTCCAACAATGCTGCCAAACAAGTCCAAACTTTTGTCAACCAACTAATCAAGAATTCTCCAAGCAAACAAAAAAAACTTTCCCACAATGCCTTCGCAAAATTAAAACTTTTCCTCTCCACACAGAAACAATCTCCCAATTAAATTCCTGTCCTCAAAAAAAACCCTTCCCCAACCAACCTTATTCCGCCGGAGACATCTTCCTCTCGCAGCCCAGAAGTGTGACAACTTATTGGCAAGTGGTTCGCTGCTTTTTGTCGACTTTCATCACCCCTACCACGGTTCCTTGGGAGGCCGAAAAAACTTTGAAGAACCGCTCACCACCACGTTTTGTCGTCGCCGAAATTGTGATGAAAAACCAGTGATATGAAACTTTTGCCACATTCCACAGAAGAGGCAGGAAACACACAAACTTGGTCAACTAGAAGTTTGGCGGGACTTTTCTCGACAAAACTAATTTGATTACAACAGGGGCAGAGCAGTTAACTCAAAATTCATTTGACAAACTTAAAATTATCTAACTAACTCAAAACTGAGTTCCCAATCGAAATTGACTTGAAGTACTTTTGATTGACAAATTTATCACTTTAATTCCACGCAAAAAGTAAAAAAAAAAATCTGCAGACGACTTCTTCAGCTCTGGAGCCGCAAAAAGTTGGCGCACTTTTTCACTCTCGATCAAAAGAGTGGAAGAAAGGACGGAGGGTTGGAAATAATTGACAAATTTCAGGAACTGACGTCCAAAAACTGGCAGGCAGGAGGAAACTCGCGCCCCCCAGGTTGACAGTTAACCCTTGGTGGGTGAGTTCCACCTTGAGAAAAAAGTTTGGTAGTTTCCTACAACTTTCGTATGGTTTACTCCAGAGTCAAGCAGTTTTTGACTGTTTTAATGCAGTCTTGTTTTGTGAAAACAAAATCATAAGTAATCTAGCAGTTTTGACAAGTATTCGAGCAGTTTCGATAAATATTCTAGCAGTTTTGACGTGTAATGGAACACCATCATTCGAGCAGTAGATTGGGTCATACAAAAATGCCGAAATTTATATGACCCAATCTCACCCCTTATGACGGTACATGCTTCTTCTTCGATTTATTTCTTACGCGAGAACTTAAATTTTAAACAGGTTGATATCTAAACCTTGGTGGGCGATAATTTCGAGCACCGATTAAGAAAAAGTATTTTCTCACAGTTTTAACGGCAGTCTAATTAAAAATTCGAGCATTGTTTATATACATAATGGAATACCGACATTCAAGTAGTTTTTACCTGTTTTCGTCGATGTATTTCTGACGCACAAATTTTTATATTTACAAGGTTGACAAAAGCTTTGGTGGATGACAATTTCGAGCAGAAAAATTGAAAACGTCTTTTCTGTGTAGAGAAAAATTGGCAGTGGAATGGTTTTTGAAACATTTTACCTTAAGAAAATCATCAACTTACAGTTCGAACAAGCATTAGAGCTGTGTAATTTTTCGAGCAGTTTTGACATGTAATGGAATACTTTTATCCGTGCAGTTTAAGTGCTTTTTTCTTCGTCTTAACTTTTATCTCTAGCAAATGCATGGTTGCCAGGTTGCCAGATAAATCTGGGATTGCCAGATTTTTAAAGTGTCAGCAAGATTAAAGATTTACCATTATCTGTGCCAGATTTTGACAGATTTTGCCAGATTTTTCATTTTCTCATTTTATAAAATGAACGATTAAAATTGAATATCGAATAATTTAGAAATATGTATTTCATTAAAAATTTAAATTCAATCTTTTTGAGGCCAAAAAATCAATTAATACATCTCAATTCTATAATCTTTTGAACTAATGGAGCACTTCCATTCGAGCAGTTTTAGCTTTTTTCTACAATGTATTTCTTATGGAGCGAACTGTCAAAAACTGCTCGACTGCGGGTGCTCCATTCATATCATACCTCCCCTTTCCTATTCAAAATTGTAAGATTTTCGTCTGCCAGATTTTGCCAGATTTTTTTTTCGGTACTTGGCCAAACTTTTTCAATTTTGACCTGGTAACCCTGAGCAAATGGAGCACCCGCCGTCGAGCAGTTTTTGCTGTTTTCTTCAATGTTTTTCAGATGGAGCGAATCGTCAAAAACTGCTCGACTGCGGGTACTCCGTTGATATAGAACCCTTCATGGGTGATTATATCGAGCAAAAAATTAGAAAAATATTTTTTTGTCTAGTAAAAAGTCAAGAGTCGAGCTGTTTTTAGATTATTATTTTTTTGCAGATTTTCAGTTTAACAAGCAGTTTTAATGAAAATTCGAGTAATTTTGGCATGTAAAGAAACACTGACTTTCTGTCAGTTTTGACTTCTTTCTAAAATTTCAAACGCAAAAAAAAAAAACATTAATTTCTACCGGGTTGGCATCTAACCCTTGGTGCACGATAATTTCGAGCAGAAAATATGAAGCAGTATTTGTACAAAATCGAAATATTATTTTCTGTGTAGTTAAAAAACCGGCAGTCAAGTAGTTTTTGTATAATTATTCTGTTTCACCGTAAGAAAACCACAATCGTACAATGGAGCATTTCCATTCGACCAGTTTTTGCTTTTTTCTACAATGTATTCCTTATGGGAGAACTGTCATTTCTACCACTCGAATCCGGTGCTCCATTTGAACAAGCATTCGAGCAGTTTTGTCATGTAATGGAGCAGTTTTTGACAATCCGCTCCATAAGAAATACTTTGTAGAAAAAAGCAAAAAGCGGGTGCAATGAATACTGAAATTCAGGCAAATTTAACTTTTTCAGCGAAGGATTTCTAACACAAAAACTTGAATTTCTACCGGGTTGGCATCTAACGCTTGGTGCGTGATAATTTCGAGCAGAAACTATCAAGTAGTAAATATTTGTGGCTGTAGAACTCCAACAATCGAGCAGTTTTGACAGTATTTTTTATAGTTTTGCTGAAGAACACAATAATCTAGCAGTTTCGGCCACCTTTTTGCAGTTTTGACGAATATTCGAGCAGTTTTTACACGTAATGGAAAACCGATATTTGCTTTTAACAATGTTATGTTGCCTCAAATGAACGAACAAACAACAACACCAGCAATGAATTTATTACGCGAAATTTTCGTTTCTACCAGGTTACTTCTAACCCTTAATGGGTAACAATTTCGTACAGAATGTTCGCAGTATAATGGAGCACCCGATTCGAGTAGGGACCTACATAGGGAAATGAAATGTTCTGGGAGAAATTTCAAACACCCAAAGTCATTCAAATTTAAGGTTGAAAAACTTGTAGTTTTTCTTTGGTGCTGGCACTTTTCTTGTACCGAACAAGCACAAACATAACAAAAACTACCAGATTATTATCAACAACAGTTTTACAATACTTGTGATTGTTATAAGTCTCGTTTTTTTGCCAAAATTATTTTAAATTGATTCCGACCTTGTTCTTGCATGATCTTGTTGCTCGATTGGAACCCCGATTTGACAGTTCGATTGGAACCCTGAGAGTGACATTTCGCCTCTCCATATAGGCTCTCTAGATTCGAGTGGTAGAAATGACAGTTCTCCCATAAGGAATACATTGTAGAAAAAAGCAAAAACTGCTCGAATGGAAGTGCTCCATTTAAAAGAAATCGAGCAGTTTTGACAGTTTTTGCTTTTGCTTCGATGTTGTTTCGAGTAGCTTAATATAAATGCTGGAATTTACGTTTTGTTTATTAAAAACTGGATCTTCAAACATTTGTCTTTCAAATTGTCGTTGTCCTACAAGAATGCCACCCAAATTCTGGCAACAAGTTTGTCAAAACTGAAGTGGGTCGTCAAAAAAGTTCCTCGCCATAAACTTAAGCCCACAGAAAAGCCCCTTTCTCGCGAAAAAAGTTACGACCGCGAAACTTTTAAATTTGTTTGCAACAGTCCCAGACGTTTCTTTTTTCTGCTCGTCTTTTCTGTAAGCATTTTTTTTTTCGCAACGCTTTATTTTCGCTGATTTAAGAAATGCTCACTCAAGCCTAGAGAGCGTCAAAAAAGGGGCAAATTTTGTTAAAGCACCGGAAAAAAAGAAGTTTTTCGTGTTGATTCACTGCTGGGGAAAAAAGGGTGAACTTTTTTTTAACCAACTCAGCGCGAAAGTTATTTTCGGTTTCCGCAGGGGAGTTTTTGTGGATTCATGCGAAATAAGGAGGTTGATATGTTTTGAGAAAGTTTTTGGGGACGCGTTGAAAATGTTTTTTATGAGAAAGGAGATGAAACGGTTTGACATGTTTATTTAAAGTGTTATGGTCAGTAAATTACAAGCTTTAAAGAGAAATTATCAAAATACCGTGAATATTTTTTTTAAATCATGTTTTCCTCTCGAATTCAATCAACTCAATTAATTATTCCTATCCTTAACCCAGTCTCAGTCTTCGACATGAAAAAAGTTACACTATTTCCTCTTCAAAAAAAACCTCCCTCAAAGCTCCAACTGACAACTGAAAAGACAAAGTTTTTTTCGCTCTCTCATTCTCGTCTCAGATAATCACGAGGATGAAAATTCCGTTGGATTTTCCGCCACCTGTCCACTTGCGCCTCTCGTTAGACTCGATCGGAATCGATTAATTTAATATTTCACAGGGAAACTGGCAACCGGCAGGGGTGCCAGAGGGAGCGCGAAAAAGTAAATTAATTAATTACTCAAGACTCAAGATAGTACTTGTGAAGATAGTTGATGGAAAGAGATGGGAGTGCGGGAGTGATTCGAAAGATGATGATTAAAGACGAATGAATCTTTCCGTTTGTTAATGGATTTGGCGTTGAGAGAAGTTGACAGGAAGGTTGGATTCAGTGTGATCTAATTAATACTAATGAAGATAGTAGATCGAGATGGAGATTACACAAGCTAAATGGATTAAATTATGTCAAATTCTAAGATGGTTTAAGACACAATTTTAAGTGTTATCTACACTTCCCAGCCCAAGTTTTCTTATCTCAGTGATTTTTCTCAACACAAAACTATCCTCACAAGCTCGATAAAAATCTCAAGCTCCCCCTTTTGCCAGTGCTTCTGCAACTCAAATTATCCCACCCAAGGTCTAGCTAGATAGAGCGAAACTACTCGGCTGTGTGTGTACCATTTCGTTCCCGGCCACTTCTTTTGAATGTTTCATGTAACAGACATACACGTGTGCACCACCACCACCACCACTGGAAGCACGGAAGCACTTGAAACTACCCTTCTCATTTCGATGATAAAGGAGGAGAAGTGTTCTCCTCCCCCAATCTCTCCTCTTTCCTCTCCACCTTCATCATACACACTGACAAGAGACCAGGCTGGAGAAGCCTATTTATTACCCATCTGTCAGACGCCGTCCATGGCACGGTTCGCTTCGAGTCCCGGCTGACTGTCAGAGTGTGTGTGTGTGTCTGTGTGTGATTTAGTGGGACTCGGTTAGGGGTGGTCATTTTTTCTGTTGAAAAATGAATCATGAAAATTCTGTGCTGTCACTTTTTAGCGCTCATCAATTTGGCTAAATTTAACAAAAATGCTCTAAAAATAAAAATATCTACGTCCAAAGAGTAGTTTCAGCAGTCACTCATTGAGAGAGAAAATCAAAAAAGAGCGAGCGTCTCTTTTCTCTTTGAAAAGTATTGAGTCTCGATTCTCTGAATTTTACAATACATCATCGCTGTCGTGCTATCTTGTCGCACGTGCATTTTGGGCCAAATTGAGTTAAGAAAGCCATTTTTTTTTGTCACAATGCCTCACCTTTTGAAAAGTATAGAGTTCACTGGTAATAAAATTTGTTTTGGGATAATTCCATCGCTAGTTTAAAGCCTCGATTATCTGAATGTTTCTTAGGTAATTATTTTAATCGTATAATCGAATCATAGACAAAAGAATGTATGACAAAAGGTCGAAAGACATAAGGTCGAATGGACAAAAGGTCGAATGGACAAAAGGTCGAAAGTGGACAAAAGGTCGAATGGACAAAACGTCGAAAGGACAAAAGGTCGAATTAAAAAAAAACATTACAAAACAAAACTTTTGATTTGAGCCTAAATACACAAATATTGATAAGCAGCTATGGAATGGTGATTTGACCGTTTTTCTTTAATTTCACCTGTATAATGTTAAAAATTTAGAGGTCTTCTGATATAAACTTGCCTCCGGATTGTTGGTGACTTTTTGAAATAGGGAAGGGGGGGGGGGGGGGGTTTTAGAGGGTCTATCTTTAAAAATATAAATAAATACGATCGTTTTTTTATATATATACAGCTATGTTTTTGAGGTCAGATTTTTCTTAGGATCTTTTGTAACCATGAAAGAAAGATTGAAAAAGGATAGAAAACTTGCAAAAATATTTAAAACAAAACAAGACTTTTTCATTTATTGAAACTGTTTAAATTTTTGTTTGAAAGCATGTAAATGTCTCTAAAATATTCCAACAATCTTTATAAAATAAATAAAAACTTCAAAATATTTAAGAAATAATATTTTTTAAAAAGAATTGCTAATATTTGAAAGCATGGAAAAAAATCACAAAATCATTACGACAGTCAAGAATAAGTTTTTTAAAAATAAAATAAAAGCTTAAAAAATGTTTTAGAAGTAGAACTTTTTTTTTGAAGAACTGCTCATTTTTGAAAGAATGGTAAAAACTCACATAAACATTACGACAGTCAAGAATATGTTGGTTAATTTAAAAAAAAACTTAGAAAATATTTTAGAAGACGAATTTTTTTTTGAAGAACAGCTCATGTTTGAAAATGGAAAAATTCACAAATTTATTTTGACAATCAAGAATAGGTTGTTTTTAAAAATAAAATAAAACCTTAAAAAATATTTTAGAAGTCGAACTTTTT
Source organism: Culex pipiens pallens (assembly GCF_016801865.2). NCBI lineage: Eukaryota > Metazoa > Arthropoda > Insecta > Diptera > Culicidae > Culex > Culex pipiens. Next base: position 99,943,123 of record NC_068937.1, on the reverse strand, counting down.
TTGAAAGAACAGCTCATGTTTGAAAGAATGGAAAAACTTACAAAAATATTACGACAAACAAGAAAATCAGACTTGTTTGTAAGAAAATATTTTTTTCAAGAATTTTTTTGAAGTTTATAATTATAATTATTTGTTTATTTTTTTCACATTCGACCTTTTGTCCTTTCGACGTTTTGTCCATTCGACCTTTTGTCCACTTTCGACCTTTTGTCCATTCGACCTTATGTCTTTCGACCTTTTGGCATTCAACCTTTTGTCCATTCGACCTTATGTCTTTCGACCTTTTGTCGCACATCCTAGACAAAACATTTTTCCACATTTTTTTTATTTTTGCACTTTTAACATCGAATGCTCTGCGACCCCATTTTAGCCAAAATTCGAGTAAAGCAATTCCTACAAGAAAGAGCAATATTTTGCAAATTCATTTTGATCATTTTAATTTTGTGAGTGATTTTCTGATCAATTTGATGTCGTTGGGGAAGTTGCAGGTAATGTTTAGAACTTTTCGCCATAAATAGTTATACTGTAAAAAATTACTCGTTTTTTAAATTGGATTTTTTTACACCAAAAAAAAATGCGCAAAATAAAAAAAATAACAATTCTTATTTTTGGATATGTTTAAGGGGTGCCCAACCTTCTGACCCTGCAGGCAAATTTTGACTTTTCTGAAGTAAAGGCGTGTCGGATATTTTTTATAAATATAAAAATATCTTGTTTTAAGCTTTCTCTATTTCTATCCCCTTTCTTTTGCAATTTTAGTAAGTTTTTTTTTCTTAACTTTTTCTTACTTTCGGTAACCCCTTAGCTACAAGCAACAATTGTTCCAAAATAGATTATGATGCAACACACAGCTGAAAGGAACTCCAAAACTCTGTTTTGTATTCCAAAAGAACTTATTGTATATTGATAATTCACCAATAAAACCGAATTGAATTGAATTAAAATAAAAATATCACAAATGTAACTAATGCTGCAAGAAGGCGTTAACATGATATGCACAAAACCTAATTAAATCTTTTAATAAAAAGGGGGCATTTAGGGCTATTTAGAAAATTTCAATTTTATTGCCATGTCATGAAAATGTAATATTTATGCTTTATCTTCCCGAGCAGGGGTAAATAACACGGGAATACCATATTTTGGTATTACTTGGCATAATAACAAATACCAAAATGTGCCCTTGGTTGCCCAGTAATAGATGGTATAATACCATGAAATCATACCAAAAAACTGTATGGGGAAGACCAAAGCAATACCAAAACCTGCCATTCCAAGGGCAAATCAATACCAGACAAAAAACAACTTTCCGGGTAAATAAAAATCTCATTGGACAAATAACAATGAGAATTCTCTATAGGATTACAGCTGGAATTCAATTTGGCTAATGGGATTGCTGTGAGAAATGGGTAGAATTTTGATGCTATATTTAAATCCTTCGAACAGGCAGGAAAACGAAGTCTTGCTTTGGAGAGCCAAAAAATATCAGGTAAAGAAAACTAGAGGAATACTGGAATCGAACTCATGACAGGTAAGGTGCAGACACCATTACCCGTTTACCAACTGAGCTATCAACGCTTGTTGAAAACGAGCTGCTGCTGCATCAACATGTTTTAGCTGCAGGCAAAAATATCAGGAAATTCAAAGAAAGAGAAATAAACTAAACCAGAACGAGAAAGGCTATAGCCCAGGCAGCGTGGCATTTGTCGTGGGATTTTCGAGGATGGATGATTCCAACTTAATAGGATTCAACACAAATCCAATATTAAAAGGATTTTAGAACGAAGTTCGAATACCACATGCATACCAACATGTTGGTATTGAATGAGTTATTTTATCAAATTAACAAAGATTGACATTATTTTTTTGAGTTTATCGATTATGATGAAAATAGGCAAACAATGTTAAGTAAAATCCATTCTAAAATTTAAAATTTTTCACGTTTAACCTTTTGTTGTCGTAAAGTTAATCGTCTAAATATATAAATGTTTTTCTCATCATTTTCAAATGCATCAGCATACTTTTAAAGAATGTTAAACATCATTTTAAATAGATTTTTTTTTATTAAATGACCATTATATTATAATATTTTATTTAAAATATCTTTACAATACCAATGTATGGTATTCCCTAATTTATAAAGATCATTAAATTCTTTTTTTAGACCAAAATGAAATAGTTGGCTTTAATTTGGAGTAGATTCGCGTTTTTAAGTATTTAAGTAAGTAACAGTATGTCAAAATTCGACATTTTCTTAAAATTTGCCCAATAACAAAACAATACCAAAATTTGGTATAATACCAATGATTGGTATTAACTTACACTTTAGACATTTTTTCAAGGGCTCGCGAAAACCAAAATTTGGTATTGATACCATTGAATGGTATTATTTTGCATTTCCCTTGTTATTTACCCATGCTCGGGTTTAGAAATATCTATTTTGATTTAATTTAAATGCACTGAAAAAGAATAAATGTTAGTTGAATTGTATCAAGTTGGTCAGGGTGGATTGATATGCACGGTGTCGTGCTGAAATCAAAGGAGGTGGGTATCAAGTTGTCACCTAGCACGCATGTTTTTCAGTGCCTATGGTGATGCACGTCATTTGTTTATTTTCATGTGCTTACTTTTCTGGTAAGCACGTCACAAGACAAGCACATTACTGCACGTGTGCTTATTTGAAACGGATTTTTTTTCCAAATTATTTTAAGAGGTTTGTTAACATATTGTTTTCTTTCATGGGATCAAATAAAAAAGCCTTTTTTCAATTTTAGATACTTAATGAAACAATAGGCAACTCCAGTTATTCAAGAACAAGATGTTGTGAAAATAAAATCCGCCCGGAATTGCAGTTCAGACGGGGGTTGTGGTTTACTGGTTGCAGCGGCTTGTTGTCGGCAGCGATAATCCGGTATTCAACTGCCGTGTGCAGCGCCCTTCGCTGACCTTTGTGACCGACTTCGCTTCCTCGGCATCATGCCGATTTCGGGACTAGGAACGACCAACAGGCGCTGCGTCTGAGTTCCTCTCCTTGGCTGTTTTCGAGCCCCAGTACCACCGTTCCGGGCGTATCGAGGGGCCATCCTTTGAGGGTAACGCCTGGCGCGGATTGTCGCTAAACGACGGATTGTGGTACAATTATTAAAAGAACCAATCCGACCATTCCGGGACAGAGCGGGTGTTCGTTCACGTTACCTAACGATGGCAAGGGCGGTTGCTATAATGTTACCCCTAATCGTTCACTTCCATCAAAGAGATTACCTATTTTTAATATCTCCATTGGTTGGTTAACAGTTATCATTTTATTAAAAAAAAACTGGAATGATCCGTTTTGAACTGGAACCATAGTTTATCAATTCCGTGGATTAGAAAAATATTTGGATGGGTTCAAAAAAGTATTTTTAATCATAGGCACGGGAAATCATAAGCACCGCGTGCTTAACATAAGCACGAGCACTGCTCGTCGATATTTCGCGTGCAGAACCAAATCAAAGTACACCAAGAAAATTCATGTGTGTCTATCAATCAACCCTGAAGTTGGTTTAAAATCATAAATTTTAGGTTTCATATGAGTAGGTATTCTTCGACACTCAAATAAAAAAAATAAAAATGTAAATAACAAGCCATAACCTTAACATTTGAAAGCAAAAAGTGATTTAAAATGCATTTTACACTAGTTCACTGCCAATGTTCGCATAAATGTCCCATATGCAAAAACAGCAAGCTGAGAAAAACGCATTTGAAGTTTGTCCCATACATAAGGCTATGTGTTAAGTGAGTGCATAATTGGCAAAGGGAGCGTGTGGTCGTAAAAAAATATTTTTTTTTTTTTTTTTTTTCAATAAATGGTTTTTATTTACGTATTTCAAGCATTACAAGATACAGGAAAATTTCAGCTAGCAAATGTTCAAATAATTACCAAAAATCTTCTCAAACAACATTTTATAATTCCATCTTAACTGTCTAATATGTTCCTGAAATTTCGCTACTGTTCCACTCTTCAAATTGCTCAAATTAAAACGCATTGCCTCTGCCACTAACCATAAACAAGCCTTGTGTCTTTGCGATGTTACAATACTCATTTCTAAGATGTCTTCTGGATCTTCTAAATTTAACTTCAAACGTTTCGATACTACTTCTACTACCCACTTCCATACTAGCTTTGACTGACTACAATATTTAATTCTATGTTCTGTTGAATCCACAGTTTTGCAAACTTCACAAAGGTTGTCGCTTACACCTTTTATCTTCAGCCTGAACATTTTGGATCTGTTTGGGATTATGTTGTTGTACACCAAAAAAAGCGTTTCTTTGGCATGAGAACTAATAAAGTTCTTACTGATATTTTCCCAAATGTGCTCCCACAAAAGCTCCGGGTTTTCATACTCTACTTTAGGTACAATTTTCTTTTTTTGAAGCAAATATTCATAAATGATTTTGCAACTATTCAAATGGACTAAATTTAATATATCCGCCGCGAGGTTCAGCCATTCTCGTGCATTTCTTGTGAGTGTTTTACTATGAGACTGTGCTAACATAAAACGATCTGCTGTGTCCGGTTTGTTTAAATCCGCGAAAATTATATTTTTAATAAATAGCGCTTGCATTTTTGTTTCGGGATCCACAAGAGAAAGACCTCCCTTCTCAATAGGAAGATACAACTGGTCACGATTAACTTTAAAAATAGAATTCCAAATAAACCACCCACAACTTTTTTTCAGTTCTGCTATATGCTTATTCGTTGGGGGGAAAACCTGAGCCAAATACCAAATTTTTGATAGTATAAAGGTATTAACAATTGAAACTTTTTGAAAAATATTAAGCTTTCGTCTGGTGTGCAAAGAGAGGGTGTTTTTAACGTTTCTAATAACAAAGTCATAATTTGTATCTACTGTTTCAGAAAATTTCTGATAAAAGTTTACTCCAAGGATTCGCAAAAACCTCTTTTCCTCTAACATGTGAGGACCGGAGCGACAGGCGTTAAACCTCATATATTGAGATTTCCCGACATTTAACCTTATTTTAGAATAAATACTAAAATAGTTTATGAGCTCCAGCACAGTATCGAACTCGTGATCGTTGAGGATGAAAATATTCAGGTCGTCTGCGTAAGCGATTACTTTTACAAAAGTATTCGCTACGAAACAGCCTTGAACACTGTCATAAATCAATCTGATCAATGGTTCAACATATATTACAAAAAGTGCCATGCTAAGAGGACATCCCTGACGAACAGAATTTAGAATTCGAATGGAATCGGTAAGATATCCATTAAATAAAACTTTTGACGATGCATTCTTATATAAATTTTTTAAACAATTAATAAACTTTACGTGAAATCCATACTTTTCCAATACCAACCATAGAAAATTATGATTGACATTATCAAATGCCTTCTCTAAATCTAAACTTAGAAGAAGTCCTTTGAAGCGTTTAGTCTGCTCTGCTCGTAAACAAATATTCCTGAGTAATTGAAGATTATACAAACACGATTTTTCAGGGTGGCAAGCGGTTTGGCCAGGTCCAATGATTTTTTGCAAGAGAGGATGTAAGCGATTGGCTAAAACTTTAGTAAACAATTTATAATCACAATTAAGCATACTTATTGGCCTTTTGTTAGATATATCTTCTTGATCGCCTTTTTTGGGAACAAGTGTAATTATACCTTCTGAAAAACTTTTGTCTGGACAAATATTGTCAATTAAATAACTATTAAAAAGGATAAGTAAATCATCTGAAATTTGTTCAAAAAAGTGTTCATAAAATTCGTAAGTAATACCGTCTGGTCCAGGACTTTTCTTTTTTGCTGATTGTTTGACTACTAAACGTAGTTCTTCTTTTTCTATTGGTCTTATAAGCGCCTCTGAGTCTTCTCGGCTCAACGGCGAACGGATGTTATTTAAAATTGTGATGTTTTGATTAAGATGGTCTGAGGGTTGGTTTTGGGAAAATAAAGTTGAAAAATAATCTTTAATAAATGGCTTTAAAATGAGATAATTTGATGTTATTCCTTCTGGAGTTCGAAGCTGTAATTGACTTGAAGAGTACTGTTTCGTAATACTGGATGATATTTGAAATAAGGAAATTGTTTCATCGGATGATATAGATGCTGGTGAAACTTTAAGTGAATAATTTTTTAATCGTTCATGTTCAATTTCTAGTAGTTTTGATTTTATAAAAGTCATTTGATCATAAATATTGTTACCTTTTGCTTGTTCTTGGATGATTTCTTTAAGACACGTGTAATAGAAGTTCTTTTCGCGATGGATTTGCTGATTGATGTTGAAGCTTTCAGATTTGTATATTTGCTTGATTTTGGTTTTGGCTACAAGGTTCCACCACTTGTCAAAACTTTGCGAATATGCTTGACGTTTGCGTAAATCTTGGAAAATTGAAATAATTTTGCTAGTAATGCCATCATTGTTAATAAGAAGCGGATTAATTTTCCAAAACCCCCTGCCTCGAATAGCCACTGGAGTGCCAGCAGGGGCTTCATATTTGACCAGCACAGCATGGTGATCAGAAAAAGGAACAGCCAGAGTTAATACTGTTTGTACCTTGTCTGAAAAATCCTTGGGAGCGTAAAATCTATCCAGACGAGATTTAGAAATTCCTCTTACGAAAGTAAAGTTCACATTATGGTTTTTTTCTTTTTCAATATCGAGCAATTTAAGAGATTTAACAAGCGATTCTAATCCCTTACTAAAATTTTTAATATTACTATTCGAATCTGATTCGAGCAAAATACAGTTAAAATCACCCGCTACGATGTTGATATGATTGGTTGACAAATGAGGTACAATATCTGAAGAGAAGAGAATGTCTCTCTCCTGTTTCCGATTTGATCCCGAAGCTGCGTATACATTTATAATATTAAAATTATCAACACACACAGAGGTGATACGTCCACACGGGCTGAGCAAAACTTCACTGAACGGGATACCCCGTCTGACGAGAACGGCTGTACCAACACCATTTACATTCGAATTCACGATAGCAATGTGAGAGTACAAAAACCCGAAACTTTCGAAGGCCACTTCCTGTAGTAGTATTATGTCGACATCTGTGTTGAGTATAAAATCTTTTAAAAGAGACTTTTTGGCAGTGCAACTAATAGCGTTGATGTTGATGGAACAAATACGTCTAACAAAAACCATTTCTTCACTCAAACAACTAAACTACTCTGCTACTTCAAAACTGTCCTTACGTATCCCAACCCAACCCCAGCCCGAACCCCAGCCCGAACCCAAACCCGAACCCAAGCCCATGCCCGATCCCACGTGGTTTGAAAAAAGTAAGGTTATGTTGCTTTCACACGCTGCCCTTGGCGGTAGCGCGTGTTTCGATGGTACTCAACGGCGTCTTCTTTTTTGACTTTTTTGATCGCTTACCTTTCGGGATCACCGGCTTGAAGCCGTCTTCCCCGCCGTTCTCTTCACCATCCGTTGACGAATTTGCTGATCTCTTGACCGCTAGCTTAGGGTTGCTGGTGTCCATCGATTCCTCTGCTTCTTGGGCCATGCGTTGCAGCACAGCCATAATCTCCGCCGGAGACTTGCTTGGCCCAGCTGGCACGTCATCCTTCGCGGGGCTGGCCGGCGGAAGGGCCGCCGGAATGGCCGTTGGAGGGGCCACCGGACATCCAGGTGGAGGGGCCACCGGACTTGCCAGTGGAGGGGCCACCGGAATGGCCGCTGGAACTACCACCGGATCGGTGATCGTCGCTTCCGCTTCCACTGTTTCCTTGACGTTGTTGCTGTCTGTAGCTTGCTTCTTGTTGAGAACCTGCATCTCTGGACGAAACTCCGGAACCAGCAGAACCGGCGATGGAGCGGGAGTCCCACGGGCGGTCACGGAACTGTAGGTTCGTGAACCGCCGCTTCCCGACGAGCCTGTTGCCAGTTTGGGACAGCTCGATTTCAAGTGCCCCTCTTCCTTACAATGGAAGCACCGATTTTTCAGGCCATCGTAGTAAATACGAGCTCTGAAATGGCCGACAAAGAGGTTCGCAGGAATTTCCTTTGAGACCTCCATGTGTACGCCCCGTACACCGCTGAACACGCTGAACTTGTAATCCAGCGGGTACCTTTCCCGCACGTGTTGGCGTATTGTTCCGTATTGGCGGAGAGCGCTGGCGATCGCTTGATCTTCAATTTCCGGAGGAAGATTGAAAATCCGTACGTACCGGAAGATCCTGCTTGCTGGAACCAGTTGCACAAAAGACTCCGCACCGTCGTTGTGCCGGAAACGGTAGTGTTCGTCGAGCTCGTTGACGAATCTGGCGAAAATCACCTCGTCCATAAACTTCAGATAGAAGTTCCCGTCGTTCTCGTCCTTATACACCGAGTGCAAATCTGCTGCACTCAGCTTCAGGGAGTCCACAATAAACTTCAGTACTTCCAGGTGGGCTGGGTTCCTTGTTCCGGCTTCGAAGCACAGTTTCATGGTGTTCTTTCGAACTCCGGTTTCCATTTTACTCTACTCTGACCTTGAATAGATTCCGCGAAAACAATAGTTTGGTGGCTTTGCAGCCAAACAATTGGAAAAAAAAACTCTCTAGCCCGGGAGCAACTGTTCGGATCGACTGCTCGCGAAGACGTCCACTCCGAGAATCTAATATTCGGAATGAAAAGTGATTTTTTTTTGTGCCTTTTGTTTGGCATTTTTGTCGTGAATTGTGTGATGCGATGAGAAGATTGCCCTCTGAAAGTGCAGCGTCATCAGTGCATTATTGGCAAAGGGAGCGCGTGGTCGTAAAAAAAATATTCGGAGTGAAAAGGGTTTTTCTTGTGCCTTTTGTTTAGCATTTTTGTCGTAAATTGTGTGATGCGAGGAGAGAATTAATTGGCAAAGGGAGCGCGTGGTCGTAAAAAAAAAATTCGGAGTGAAAAGTGATTTTTTTTTGTGCCTTTTGTTTCGCATTTTTGTCGTGAATTGTGTGATGCGATGAGAAGATTACCCTCTGAAAGTGCAGCGTCATCAGTGGATAATTGGCAAAGGGAGCGCGTGGTCGTAAAAAAATATTCGGAGTGAAAAGTGATTTTTGTGATTTTCAAAGCCCTTCCTATATCATCGTTGATCGGAAGGCACGGCGTCGGTTGGATTGTGTTTTAATTTTTTGAATAAGGTTTTATTTTTTTGCGGTGAAAAAGCCATTTCTATAAAATGATCGAAAGACGCACTGACATTTTGGATTAATGAATAGTGGAGTGAAATAATTGTGTGTGAGTGACTTTGTGTGTTAACCAGAAAGACCTTCCCATAGCATCGTTGCTCGGAAGGCTCGCCGACGGGTCTGTTATGAAAGTCCTCCCCATAGCGTCGTAGTTCGGTAGGCATCGAAAAGCCAATACCTTATCCTACTAACCCAAAAAAAAATTTAATCACGTGATGCTTGAAGGAGATGCTGTGGATTCAACGGTCTCATGCGGTATCAACAAGTATATAGCGAAAAACTATGTGCTTGATGAGTCTGCAACTTCAACTATCGGACTAACATTCCTCCTTTTCGTTGAACTGCAGGCTTCTTGGGAGGGCGCCGGTATTGACTAATAAAGCAGGGATCTTCAGAGGTTAAACAGTGAACGGATGGTTGGCTCCCACTGATCATTTTTGATTCATTGTTTAACTTCAGCTGATCTGTCAATAACGGAGTAGCAGCTCATTGGCAGTCAACCATGCTCATGCTCATGCTCATGCTCATAAGGCTATGTGTTAAGTTCTCGCGAAAAAAATTGATTTCCTCGTGATTTCTAGAACAAAGTACTGGATGTTATATGCTCTTTTGAAAGGGCACACGATTTTGAACCAAACTGCATCAATAACTCAAAAATGATGAAAATTCATATAGGAAATTTATGCGATCAGGGGCAGTTCAGTTGTTTTGCAGTCATTTTCAAAGAGGTGAATTTTGTCGAAAACATTTTTTTTTTTGCGAAAATCCCCAACCATCCTAAAAATGATTCTTAACGCAGGGGAATGCATTTTGAATTGATTTCAGCTGATTGCACTTAAATTTCTATTTAAATTTTGAAGCTTTTTGCAAAAAAAAATTGCTCCTTGATTTTTCAGGTCAAACTTTAAACAGAATCTGTACCAGCCTAACATTTTTTTCGAGAAAGTGTCTTGAATAATACCAGACACAGCTCAAGGGGGCTTTTGTCCACCTCCAATGAAGAAAAAATAACAGAATAATGAAAATCTTACTTCAAAGAAATATAAAAATCTTAAAAAATAGCTTGGCCAACTTTTCGAAAACATCATAAATTTAGAAAATAAACGCAGGAAAATGCCAAAACAAAATTTAACTTTATTTTTAGATGTAAAATTAAATTTGTAATAAAAAAATACTGTACATATAATTTAACACTTTTAAAAGTCTTGAACAAGCTTGACCACTTGATCTCACAACAAATATTTTTTTCAAAGTGATGAAAAAAACATTTTTGGCAATTAACAAGTATTAACAAAAAACATACAATTTATTATTATTACTTTTGATCGAATTAACAAGTTTTTTTAAATGGAAATTCCAAACCAATAAAAGTTTTTGTTTGCTTCTCGTTTTTTTTCCTTGGAGAGTTTTAAGAAGGAGACAAAAAAAAAACAGTCGCGTTGAACTAAGAGTCCGGAAAAGATTTTATTTATTCGAAATTAACGAAAATTTTGAAATGTTTGTTTTCGTCTCGGGTTAAAAAAATCGAAAATTAAAAATTATATATATAACCAGGAGATCGAAAATAAAGTTTTTGCAATTCCGTCGTGAAACTACTTACTTTTCCTGTCATTCTTGAACGACGAAATAGCCTACTTTTCTGTACCAAAAATAACAGAATCGAATAGCAACACTTTTCAATATAAATGCTGAAAAGTTCTACTTTTCCGCACTGAAATAGGTGCTGAAAAGTTGAACTTTTCAGCACTTGTTTCGAAAAGTAACACTTTTCAACATTTTTTTGATTCAAACGATTTATTGACAAAATACATGAAAATTTGACATAAAATTTCACTCAATGGGTGTTTTTCGGAATTGCAAAAAATGTTGTATGGAACTCATTGCAAAACTTGATTTTTTCAGCACTCTTCGTATTTATCCAACTCGGTGAACCTCGTTGGATAAATGTACGACTCGTGCTGAAAAAATCCTCTTTTTGCAACTTGTTGCATAAACTACTATTTTTGCATGCTACATCATTTTTGTTTTAAGTTTACTTAAACGAAACATAAGAACTCTCTAATTAATTGCTCGCAATGTCAATTGCAAGCAATTTGAATAAAATTTCGATTTTAACAAACAGCCTTTTCTCGTAAGATTATCTGGCAACCCTATCATGAAAAAGACCATGTAATTGTTCCATGGAAGGACCATAAAAACATAAAACTTGGTATGACATTCATCTAAAATAATTAAATTTCTCGCTGTTTTAACCCAGATTCATCTATTGATTGAGCTTTTGAAGCTATCAGGTTCACTTGCTTGATAATCTCTTCAAATCCGGAAATAATAGGAAAAATCAAATGATTCACTAAATTTGTACTGCTTTTATTTTATTTTTGATCTTGTTTAATTTTAAAATTAGTAGTTTAAGAATCAAAAACTAAAAAAAAAACAACAAATTAAATCAATAAAATAAAAAAAAACAAATACCAAACTATTCTTTCAGGGTTGGCAGATCTGCTAACTTTGAAAAGAATGTTTCGTCTTATATTTTTTTCTGACGGTGTACAATACGAAGATTCCGGACAAAGTATGCTTGAAAACAAACCACAACAAATTTTGAAAGTTCGACAAATTTCAGCACTTTTGTATGACCTAATCTCACCCCCAAGACCCAATGTCACTCCTGATGACGGTACTCATCTGCTGTCATTCCAATAAATCATTTTAAAATTTCATTAATTTGACCTAAGTTCTCTCAATTTTTTGCAGTGATTTCTGTTATGTATGGCAAATGATAATTTCTTATTACTGGCTAAATTTTCTACTAAACTGTTCGTACCGTCATCTGGGTTGAATCTATTATTATGTTTTTTTTTTTTTTTTTGGTTTTGATTAGAACAAAAACAAAATAAGTACATTGATTTCCAAATTTGAAGCTTTTTTTTCAGTGCTCGGCAAAACTTAGGTAGAAAAAAAAACAAATGATGATTGTCTATTCACAACATTGATATATTTCTGCTCTCAAGTAAAAAGAATTCGTGACATTTTTTTTAAGTTATAGAAAATATTGTTCCTAAAAACATGAGTTCAAAACTTATTCTGTGATTCTGTTGTTTTGTTAAGATGTTTTAGTAGCAAAAAAATATAATGGCAATGTTGCCAGTTTACGAGAAAACCCTGTTCCAACATAATTGAGTTCTTTTTTTTTCATTTTAAAGCAATTTAAAGCCAACATTAAATCCCGTCAGTTCTAGCACATTTCAGAGTGACACAAACAAAAATTCTCAACAAAAAAAAAACACGCTTCTGTCTAGGTAAATGCACCCTGCTTTCTTTTCGCGTTCCTTGACAGATTGACGTTGCAAACTAAGTGAAAAACAGTAAGCTGTAGAATCAGAAAAAAAACAGCAAAAATCCTTTTCCATCTTCGCCGTCTATTTTTGTGCTGCAAAAAAACAGAAAAAAAAACAGGAAAGCTGATCAGAGCCGGTATCGATTTTGCTATATCCACGGCCGTGATCAATCCGTGCACACACGAGATGGTATCACTCAAAATGAGAAGAAGAAAAAAACGACGACGTCCTGGGACGTCCCAAGAGGGCGCGGGGATGTTCACTCCTGGAATGCGCGCCTCGAGTGCTGCTCGTCACAAGGACGACTCTAATAGTGTGTGTTCACTTCTAGGGTTGCACAAAACTCTAAGGGACAAGGAACCAACTTTAAAGAGTTCCCTTTAACCTTCAAAGTTATGTTTAAAAAGTGCAAAAATAGGCACCTTTAGGGCGAAAATAAATCCCCATAGGTCGAAACTTTTTAAAATGCCTAAATTGAGCATTAAAAGTTGAGTTTAATAATGCGAAATTTGAAAAAAAAAACAATAGGGCGAAAATGCATCCAAATAGGTCGAAAATAGGTCCAACCCCACAAACTCCCGCTCGCATGAGCCCGGGTTAGTTTTGTGCAGTGCGAAACTGAGTGCCCAGAAAGCAATTATTTTGAAATTCGACGCAGCAAGATTGCTTGGAGGATGCTCCCCCACAGCAAAGGGGGAAGAACATTTTATGGAGTGGGGATGGGTTTCGGTTTTCTGCCCAACATGGCACGAATGTAGGCCACTGAATGTTGCAAACCGGGAAAACCCTATTATATGGTGACCGCAATTAAGATGCAATTGTAAGCGAATTCTTTTGAGGTGGAGGAAGAAGTGGGTGGGGTTTGTTTGGGGGGGTGGAACTGTAATTATTCCTCTGAAATTCACACATGAATCGCTCGCAATGGCCATTAGAAGTTTGCTTCCAAGCGTTATTTATTGTTGTGAACAAAATGTTAAAGAGTCCTCTACTACGAGGGGATCTTTTCGAAACAACATGGCTTATGTAATTTGTTGGTGATTGCAGGACAAAATGTAATACACGTTGGATACAACCCTAAAATCATGGATCGATAACTGTAATTTAAAAATTCAACAAATCGTAGTTTCACGATCAGTCACAGATGGCGCCACCATCGTTTAATTTCATTTGAACCATTTTTGTACACTGAATTTCGCTGAATCAATTTTGAGTTTGAAATGCATGTTTACGGGAAACAACAACATATTGCGCTAGTTGCCAAGTGAATCTTAACCGGTTTAACTGAATCGGTTAAATGTTCAATGTTGGTACAAAAGGACTGTTCAGAAAATTTAATGAATTGTATGGTGCACATGTACATTTTGTGCCATAAACGTTCAACCGGTTCAACTATTGAACCGATAAAATGAACCGGTTCAGCTTAATCGGTTTAATGACACTTCAGAAAATTTTATGAAGTTTGGTATGTCGCATGATTCATTTTGCATCAGAATGCTAAACCGATACATCAATTGAACCGTTCAGCTGAATCGGTTCAATTTTGATACAAAATGACAATTTACAAAATTTTATGAGGTTTGATATGTCACACGAACATTTTGTGCCAGAAAACGTGAAACCGATTCATTTATTGAACCGGTTGAATTAACCGGTTTAGCCGAATCGATTTAATTATGATACTAAATGACATATCAGAAAACTTTGTTTAGTTTGAAATGTCGCATGATGCATTTTGTATCATAATCCTCAACCGGTACAAATATTAAATCGGTTCGATGAACCAGTATAGCTGAACCGATTCAATTTTGATAAAAACTGATAAAAACTATTCAGGAGATTTGATGAAGTGTCACACCAACATTGAGTGCCAGAAAACGTTCAACCGGTTCATGAATTGAACTGGTACGATGAACCGGTTAAGCTAAACCGTTTTAATTTTGATACAAATGACTTTTCACGAAATTTTACAACGTTTGATGTTGCATGATGAACATTCAAACATTCAACCGACTCAACTATTGAACCGTTATGATGAACCGGTTTAGCTATTCGATCTTATTTTGATATAAAATGACTTTTAAGAAAATTTTAAGGGGCTTAATATGGCACACAATGCATTTTGTATTATGATGTTTAAGCATTAGAACTATCGAACCGGTACGATGAACCGGTTTAGCTGAATTGGTTTAATTTCGATACTAAATTACTATTATGGAAATTTGAGAAAGTCGGATATGTCTTATGATACATTTTGTGCCAGAATCGTTCAACCGGTTCAGCTATCGAACCGGTAAAATAAACTGGTTTAGCTGAATCAGCTAATATAAATCAATGTTGATACAGAATGACTTTCACGGCGTGTTTTCTGGGCAACCTTAAGGAGAAAAAATAGTCATCGCTACTTTCAAAAGTATCTTATAGGAAATTTTCTCAGCTTTCCAATGCTTCTAAGAGCGAAATGTTTCATCGGGAAATTTCTGAGATATCTATATTTTAAGTTTTTTGTTTTAAAATCCTTAATCATTTATTGGAAACTTTTAAATAACAGTTAAATAAACTTGTCAAATGATGTGTTTCATATGTCAAAAGTGCAAAATAATACAAAAAACAACTTTGTAGAAGGTTGCAAACCGCTGAACATTTTGAAAATTTAGTTTTAACCGATTTTTTTTAAATATGTAGGATTTATTCAGAAATTAAAATCATAAAACCGCATTAAAATATTATTTTTACAAGAACAAATAGATAATAACATAATTGTTGTGTACAAATAACACCGGTCTGCTCTGATTCAGCTTGGAATTAGCTGATACAACCGAAATTTTTACAGGTTTGAGATTGATAGGGTATTACAAGATTTTTATAAATAAATAACATATTTCCTTAATCAAACATTAACCAGTTGCATGAATACAAAACATGTTTAATACTCGAAATTGAACTGCAAACTACTGTTGCAAGCTTTAGGAGAAATACTTTTCATTAGTATGAAATGATTGTTTTGTTTTTTTTTTTGTATTAAATGATCAAGGAATTAGCAATATTTTAGAAGTTTATAAGACTCTCATCTTCAATCTCATCTTTTTAATAGTAGTTTATGCAACAAGTTGCAAAAAGAAGATTTTTTCAGCACGAGTTGTACATTTATCTAACGAGGTTTACCGAGTTGGATAAATACGACGAGTGCTGAAAAAAACAAGTTTTGCAACGAGTTGCTTACAACATTTTTTGCAATTCCGAAAAACGCTTTTTTAATGGAATTTTATGTCAAACATTCATGTGTTTAGTAAATTCATCGTTCAAAACAAAACAATATTGAAAAATGTTACTTTTCGATACTAGTGCTGAAAAGTTCAACTTTTCAGCACCCATTTCAGTGCTGAAAAGTAGAACTTTTCAGCACTGTTATTGAAAGTTTTAATTTTCCATTCTGTTATTTTTGGTAGGGAAAAGTAGGCCGTTTCGTTTCTCCAGAAGGGCAGGAAAAGTTGACAGTTTCACAGTGGAATTGCAAAAAAAATGTTTTATTTTTTAATTCTTGTTCAAATAGTTTGGAAAGACTTTTTTTTTTGTTAAAATAATAAATAATATTGTTCAAAAAAAAAATTGTGACGGTGTTTTCAGCATTCTGATTTGAAAGACTCGAGTTTTATTGCTTCTTTTAAGTGCATTTTCAACAGTAAACATTTTATAAAATTTTATATTTATTTTATACTCATGAAAATATGACTTTTGAAGTTTGCAACAGTAATATGTAGTACACTTTCGATTTTAAATCATATTTGTATTTGAAAACCTGCCAAAGTTTTGGTTGAACAAGCTAAATCAGAGCAGACACGTGATATTTGTACACAAAAAATATATGTAATAATAATAAAATATATTTTTACATTGTTTTATGATTTTAATTTCTGAATAAATTCCATATATTCAAAAATTCGGTTAAAACTTCATTTTCAAAATGTTTAGCGGTTTGCAACCTTCTACAAAGTTGTTTCTTGTCTTATTTTGCACATTTTGATGAGTAAATGACACATGAAACACATCATTTGATAAGTTTTCTGAACTGTTAGTATAAAGTTTCCAATAAATAATAAAGAAATTTAAAACCAAAAAACTTATCATAAAGATATCTCAGAAATTTCCCGATGAAACATTTCGCTCTTAGAAGCATTGGAAAGCTGAGAAAATTTCCTATAAGACACATTTGAAAGTAGCGATGACTATTTTTTCCTGAAAAGTTTGTTCTAGAAAACACGCCGTGCTTTTCAGGACATTTGATGTAAATGTATGAAATTATGTATCTCAAGAAGGGATTTCCTGATCGATTTGGTGTCTTCGGCAAAATTGTAGGTTATGATTAGGACTTTAAAAAATATGCTCGCGGAAAAAATCAAATTTAGTTTTATTTTAATTTTTATCAGATTTAAAGTTGAATTCCCAAAATACGTATTTTTTTTATTTTCGAATTTTTTTGATGTTTAGATCAAGACAAAAAAGATAATGAAAAAATATGTTTAAAGCATAGTCGAATTTACAATCAAAAAGCACGTGATTTTTTTTATTTTTTTTATCTTAATTTTTTTAATTTTTATTTTATTTTTTTTTAAATTTCTTTTTTTATTTTTTTTATTTTTTTTATGGAGTATGTTGTTTTCAAGAAAAAGCTTCTTTTGTGTATATATATTTAAATTTTTTATGGTTATTGAGTTTAAAATATAATCCTTGAAATAAAAGTACCTCTGAAAATATTATTGGAAAGATGCGTAAATTTTCTATAATTTTCTCTCTGGAACTTCGAAAATCGGGCATTAAGTTTCTAAGATACAGCCACACACAGAATTCGAATATCGATGAAAATGAATTTCTTCAGGTGTCACCTAATTCGCCATTAATTTCAACTGACGGTGCTCGAAAACTATTGGTCCGATTTTCAATGTTTAAAATTTGATCTTTGTTGAAATTTTCTGATCAAATTTCTGATTTCTAAAATTTTATAATTTGGTCTAAAATATGAAACAAGGAAAGTCAATTTTAGACCTTTTCAAAAATTAAGCTTGATTTAAAAAATAACCAAAAAATTCACAAATGATTCAATCGCCAATGCATTTTTCCATTTCCAATAAGGCTGAAACAAATTTTATTTAGAGTTTTTGTCCCTCGACTCTGGTCAAGTTCGAGGGGGAGCAAAAAAAACTAAATTTCAAGATCCAACCATTGAAATTTTGAAGCAAAAGGTTTCACAAAATGCTTTATACATTATAACAGTTATGCTTTCACCAAACATTTGCTAAATATCAATAAATTTATGAACATGTTTTTTCCCCAAAGTTGTTTGTCTGTTTCCAATGTATCTAAAAATTCATAATTAGCTTAAAGTGCCTTATTTGGCCGATGCAATTTTTTTCCAAAGTTTTTGTCCCTCGGCTCTGGCCGGGGTCGAGGGGCACAAAAACAAAAAAAAATATGAAATTTAAAATAACAAGCCCTAGTTTCAACATTTGCGTGGACAAAGTATTTTAAAATGCATTTTACTCTAGTTGTTTTGCAATCATTAGTTTTCAAAAAATGTAAGGTTTGACGAAGACGAAAAATTTAGCCTATAAAAAAACTTTTCGAGATAGTGAACAGCGAAAATTTTCAAAATATTCAAAGGATTTTTTAATCAACCAAAACATGCTAAAAATGATTCTAAATGTAGGGGCTGGCATTTTAAATCGATTTCAGCTGATTGAACGTAAATTTCCATTGAAATTTTGAACTTTTTTTGAAAAAATATTGTTTTGCCCCCTGATTTTTCAGACCAACATTGAAAGGGAGGGGGGGGGTTACAAAACTTTAAATAAAATTTGTACCAGCCTAAGCCATAAAAAAAAACAAAAAAAATGCTTGATACATTTATTGATAAATTGATAATCAATATATCAATAAATTTATGAACACTCTTATTTCTCAAAGTTTTATGTCTGTTTTCGATCTGTGGTCTAAAAATTCATTGTTTGCAAAAAGTATAAAAGTGCCCTATTTGCATAAAAATACAAAAATAAACATAATGCAGTGTTTTTTAATAGATTATAATAGATTATACAATTTAATTTTCCACAATAATTTTTATTGCTCCCCGGATTTTTCAGATATTTTTGAAGGAGGGGGACAAAAACTTGAAATAAAATATGCAATGGCCTGACAATCGCTTTTGGATCCAACGTGGAATAATCAACTACCCTAACAGAAAAAAAAATCAATAAAACATTTTTAGAAATTGGTAACATTTTCATTCTTCTTAAAATCTTCGCCGTACATTACACAGTTCAACAAAAAATCAAATGTTTCTTGTCTCTGAGACGAGAATATGTGTTCCTAATAGATTTTTGCCTGCTGAATCCGAATCCGGGTCCCGAATTGCTCCAAATGGTCCCCATTTTGAGATACACCCGTTTGAAATGTTAGTTTAGGCCAAAATTAGCTACTTTGTCGACTATTTTACAAAAGAACTATTGAATAAACAACTAAACCAATACATGTATCTTAAAGTTCACGTTTTCCCCTTTCTGAAACACCCCTGGTTTTTAAAATTTGATTGTTTCTACGCATATTTATAGCCATTTTAAAATTAGAATTTGACTTGCATGCAAGTTGGAAAAACTTGAATGAGAACCAACTGAAAATTTAATTTTAAAATGGCTATAAATATGCGTAGAAACAATCAAATTTTAAAACCCAGGGGTGTTTCAGAAAGGGGAAAACGTGAACTTTAAGATACATGTATTGGTTTAGTTGTTTATTCAATAGTTCTTTTATGAAATAGTCAACAAAGTAGCTAATTTTGGCCTAAACTAACTTTTCAAACGGGTGTATCTCAAAATTGGGACCATTTGGAGCAATTCTGGACCCGGATTCGGATTCAGCAGGCAAAATTCTACTAGGAACACATATACTCGTCTCAGAGACAAAATCTTGTTGGACTGTGTTATATAATCCATATACTTTGGTTTTGACCAAAGGGTTGACATTTGCAAAAAAATAAAAAAAGTGTGTTTAAACGAAAAAAAAAATCAACCAAAAACGAATCATTTGAAAAATCTTGCTATTTTTTGAATTTTGAACTTATTTTTCACCTCTTGTTAAAAAATAAATTAAATAAAAAGTAAAAAAAAATCGGAGTTGGCAACACTGCCGAGAACATTCAAACATTTCAATTGATCAGTGAAGATTATTTTAAGTCTTCTTTCTCAAACACTTAGTTTTCTTTCCCGACTTGTTGGTTGTTTCTTTCTTCCTTTTTTTTTTTCTTGGTAAAAATGTTTTCCAAAGCAGACGATGAGGGCGCACTGAGAGGAAAGAAAACCATGACGAGGCACATTTGTTTCACGTGCTCACGCTTTCATAGGTTTTTAAGAAGTGAGAAAAAACACGTGGGTGAGCGACTTGTTTACATTTTGCACGCTCTGTTTAGCAAGTGTTGTTGCGCTACAAATTGTGTCTCTTTGATGTCAGAATCTTTCTTGGAGTGATCTCTAAAGGTGGTATTCCATTGCAGAAAACTTTGTGTGTAAACTAGACAGACGGATAGCTAAAACAAAACAAGAAATTTGACATTTGTGTAGTTTGCTCTGCATCCGCTCTCGGTGATGTGGCGCTAGCGTCGATTTATATTATTTTTATTCGTTTTAGAATTTGTTCATTATTTCAATTATTGCACAATATAAGATCAAATTACAATGCTGTCGTCAATCAACACAATCAAATAAATTCAGCAATTTCCCTATTACAATTCCTGACTGTTGCGCTCACAAATCATCCCACCCAATTCCGACAACAAAATTTGCGTTTTCATTATTTATTGCCCTTTTTTATGGTCATGAACCTCTCCACCGAGGAGTCGCGTCTATTTTTGGGCAGCCTGGCGACAAGCCTTTAGCCGCTGCGTGCCACGTGGACATTTCCTAGACCTAGAACTTCAGGAGGCAGAACACCGAAAAGAAAAAAAATCAATCAAGTTCCAAATTTATGTGTCGCGCCGTAATCGAACGTTATTTCTCATGAATATTCGACGGGTCAAGAGTTCCTTGGGCAAAATAAGACGGGATTTGAATAACCCAACCCAGCAGTGTCGCGACTTGATGAATTACCACAGCTGCGAGGTTGTTTTGGGCAATCTCTGGACACACAGGAGTTGGGCAATGTTTGCTGGATTCCTGGAAATTGAGCTTGTATTTGATTGTCTGGACAGAATTTCATTTGCAAGCCAGACATTTTTCCGAGGGCAATAAATTTCGGTACTTTTTTTCTTGGAAAGAAAACTAATTTGGAGTACCGTGTGTCTCCTCAAAAATGTTGTAGCCAGGTTGAAATGCTTGAACATATTACGAAATTCCTCAAAAACTGCAAGTTCATCAAAAAAAAACTCCAAGTAACGAGCAAATTTCAACGCAGTGACTAACCGCTCTTTTAGTCAACCTTCCCACGACTGTAAAACTTCCTCTTCCCCTTTTTAGACATTCAGTAATCCCCACCACCACCAACAAACAAAAACCGGAAGCAATTTAGCGTTTAGTCTTCTACTACCACCAACCCCTCCCCCCTCTCTCACATTTTCCGGAAAAGCGCACGCACGCACGGACGTGACAAAAGCCACCTTATTTCGACCACATTATTACCACATCAAAAAAGAACGGAGAAAACTTTTTTAGGGATCAATTTTGTAAAGCTGGGTCGATTGTGTTGGAATAGATGGTTTTGTGAGCAAACAAATTTTAAGAAATGTTGAAACATTTGGTTTTGTTTTATATTTTTGTATACTTACAGCTCGGTCTCAATTGGTAAAATTTTCTATGTTAAAAGTTAAAACGTTTTGGAAACTTGACATTTAGAATTAAAAACACAGATAATAAACCTGTTAAGTATGATTCATTTTTTTTTATTATTTTTATTTAAAAAATCGAAAAATTTAGCCATGTTATCTTTCTTTTATATTGAAATTTCAAATAATTAAGACTTACTGGAAAACACTTTGCAATATCCTAAATCTGCAATTTATTGTCCAATTTGCATCGAATTTAAATTTGAAAGAAAGAAAATAATGAAAAAATTTGGGCCAATGCAAATTTTCTTCTTTTTTAACTATTTAGAAATTTTGAAAATTCAAACCACAAATTGGAAACATACCAAATATTTTAGGATTTTTTTTAATGAGTTCATTGTTATTTTGTAAATTTTCAACAGCAGCACTGTAGCATTGTGAAAATTGTATGCGATACTCTTCGTTTCAAAAATATGAATATTGGGCACATATTTTTTTTTTCGCTGTTTTTTTCTAACATTTTGCTGTTGCAAATAATTTGAAAAGTTTTTGTCATCACCCCTTCTTCAAAATCGGCTCGAGAAATCAAAAAACTTTCAACGAAAATTCAAGTGCAATCAGCCGAAATCAATTTTAAATACATTTCCCTGCGTTTCGAATCATTTTTACGTTTCTTCAAAAATCGCAAAGTTTTTTTTCTTGAACATTTTGTTTTTGTCATTTTTTTTATCTAAAGATTGCAAAGCAACTGAACTTATGTATAATGCATTTTAATACACTTTTTTTGTTCAAATGGTGAAACTATGGCTTGTAATTTATTTAGTTTTATTTTACAACATTTGTAAATTAATTTTTAGACGAGAAATCATTTTTGCAATAAAATTAGACTATTTATTTATTAAAATTTTCGAAAAATGTTAAATTTTATTAATTAATTATTTCAAAAGGAAAAAGCACTCAACAAAAATATATGTTCGAAAGGCTAAGAGAAATTCCTATTTTTTGTGTTTGTTGACCAGACTGCTTCCACTTAAAATTGAAAATTTCTGAAAATAAGTTTTAATTTTTTTTTCGATATTTTGGAATGTTCGATTTTTAAAATTAAACTTTGGAAGAAAGTGAAATTTTGTGCCATTTTCGAATAAAAAAAAACAATTCTTTCAAATCAAGCCTAACATTTCAAAAGGGTCAAAAACATGTGTTCAATTTCAAAAATATTCCATTAAAAAGAGCAGCAAATTTCACCAAAAATTATATGAGCGAAAATCGATCCTGATTAGGTTACACTGCGAAAAACTCAGCTCTAAAAAAATAAATAGTTTTTGAGCCAAAAATTGCAATACCAGATAATGTCTTTGACTTGAAAACTGCGCACTTTACAAAAAACAAAATAATTATGGTCATTTTTTATTTTTTCCGCTGAAATTTTATTTTTACACTTTATACGACCATGAGTACAACTTTTTCTTTAAGTTTTTCCAAAAAAATATAACTCTGGTACCAGATTAAGTCTGATATTTTTCAAACTTTTTGCTCCAGGAGTCAATGCTTAATTATCTCTTAAAATTTTATTATCGAATAGATAATGTACTTTTTTAAGGATGTATTATTCAGAAAATTTTCTAACATTAATAATTATGCAGAAGTGTCACCTATTGAGACCCGAGAGGATGTCGAACAGGAGACAGTTTCCCAGTGCGGAGTGATAAAAGTAAACAAAGCCAAATTTAGAACGGATTTTTAAATAGTGTTTAATGCAACAAGTTGCAAAAACAACATTTTTTCAGCACGAGCCGTACATTTATCCAACGAGGAGTTGGATAAATACGACGTGTGCTGGAAATATCAAGTTTTGCAACGAGTTCCATTCAACATTTTTAGCAATTTCTAAAAACACCCTCTGAATGGAAATATAACTCAAATGTTCATGTACTTTGTCAGGATTTTTCGTCGTTCGAGAATGACAGGAAAAGTAAGTAGTTTCACGACGGAACTTCAAAAAAAATTCTACAGTATACTTACATTAATTGCAATGTATGCATCTAATGAGGCCAAAAATAATATCAATATTTGCATCGTTTATGTTTAGATGCATAAAGAAGCACAACTTCCTTAAACTTGTATTAGATATCTGAGCAATTCTCGCAGATTTCGGTCATTCGTTTTTTTTTGTAATTTTTAATCTGGCTGAAACTTTTTTGGTGCCTTCGGTAAAAAAAAATTGGTGATTTTAAATTTAACTTTTTGTCACTAAAACTTGATCTGCAAAAAAACTCTATTTTTATTTTTTTTTATTTTATGGTATGTTTTAGACGACATCAAATGCCAACTTTTCAGAAATTTCCAGGTTGTGCAAAAAATCTTTGACCGAGTTATGAATTTTTGAATCAATACTGATTTTTTTTAAATCGAAATATTGGTCGCAAAAATTTTTCAACTTCATTTTTCGATGTAAAATCAAATTCGCAAAAAAGAACTCTAGTGAACTTTTGATAAAGTGCACCGTTTTCAAGTTAAAGCCATTTTTAGGTAACTTTTTTGAAAATAGTCGCAGTTTTTTCATTTTTTTAAATTAGTGCACATGTTTGCCCACTTTTGAAAAGGGATGGTTGGCAGCACTGTTTGCCTACGGTTCGTCGGTTTTGAGTCTGCGTATTTTTCTAGCGTTTTTCTGGTGAAATTGGTCACGAAAAGTATTTGTTCGGGTGTGTTAAGGAAGATTAGATGTGCTGCTGTTGAAATATTATGGAGTTTATTACTTCTCTGTGGAATTCGAGTGTAAATTTATCTTTTTTTTTTTTTTTTTAATTTATATTTATTCAGATTTTCTCTTCCATGTACATTCATTCAGTTAAAATATTATTGAGTGTCCAATCACAATCGATGACTTTTCACCTCAATTTTAAATACTAGCAATTTTCATTTATTCATGAAATATTGTAGCTTTCGCTATTCAGTGATTTTAAATGTAGGAGGTCCTACATGTACAAAAGGGAAAAGGGATACCTTAAAACTAACTTATAAACTATATAAAGAGCGGATCAATGCAGCTGAAGACTGCAATGATTTTTGTCGAAATGCATCAATTATCTTATTGGACATAACATCCAAAGTGTCAACTTCGGCTAATTGATGAAGTCCACTAGTGCTGAACCAGGGAGGAAGTTTCAGAATCATTTTCAGAATTTTGTTCTGAATCCTCTGAAGTTTTTTCTTCCTGGTTAAGCAACAGCTTGTCCAGATCGGCACAGCATAAAGCATGGCAGGTCTGAAAATTTGTTTATAAATTAACAGTTTATTCTTGAGACAAAGTCTAGAATTCCTGTTTATAAGTGGGTACAAACATTTAATATATTTGTTACATTTAACCTGGATACTTTCAATGTGATCCTTGTAAGTAAGGTTTTTGTCAAAAGCAAGTCCAAGATATTTCACTTGATCCTCCCACTTTAAATTTATCTCATTCATCTTTATAATGTGATGACTTTTTGGTTTAAGAAAATCCGCCCTTGGTTTGTGAGGGAAAATAATAAGTTGAGTTTTTGCAGCATTTGGAGTAATTTTCCATTCTTTCAAATAAGAATTGAAAATATCCAAGCTTTTTTGTAATCTTCTTGTGATGACACGAAGGCTTCTACCTTTGGCGGAGATGCTTGTATCATCAGCAAAAAGTGATTTCTGACATCCTGGGGGCAAATCAGGCAAGTCAGAAGTAAAAATATTGTATAAAATTGGACCCAAAATGCTTCCTTGAGGGACGCCGGCACGTACAGGTAGTTGATCAGATTTGCTATTCTGATAACATACCTGTAGAGTACGATCCGTCAAATAATTTTGAATAATTTTCACGATATAAATCGGAAAATTAAACCTTTTTAATTTCGCAATCAAACCTTTATGCCAAACACTGTCAAATGCTTTTTCTATGTCTAGAAGAGCAGCGCCAGTAGAATAGCCCTCAGATTTGTTGCTTCGAATCAAATTCGAAACTCTCAACAACTGATGAGTAGTTGAATGCCCAAGGCGAAATCCAAACTGCTCATCAGCGAAAATTGAATTTTCATTAATGTGCGTCATCATTCTATTAAGAATTATTCTTTCGAATAATTTACTAATAGATGAAAGCAAACTAATGGGCCGATAGCTTGAAGCTTCGGCAGGATTTTTGTCCGGTTTCAAAATCGGAATTACTTTGGCATTTTTCCAACTACTGGGAAAATATGCCAAATCAAAACATTTGTTGAAAATTTTGACCAAGCTACTTAAAGTTGCTTCTGGTAATTTTTTAATTAGAATGTAAAAAATGCCATCCTCACCAGGGGCTTTCATATTTTTAAATTTTTTGATAATAGATTTTATTTCATTCAGATCCGTATTAAAAACTTCATCTGATGAAAATTCTTGTTCAACAATATTCTGAAATTCTATTGAAATTTGATCTTCAATAGGACTCAAAACATTTAAGTTGAAATTATGGGCACTCTCAAACTGCTGAGCAAGTTTTTGAGCTTTCTCACCATTAGTTAATAGAATATTATCACCATCTTTTAAAGAAGGGATTGGTTTTTGAGGTTTCTTAAGAACCTTTGAAAGTTTCCAAAAAGGTTTGGAATAAGGTTTAATTTGTTCGACATCTCTTGCGAACTTTTCATTTCGCAGGAGAGTGAATCTGTGGTCAATAACCTTTTGCAAATCTTTTTGAATTCGCTTCAGTGCAGGATCACGAGAACGTTGATACTGTCTTCGGCGAACATTTTTCAGACGAATCAAAAGCTGAAGATCGTCATCAATAATGGGAGAATCAAATTTGACTTGGACTTTAGGAATAGCAATATTCCTAGCATCCAAAATTGCATTAGTTAAAGATTCCAAGGCTGAATCAATATCAGCTTTGGTTTCTAAAACAAAATCATGATTTAAATTGTTCTCAATATGATGCTGATACCTGTCCCAATTAGCTTTGTGGTAATTAAACACAGAACTATTGGGTCTGGTAACTGCTTCATGAGAAAGTGAAAAAGTTACTGGAAGGTGATCAGAATCAAAATCAGCATGAGTCACTAAAGGACCACAATACTGACTTTGATTTGTCAAAACCAAATCAATTGTTGATGGATTTCTAACAGAAGAAAAGCAAGTTGGCCCATTCGGGTATAAAACCGAATAAAGACCAGAAGTGCAATCTCTGAATAGAATTTTACCATTGGAATTTACTTTTGAATTATTCCAAGATTGGTGTTTGGCATTAAAATCACCGATGATCAAAAATCGAGATCTATGCCGAGTAAGTTTATTCAAATCCCCTTTGAAATAATTTTTATTTTCCCCAGTGCATTGGAAAGGCAAATATGCTGCTGCAATCATAA
Source organism: Culex pipiens pallens (assembly GCF_016801865.2). NCBI lineage: Eukaryota > Metazoa > Arthropoda > Insecta > Diptera > Culicidae > Culex > Culex pipiens. The sequence goes on along the minus strand of NC_068937.1, from coordinate 99,916,444 downwards.
TTTTCCCAAAAGAAGTTTCAAGTTCAATGCCCAAACTTTCAATAACTTTTAACTTAAAGTCACGTAACGTGCTATAAGTCATACTTCGGTGGATAACTATTGCAACTCCACCGCCATTTCGATTCATTCTGTTATTGGTTATAACTTTATAATCTGGATCACTTTTCAAATAAGTGCCAGTTTTTAAAAATGTTTCGGTTATAACAGCAACATGCACGTTATGAACTCGTAAAAAGTTGAAAAATTCATTTTCTTTCGCTTTTAAAGAGCGAGCATTAAAATTCATAATATTGATGGAATTACTTAGATCCATGATTAAACTTCAGGGTAAGAACAACATCATTCGCAAATTTTAATCCAATCTGGATAGCTTCCATCATGGATGTAGCATTACTCATTGTTTGAATCAAAACAAACAGTGAGTTTTGCAAAAAAAGTCATTTTTTCAAACGTAACATCGCCGAGATCAGAAGATCCCAAAGCGTTGCCAGCAGAAAAATTTTCAAATGAAATTTGAGGTACCTGCCCAATTTCAGGAATATTGGTAGAGGATTTAAAATTCGTGGATGAACCCGAACCCGAAACGACGTCGGCATAAGAAATACCATTGCTGTTACCTAACTTTTCCACGGTAGGGGTATTTCTAGCATTGTTCGAGTGAGACAGCACGAACGTTTGATTTAAAGATGCAGGTGAAACCTGACTTTGAGAAAATTTCGGTTTGGATTTCGGCTGATGCTTAGCACGAGAATCCAAAACCTTTTTTCTGATGGGGCAATCCCAGAAATTTGATTTGTGATTTCCACCACAATTTGCACATTTAAATTGGGTGACTTCTTTCACGGGACAATTGTCCTTGTCGTGAGAAGAATCCCCGCAAACCATGCATTTTGGAACCATAGCGCAATGATCAGTACCGTGACCGAATGCCTGGCAACGCCGGCACTGGGTCAAATTCTGGCCATTACCGCCATGTTTCTTAAAATGCTCCCACTTTACCCGTACATGGAACAAAAACTGAACTTTGTCCAAAAGTTTCAAATTGTTGATTTCATTTCTGTTGAAATGAATCAGATAAAATTGTGAAGTCAAACCAAAGCGAGAAATATTCCCGTTTGATTTTTTCTTCATTGGTATTACTTGGGATGGGGCAAAGCCAAGCAACACCTTAAGTTCGTTTTTGATCTCATCCACCGACAAGTCGTTGGAGAGACCTTTCAGGACCGCCTTGAATGGACGAGCATTCTTGGTCTCATACGTGTAGAAATTGTGTTTGTGGTTTTTCAAATAACCAACAAAAGTTTGGTGATCTTGTAAAGATTCCGTCAACAAGCGACATTCTCCTCTTCGGCCAAGCTGAAACGAAACCTTCAAATTGCAAGTTTCCTTGCAATTCTTCAGTTGCGTTCGAAAGCTGGCCAAATCGGAGACGGAAGTCACTACAATTGGCGGAGCCTTTACTCGTTTCTCGACGGCAGAAGGCTCAGTACGAGGAGAAGGATCCTTGTCAACAGTTTCGGATAAAACACCGAAACTGTTTGCCAATGGAATTGGAGGATTGACCTCACTTTCAGAATCAGAATCAGACCTCGGATGAGGCTGTTTTCTTTTTCTGTTTCCGTTAGCCGGTTTAGCGTTCAAACGCTTCACCGACGTAACGACCAAATCTTCAGAAGATTTGCGTTTACCTTTGTTTTGACGCATTTTGCAAGCAAAGTTCTCTTAAATAGATGGCTTCGTTTGTAAAATACAACAAAATTTCAGGTGGGGTTAGTCTTGAAAAGACTGTTTAGAATTTTGGAAAGTAACTCAGGTAGTCTTTAAAAAGACTGTGAATTTTGTTTGAAATAACTCTGAGCTTAGGTAGTAAAAAATACCGCAGCTCTAGTGTCCGTTCACCACGAAGGTTCGCAAGACACTGTGTAAATTTATCAAAAATAGTTTCTGCAAGGCGTGGTCTTCTTCTTATTCCTTCTCATGTCTTTGATGTTCTTTTCCTCGAGAGGAAATGTCATTTCTTTTTGTTGGGCTGCATGGGCTCCGCAGAAAAGTCAACGGTGTAAATTTCAAACGTCGAAGTGATTTCTTTGCTGCATGGGCTTCGCAGAAATGTCAGTGAACGGTCTCAGTCATGAAACGTCAAATGATGAGGGTTTTTGGAATTTTGAGTGAGCTCTGAGCTGTTTTGTTGTTGAGTCGTGATGAGACGGAGAAGGCTTCCTGAAGAGGTGTTCAACTAGTTGGTCCAATTTTAGCTTAGCTACACCCTTCGCTCCCAAAAGAAAAAGTGTCGGTATCGGTGTTTTGGAAATTGTTTCTCAGTGAAAACATCACCCAATACTTGTGAGTTTGTCGTGCAACACAGCAAACGTTGGCAGTTGATCGGTCGTTTAGGCAGCGATGGTTTCCGGAGAAGAGATTTTCAAAGGAAGATGACAACTGTTTCGCAATAAATGGAAAAGAGTGAGAAAAGTGAACTAGTGATCAAAGTGTGTAGGTGTTACACTGATTGCCCGGTGTTGCAATCGTCGCTTCATCTATTTGAGTCTCCCTCTCTTGAGACTCGACTCGACTCAAATTGGAAGAGCAGCAACTTTAAGGATCTCGGTGAGGACTTTCCAATTACATGAAATTTTATTATTTATTATATTTGCATTATGTATTATTAAATAACAGCACACTAGACACACCCTAGATTAGATTAGACAAAAAATAAATATGCTGATTAATCCCATTACACAAAAAAAAGAATGCTAACTAGTTAAATGCTTTTGAATCGGTCGTTTTAATTTAAGTTCTAACTCTCACATTTAAATAAAACAGATGATTAAATAAATATTTGATGTTCCCTCCGCATCGCTGTAAGAGTTTAAATTCAAGATTCTAATTATGCGTTAAATCATCTTTAACCTCGAATTTCGCTTAAACACATAATAATTTATAGAAAAATATATAAACTTCGCTTTACTCTTACAGTCGATAGCTTGAGTTTAACAGCAGACATGTTAAAACTGTGTTTAATCAGCATTGTTTTACCTGAGGAAGTTTAGTAATACTACAGACAATTTAATCATGCACGGCTTCGTCGCGTTGTATCTGCCGTGACTTTAAATCGAATATATATAAATCATGCATCTTTTATACTGTACAATCATCTGTATAAGTTTAATAACCAAAAAACTAAATTTACTTGACTCGCCCGCAATACCTTTCGGGGTATATCCTAGGGTTCTACCTCTCCTACTAACATTGAGTCCAAAACCTCCCTACAAACATCTATACCACTAAGGTGACGTAGGGGTCCCTGCGCACTTTAGATAGGTGTTTACTAACATTCCTTCATTTCCCCGAGGATAGCTTGGACCCGGCGTGGACCCCCTTATGCCCTGGGCTGTATTACACACTCATCAAAAGATGAAGACATGGTATCTCCCGTGTTGGATTATTGTTCCGGATGAGGGTCTAACACAACCATACCAAACAGTGGGATAAGCGTTGTGGAGCCTTCCGGTGGTGGGGCGTCCTCCAAATGCTAATGCTAATGCTAATGCTAATGTTTGCCCACTTTTGAAAAAAATATTTTTGAAAAGCTGAGAAAATTCTCTATATTTTGCTTTTTTGAACTTTGTTGATACGTTACTGAGATATTGCCATGCAAAGGTTTGAAAACAGGAAAATTGATGTTTTTTAAGTCTCACCCAAACAACCCACCATTTTCTAACGTCGATATCTCAGCAACTAATGGTCCGATTTACAATGTTAAAATATGAAACATTCGTTAAATTTTACGATCATTTCGAAAACAATATTTTCTAAATTTTTAAATCAAGACTAACATTTCAAAAGGTCAAAATATTGATTGTTTAACTCTTTTGAAATGTTAGTCTTGGTTTAAAATTTTTGAAAATTATGTTTTCGAAAATATCGGAAAATTTCACGAATGTTTCATATTTTAACATTGTAAATCGGACCATTAGTTGCTGAGATATCGACGTTAGAAAATGGTGGGTTTTTTGGGTGAGACTTAGAAAACATCAATTTTCCTGTTTTCAAACCTTTGCATGGCAATATCTCAGCAACTAAGGGTCGTATCAACAAAGTTCAAAAAAGCAAAATGTAGAAAATTTTCTCAGCTTTTCAAAAATATTTTTTTCAAAAGTGGGCAAACATGTGCACTAATCAAAAAAAAATCGAGAAACTGCTATTATTTTCAAAACAGTTACCTAAAAATGGCTTGTACTTGAAAACGGTGAACTTTATCAACATTTCATTAGAGTACTTTTTTGCAAATTTGATTTTACATCGAAAAATGAAGCTGAAAAATTTTTGCGACCAATATTCTATTTTTTTGAAAAAGGTTGTATTGATTAAAAAAGTCATAACTCGGTTAAAGATTTTTTGCACAACCTGGAAATTTCTCATGAGTTGGAATTTGATGTCCCCTAAAACATATCAAAAAATAAAAAAAAAGTTACATTTAAAATCACCAAATTTGTTTACCTTGTACCATTTTTTTCAGTGTAGTCCTTATCCAAACCTACAACTTTGCCGAAGACACCAAATCGATCAATAAATTCCTTCAAAAGATACAGATTTTTGATTTTTCATACATCACTTTTGTATTGACAGCTGCCAAATTTGTATGGAAAATTATATGGACAAACTAATGATGCAAAATGGCTTCTTTGGGCATACCGAAGGCACCAAAAAAGTTTCAGCTGGATTAAAAAATACAAAAATTTAAATTAAAAATAAGACCGATTTCGTAGAGAATTGCTAATACGAGTAAATCATATTAGAATGTAAACCAAAATGCGATCGATATCGTATTTTGGTTCGTGAAAAAAATGCTCTAGATCTGGAAATATGAAATTGAGGAAGGCGGCCTGTAAAGTGAGTAGCTGAAGTGGAATTTGATGTTAAAAATAAGAAAACAAAACATTGAAAAAAATCATTAAAATTATCCGTTGATCTGTAGTTCTTTTAGATAATCGAACTTTGAACATTGAAGTCTGCATTGTACTATTTTTATTTTGAAAAAAAAAACATGCTTATGATTTTTATTTTTTACATTTGCATTGGATTTCGAATGAAATAATCAGGTTAAATTGTCATTTAAGCTCGATTCTGGGGCATGTTATTCACGAGAAAATTATACTTTTGAAAATGTCATAAATTAGAGCATAATTTTGAGCTATGCTTTATTTACTCTTAAAATATCTAACTCAAAATTTATTTAATCGTCTAGTAATAGATATTTGCTCAAAGTGCAAATTTTGCGATTATTATATTGCATTGTTAAAAAAAAGTTTTTTATATGTTTTGGGCTGTACTTTATACATTTTTGTAACTAAGAACAGTTGTTCAACATGCTTGCTACCTGGGATACTTCTCGAGCAAGAGTTCAACTCGTCTCTACCAAGTCCACTCGGTTACTCGGTTTACGGTACTTGAACATCCATGATCAAGTCAAGGGAAGAAAGGTTTAACATGGAAAATATTTCCAACGACCTTATTTGGTCAAGAAATCCCACAATATTTAAGCTCGATTTGAGCCCTATCGAATTACTAGCAGCTGCCTTAGCCTTTGTATTAAATTGCTTGTGTCATTTAACTAACAGTATTTAAAAAAAACTGTTTAAAACACACCGCACTTGCCCAAATTCACTCCTCAAAAAGTAAGAGTGCCAGATCGGTATCACCCCCTAATTGCCCCCCCTAGGTCTTCGTGTCCTTTGCCATTAGAACGAAACCAGCTGACGTCCTCACACACTTTCAAGACTTGAGCTTGGATCGTCACGGAAAAAAAAGTGTCAGTTTCGGCTCCGAAATTTTAAAGTGTGAGAGGCCACCCGTCAGAGTGTTCATTTCCTGTCACTCTTGTGTTTCTTCTTCTTCTTCATTTTGGCGGACGTTGCTACTTGGTTGCGACGTCATCAAAGTTGATGGAAAATGTTAAGGGGAGGCGTTTTAAACTGTTCACTGAGCGGAAAATTTTGAGGGGTTTGACACTGTCCATTACGTTTTTTTTTTTTTTTTGTTTTTGGAAGTTAGTCAAGAAAATTTCACAAGAATTTGCTTAACAAATCTTTAAGAAAACGATTTTTTGAGGCAAAATTGCCCTCGACCATTGAGAAAAGTTGTTCCAAACAACCAAAAACTTCTCACGTGCCCTCATTTGGCCAAGTTTCATCATCATGTACGGAAACCAAAATAGGTATTGTCCCCTAACCTGCGCCTCCCACTGAATCCCCACAAACAATAACTGTGATTAATCGACCCACATGCCACGCTACAACACATCCACGAGTCCCACGAAAGGGAGAGGCCAACCCAACTTTCTAATTAAACCCGGGGGAGATTTGTCGATAATTGCCGTGCAGCCTGCGACTCCGGGTCCGGGATTTGTAAGGCAAGATTTATTCATAGTCCCAGCACATTTCGGTTATTGCCACGGTTATGTTACGAAAGTCCCTGAAACAACTCTTCCCGGGTCTGTAATTACAACCCCCGAACGCCAAAAGTTCCACCTGAACGACCTCCTCCCTTAAGATGATGGCTGCTCTCGGTTCGGGGCCGTAACAAATGACCCTTCCAAAACGGCTGCGGATGCTGCCAGGGCGATGTCCCTGGTGGCCACCGTTCCTTGGCATTGAGAGTGACGCAGGTGCTAGACAACATCAACCGAGGCCAGCAGAGAGATTCAAGAGCAATTAACGTTTATTGGCAAAAGTTTGAAGGAATGCGAGACCTAGGCTGGTACAAGTTATGGCATTTTATTTGGGATACTTCCAAATGTTGGGAGGTGGAATGGTTGTGTTGCTGAGTTGAGCTTGAATTGTTTGTTCAAATTCGAAAAAATACAGCTGATAACTTAAACTTCAGTATATCTTAAGATTAAAGGTTTAAAAAAATAATAAAAATAGTTGCCGAGATATTGTCAGGTAAAGTGACATTGAGAAAACCCTATTTAAAAAAAAATCTTCTAGAAGCTCAAGAAAGATCAAGAAAGTAACGTATTTCTATCGGGCACCTAATGTTGGCTTATCGGCACTCTGGTGTTCAATAACAGCTTTTAAAAACTAATATGAGAGGTTTGGACAGATTAGCTATTTTTTTTAGATCCAGAAAAATAAGTCAGATATAACTTAAGTGATCATAACTCGAGACAGGGTTGCCAGATCTTCAATTTTGTGGACTCGTTGAAAAGGTTTTTCGATTACCTAATCAACGATGGGTCGGATGATGGATCCGGACATCGTTTGCATACATTTAATTGAGATCCGGCTTCAAAAAAGTCTATAAATATCACTTAAGTGGTCATAACTCGAGACAGGGTTGCCAGATCTTCAATGTTGTGAGCTCGTTGGAAAGTTCTCTCAATTACCTAACCATCAATGGGTCGGATGATGGATCCGGACATCGTTTGCATACATTTAAATGAGATCCGGCTTCAAAAATGTATATAAATATCACTTAAGTGGTTACATACATGTAAATCGACAAAAAAGTCAGAGGTTGGTGTGAGCACACACTTAATTTTTTTTTTAAATATGTTTTCAGGGTATTAAAAAATATATTTTCATCTATTATCAAAACAAGTTTGAAGACATTTGGTTGTATCATTGCCGAGATATAGCTATTTGAAGTTAGCAATTTCAAAAAACGGGTGCCACGATATCTCAACACTGTCTTGACCAAATCGGCTCAAAATTTCGGTGAAGACTCGTTAAACCAGTCCTGTGTGCATGACGAAGGCCGATTTTCAAAAAACTTGTTTTAAAAAAAGATAAAAATATTTTTGTGTTTTTCATATAAAAAATCGTCAGTTTTTGATTTTTGTATTTTTTTAAATAGCAAAATTTCAAAATCGGGCTTCGTCATGCACACGGAATATGTCTTGGGAGTCTTCACCTCGAATTTCAGCCAATTTGGTCCATCCCATCTCGAGATATCGTGGCACCCGTAAATCAACTCGGTGTTTCGAGAAAAACACTCAGAAAGTTTGACAGTCCGCTTTGCGCACGGCAAAATGTTGAGCTTAAAATCGTCTCTAACTTAGTTTAATCATGAAATATCTTCTTGAATGTTTCAGGAGTGATTGAAACTCATCTTTTTAGTGGTTTCAATAATTTTTTTGTAATATGAAATTTTGTGATTTTCTACATGTATGTAACCCCTTAAGTGGTAATAACTCGAGACAGGGTTGCCAGATTTTTAATGTTGTGGACTCGTTGGAAAGGTCTCTCGATTATCTAACCAACGATGGGTCGGATGATGGATCCGGACATCGTTTGCATGCATTTAATTTAGATTCGGCTTCAAAAATGTATATAAATATCACTTAAGTGATCATAACTCGAGACAGGGTTGCCAGATCTTCAATATTGTGAGCTCGTTGGAAAGGTCTCTCAATTACCTAACCAACAATCGGTCGGATGATGGATCCGGACATCGTTTACATGCATAAAAATGAGATCCGAATATACGTGAAAACATTTTTATACATAACTTTTGAACTAGTTATCGAAACTTCAAACAATTCAATAGCGATGTATGGGACCCTATAGCAAGTCGATTGCAACTGGTTTGATCAAAATTGGTTCTGCCAGTGCTGAGAAAACTCAGTGAGAATTTTGGTCACATACATACACACACACACACATACATTTGTTCAGTTTTCCATTCTTAGTCGATATGTACACATGAAGTTGGGTCTTTGAGCTTTTAATAAAAAGTTCATTTTTAGAGCAGGATTATAGCCCCTCAGTGAAGAAGGCAAAAGGCTTTTTCAACATAAATTATGCAAAAAATAGCTCAGTAGAAACTGTTGCTCATGTTCTACTGAGCTTCAAGCATCTTTTAAAAGTAAAAAAAGGAACGAATTTTTTAACCTACCAATCATACGAGAATATTTTTTTTTTAAATAGAAACTGAGTTTAAATTCGATTCAAAATACGTTTTTGATGTAAAAATATCAGAAAAAAATCGTTAATTGTTTGTGATATTGTTTCGCATTTAAAAATGAAAAAAAAACAAGGAAAAAAATTGGACAAATATCCCTATCTTTGACCTAGTACCTATTTTGGACTAAAGCGGCAAAATTACGGTGATTTAATCAATTTCTGACCTTTTTCTTGTGATCGTTCGCTTGAAGAACATTCTTGGAACCAGTATCAAGATTTTGGTACTCCAGTCTCAACGAAATAGTTACATTTAATTAGTTTTCTAAGAAACGAGTTTTCATTTTTCGTTGCACTTTAAGATGTCCGAATTGACTCCAAATAAAGGGCATAAGTAACCGAACTATGCAGTATTGGCTTTGCCATCTTGTTTTTCATGAGAACAAGCCAGAATGAGCTGGAGCTTTGCACAGTAAGTCCAAAATATGGACATCTACCCTTTTTCTTTTTCAGCATTGAAAATCGGATGAACATTGGCAATTGCTTAGCAATTGAGTTAAAAAATGAAGACTTATTGAAAAACACTTGAGAAATCTATGATTTATTAATTAATTTTCTTTTTAATTATTAATTTTCTCAGATTCCGAGAAAAATATTTTCCAAAATGGACAAACTTTTTTAAACTGTGATTGACCCTCAGTAAAGATTTTCGAAAATTTGTGGTCCCTGATCTCGAATCCGAGGTCTATTTTTCGATGTCTCGTGACGGAGGGGCGAAACGACCCCTTTCATTTTTTCTGGATTTTTACCAAGACACTTTTTCGATGAGTGTAGCTTGAAACCGTGAAGAGATAGAAATTTGGTGTCAAAGGGACTTTTGTGTAAAATTGGACGCCCGATTTAATGGCGTATTCAAAATTCCGAAAAATTAAAAAAAAAATCATAATAAAAAGTTGAAAAAAAGTTATAAAACCGCTACCATTTCCCATTACTCAACTGTAAAACATCGTGAGACGTGTCATTTTATCGGAAATTCAATGTGAATTTAACAAAATTAAAAACATGAAACGGCCTAATGTCCTGCAAGAAACAAGCATCAAATTTAAGCAAAAACGCGGTCCGCCAAAATCCCACCCCGGCAAGATAAGGGTTAAATAATTAAAAAATAAATTTATGACAACCCGTGCTGCTGTCCACCGAGAAGCCAACGCTGGCAACACTGCCTTTAACCGACAACCCAAACCACGTGGCGTGGGTGCTTTGCCGCCGCATCATCATCATCGTCCGCACCGTAGTCGTTAAAGAGTTACTCTCGAAATTAATTGTGTATTTTCGTCCTGGTCGTTTTAGTACCGCACCGTAATTTCCACCTCTTTGCGGATGTTTATAATTCAGCTGCGCCGTACGTCCGAAAGGTGGCAGCACTTCCGGGAATGTTTCCTTCGACGCGTTATAAATTGTGTCAATTTTTTTGGGGAGCGTTAATAATCTTGAAAAAAAATAGAGGACAACACACAATTCCATCGACCTTGCGAGCTGATGATAATAAAAATAATGACACTCGGGTGATCCCCATTTCACACACGAGAGAGCACATCCATCGGCTTTTTTCGAAGAGAAAAAAAACTTCCAAAAGAAATAAGGTAAGAACCGGCCACAAAAAGAAATAGAAAGGACTCTTGACAGTATCCTTGGTGGGTTTTTTTGTGTGGCTAAAAATAAACGCCACTCTCCTTGCTCCAGTTATTTTCTTTGCGTGTTCTTTTTCACCCGCCTGATTTGGAGTGTCTACAAGTTGAGCGTAGAAGAAAAAGCCTTCGGCAAAAATCGGCACAAACATTTTAATCGATGTACGAAGTTGATCTATTTTACCAAAAACTTAACATGGAACATAGTTCGATGCACAGATATTTTGACATTTAGCAATGCAATTAATGAGCACATAAATCGAAAAATATTGAAAATCTGGATATTGGATTGCACAGTAAAAACATCTTGGTAATTTTACATCTTGGAAAGGGTATATCTTTCATGTCAGAACAAACATTTAATTCTACCTTTGAAAATGTGATTTTTTTGCAGTCTTAATTGATGTAAAATTACATCAAAAAATAGGTAAAATTCAACCTTTTAATATTACACACTCCAAATTTACTCATTTTTACTGTGTGGGATTATCTGTTGAGTTTGGTGTCATCTGAAAATTATAGGTTATTACTAAGGCTTTCTAGGCCCAGTGAAAAAAATATAATTTAACCTAAAAATTACGAACTTCTCGTCACAGTGTCCTGATGCAAACAATGATCGAGCTCGAGCTGTCACAGCCCTGCGAAGTATGTTGGCTCACATATCGGGCGGTGAGTCAAAAAAACCAGCTAGAAGTCGCCTGACAACAAACCTTTGAAAGAGAAAGGAAATCTGATGCAAAACCAACGTCCAGCTGCCATGTTAACAAACTTTGAATGTGTTAGTAAATTTCTGACTAGAAAGCCTTCTATGGAAAAGAAAAAAGGTAAAACATTCATCGAGATAAAAATTGGAAGGATACAATTTAACTCTTTTTTATGTTTTTTTTTTTTTTTTTTGAAAGTGGGTAATTCTCCGCCAACTCACACAGCAGTTGCCCCGACCCCTCTTCGATATGCGTGAAACTTTGCCCTAAGGGGTAACTTTTGTCCCTGATCACGAAACCGAGGTCCGTTTTTTGATACCTCGTGACGGAGGGGCGGTACAACCCCTTCAAATTTTTGAACATGCGAAAAAAGAGGTGTTTTTCAATAATTTGCAGCCTGAAACGGTGATGGGATAGAAATTTGGTGTCAAATGGAGTTTTATGTAAAATTAGACGCCCGATTTGATGGCATACTCAGAATTCCGCAAAAAACGTATTTTTCATCGAAAACAATACAAACATAGTTTCAAAAATTCTGCCCTTTTTTTTACTCGACTGTAAAACATTTTGGGACACGTCATTTTAAGGGAAATTTAATGTACTTTTTGAATCTACATTGACCCAGAAGGGTCATCTTTTCATTTAGAACAATTTTTTTCATTTTAAAATTTCGTGTTTTTTCTAACTTTGCAGGTTTATTTTTTAGAGTGTAACAATGTTCTACAAAGTTGTAGAACAGACAATTACAAAAATTTTGATATGTAAACATAAGGGGTTTGCTCATCAACATCACGGGTAATCGATTTAACGAAAAAAAAGTTTTGAAAAAGTTACTTTTTGCGTTTCTCTTTGTTTCGTCGTCCGTGTCTGTCGCGGGTGACCAGAAACAGCCATGATCGACGACGACCAACTTTTTCAAAACTTTTTTTCGTAAAATTGTGATCGTAAATCGTAAAACTTGTGATGTTGATGAGCAAACCCCTTATGTTTACATATCAAAATTTTTGTAATTGTCTGCTCTACAACTTTGTAGAACACTGTTACACTCTAAAAAATAACCCTGCAAAGTGAGAAAAAACACGACATTTTAAAATGAAAAAAAAATGACCTAAATGAAACATGACCCTTCTGGGTCAATGTATATTCGAAAAGTACATAAAATATCCCTCAAAATGACATGTTCAAAAAAATTTAAAGTCAAGTAACGAAAAATGGCAGGGTTTTTAAAACTTTTTTTGTGTTTTTTTTTTCGATGAAAAATACGTTTTTTCGGAATTCTGAGTACGCCATCAAATTGAGCGTCCAATTTTACATAAAAGTCTCTTTGACACCAAATTTCTATCTCATCACCGTTTCAGGCTGCAAATTATTGAAAAACACCTCTTTTTTCGCATGTTCAAAAATTGAAGGGGCCGTACCGCCCCTCCGTCACGAGATATCAAAAAACGGACCTCGGATTCGTGATCAGGGACAAAAGTTAGCCCTTAGGACAAAGTTTCACGCAAATCGAAGAGGGGTCGGGGCAACTTTTCACGATTTCGTGTGAGTTGGTAGAGAATTAACCAAGTGTAAAAATGAAGTCGGATAGAAAAAGAACAAAAATATCAAATAATTGAATTTTTTTTTCATTTTAATTAAGATAAAATTGTATCAAAAAGAGGTGAGAGTGTGAATGAGTTTAATTTGTTCTTTTTCCATATTTAGCTCAATACATATTTAAAGCCGCGTAAAACCTACAGAATCGGTCGATAAATCTAAATCATATCTCATTAAAAAAACAATCGAGTCCGTTTTGCGATGCTTGTCCGTCGCGCGCATTTTCTTTTCGCGTCGTTCGTCGTCGGTTAGTTTTTCGGGGGCTTGCGTACGTGTGTGTGCGAAGGTGCGTTAGTTAGATTGTAAAATTCAAATATCGCGATCGTCTTTCTTGTTAGTCATGTATTTGATACACATCACAGCCGGGTTTCTTTGTTCTATGATTCGCGATTGTTTCAAGGGAAGATTCGTTCTTAATTGCGTTAGCAAAATATAAATTATATTCGACCATTCGTTTTCCGCGAAAATACCTTTTAGCATTATAGCTCGTAAAGCACGGTGACAAATATTGTTTCAACGCGATTGTTCAAGTCCTTCAGATAACCCATAACTCATCAGTAATAATTGGTCGCTCATCTTATAATAATTTAAAAGTATAAATAGTCTCAGGTTAACTCTACGTAAATATGTTATGCTGAGTATAATATTTCACCTTTTAATTACACATAATTTTGATTCTATCTTTCCACAGCCGGCTGTCTAAGATTGAATCATTTATGCTAAACTCAACAGCAAATAAACGGGAATAGTCTCATCCGCAGCATCCGATTGTTTGCCTTGAGAATAATACACCACCCTATTAAACGAAATTTATTGATTATTGGGTCACATCATCATCTTCTATGATGAATCCTGGCCATTACCCTTTCCCACTAACAAAATCCCAAGTAGAAGTAGTTTTCCGGCACACGCGGGGGTGTGGATATCGTATAGAACCCACCCTTGGTAGCAGCCTGTGCTAACTAACATTCCCGTCCCAATCCCCCGAGATCTACAAACTGACATGGCGGGCGCCGTTGGTGGCCAATGACTGTTACCTATTTGTTCCAGATCTAGTTTTGATGATCTTGATGTTTTATCTTTTCAGCGCATTCATACATGCTGTTGATAAGGGAAACACCATTAGATCGTTGAAGCGTATGATCGTTGAATTGATAGGATATTACGGTCCTGTTCAGCAACGGAGAAGGACAACCATGGGTGGTCTCTCATGCTCATGCTCATGCTCATAAAATTGTATCAAAAAGAGGCTTCCTTTTGTAATTTCCATAAAAAAGAAAAATATATTTTGACATCAATTAAACTTTAGATTTGTAATAATTACAACTTAATAATGAAAAGTATTTTCAATTAAAAAAAAAAACAGTTTTCAACACATACAAAACAAAATATAAGAGCGGAAAGAGTTTAAAAAAATCACCTTAACTCAAAATTAGTTTCTCGAAAAAGCTTTTTTTTTATTTTTTGTTTTCGTTGCGACACAGACACATTCTCATCTTCATAAAAAAAAGCTATCCTATTTTTTTTTTGCAATTTCTTGTTAACTATGTTATTTTCCATAAAATTTCAACTAAGAGAACTTTTTGAAAAATATTCTTGAATTTGAACGATTTTTAACACTACATTTTTTCACACAAAAAAACAGTTGGAAAATATTTCAAGTTATCTCATTAACTGAATTTTTTTAAAGGCCATCGAAAAGACAAATGACAAATTTTTTTTACAAAAATGTTCAAAATAGCGATGGAAAAATGTTTTGATTAAATTAATTTTTCACATTCCAATAAATACAGATTTATGATTATTATTTATAAGATAATGTTCGAAAATTTGGTGTTCAAAAACGGCAATTTTTGCGTAATCGTCTTTCGATGCATGTCAAAAAAAAAATCAACTTTAAAATGCGTTGTTCTGGGAAAAACGACTCATCAGCCTTCATCGACATTTGACCTGCAATTGCTCTTCCGTTTCAATTAATTACCTTAAATTGAATGCAACAATCCTACCAAGAAAAATACGTAATCAAACCGAAACTGCCACATTCAACACAACACACACACACACACACGTGGCTTACGGTTCCCACGTGTGTTTGCCATTTATTTCAATTAAATGGGTATTAATTTTGTTCACCGCATATCAAGCGTGAAAAATTTAACCGCGGCATCGCAAAAAAAAATATGAAAAACAAGTTTGCAAACAATTGGCTTTATATTTGGCATGAAACGAAAAACGGAGCGATAAAACAATCTGGCAGCACTGTAAAAACACTTTTGCTGTCAGTTTGTTTTTTTTTTTTTTTTTTTGCTTGAAAACACAGACTAAACAGATGTGAAACTGCTGAAATTTGTTCAGTGCTTTTCCTCCTCAGAAGTGCAAACTCATCCTTCCATAATAACGTCAATTTGCTGACCAAAGTGAAACAACCACGTCCATCACTTAGGGATGTGAAAAGGTCAAGCGTAAAAAGCAACATAAGCTACGGAAACGGCTACATTTCACAGCATTAAGAACTGACATGATGCAGCATGAGGCAAATACATTGTGCTGCAACATGTTAGTTCATTCTTGGAAATAATGGTCCAGTCCAGAAATTCCTGAATGTGTGCACATTTTGTGTCCATCACAGCTGAAAAATTCCACAAAACGCATAACAAAGTGATTTCCCTTGGATTTTTCACTGAAATTCAATAATGTCAACTAACGTTATTTGTTAGTGTACTTCAAACAAACTGTAAAGCGACTTTGAAATAACCGTTAAATTATCGATCCATAAATTTGAATTGCACTTCGGTCCCATCACCACAAAAGTGACATCTCGCCTACAAAAAACAGACCTTAAAGTTTGCAAATATTCAGACCAAAAACACCAGGTGGCAGCACCAGCAGCTTTCACCCTCACACACACACTCTCGCTCACAATATGCGAATTTAATATCTTGAGCCAAGATTATCCCCGAAACGTCGTTGTCACCGGGTTTTTGCCTGCAAAAGTCACTTTGCTTGGTAGTAAGGAGAGGGGTTTTGGGAAAAAGCGCCTTCGCCAGCCAAATTTCGTATTCCGCCGGATGTGATGCTGATTTGTTGGGTATTACGCATAATCGCTTGCCGACAGGGGGAGAAAAAAAAACCCCATTGGGAAGTCTGCTCCACATACGACAGGGTTGCCAACCGTTGCGAAGCGTGAAATGGGAAATGCTGGGAGCACTGGGGAAGGGAGGGAGGGGTGCATAATATTAGGCGCCAAACGTTGGAGGGGAGTCGGGATTTTGAGAGAGCAGGAAGATGGGCGGAATGACAGGATAAAAATATTTGCAAAAAAATGATTCGTTTTGCATTTAAGCTGTGGCAAGTGGGTGCAGATTGAGACGTTTGACTAGATGTTTGTCAAGCGGATGGATAAAAATGACATTGGAAGAAATGCCACATGTAATTTTACTGTTTAAAATGTCCCCAAGAGTCGACAAATTGGAAAACCGATTTTAAAGTCTGTTCATCTGTGAAAAAATTTGTTTTGACAGTTCTGAAGAAGCTGTCATCTGAATGTCCTAGGGGATCGACACTCGATAATTTTGGAAACGTTCATCATTTTACAATGTTTGGTTAAAATGCAAATGCAAATGTAGGCGTCTTGTAAACAAACACTCATTCAAGATGTAAACATTCTGCAACGTTAGACATGACAATTTGTTTGTTTACAACTGGTTTTATGATTTTTGTGACATTGTTACTTCAGATACAATGTGCTCTCATCTCAAACTGACAGCACTCCTCTTTCTGGCAGATTTGTTTTCATACCAAGAGCCTAGTCACCGTATTTAATATCCCTGAAATGTGTGTCATAAACAGATTGGTTTTGCAATTTCCAAGGGCAGCGACTCAACATGTCAAAACTGGAGTCAATCTAGTTTTAAATGAAGATTTAAAATGATTCAACAACTGAACAAAAAATATTAAAGGCGTTATCCAAAAAGTACGTCACGCTCTAGGTGAAAATAAGTTTTAGCAAGTGTCTCCTTAAGTGTTTCAATGGATAAATATTTGCTAATTTGAGTCGAAGATCTTTAACGATGACGCCTGAATTAAATGATTAAAATTGCTTTAGCGCTTCGATACGCGACTTGTAATTGTAAACACAATAATATTGGTTTATTTTAACAAATCTTCCTAAATAAACCTAGAACAGGACTATGAGTAAACAACTAAATCTGAAACGACGCAGAAGATGATGTAGCTAGAATGGTAAAATTTTCTAATCCTTTCGAAAAAAAATATTTGGAAAATTTCAAATTCAAGACTAACATTTGAAAAGACTAAAGTTAGATTGGGCCTTTTCAAATGTTTGTCGATACATTATATATTAGAATATAAGAAATGGCCAACATACTTTCACCAAACACTGCAGATTGCGCCAAATCTGCTTGACCAATTTCAACTTCAAAACACCTTAAAAAAAATGCTACATGATTTGTGGATGACGCCAAGATGCATTATTTGGTTACATTTGATTTTAGCACGTTTGTGACATTATTTCTCCGGAGATATTAAGGCTCTGGAAAACATCATTCTAGATCGGCCATTTGGCGGCCATATTTGTTTTCGAAAAACATTCAAATCTTGATTCAGAATGTATCAATCAAAAAATAGTTTGCTTTGTGTTGTTTGTAGAAGCATTTTACATATAGTGATTATTTTTTCATTTCAATTTACTATTTCTGGACCCTGAATTCAGAACCATCATTGACAGTCATTGCCCCAAGAGAGAAGGACACCTTCTACGACTTTAAGATTTCATCTGATTATTAAGTGCCACACCTCTCCTCAATCTGAATTTGCTGTCAAACTGACAGCACTTCACTTTTGACAGATCTAAAGTTCGAACAAGGGGCTTGGCACTGCTTCTAATAACGTAGTTTTTAGTTCGTTGGTTTGACAAAGTCAAAGTAAAAAGTGAAGAAATGGCGCTGTTTACACAACGTTCACGCACACTATCAAAACAAAAGTTAAAATGTAAGTGTTAGCTCGGTGTAGAGAGGGTGTCAAACTAAAATGTTATCCCGTTCATGTGACAACAATTGGTGTCATATCATTCTTCTTGAAATTCGAGTCAATAATTCTAGAGAACAATTTTTAGTAAGCGCGTAAAAGTCATTGCGTTTTTCGATTATTTGAACAAATGAGAAATCATTGTTTACAACTGTTTAAGAATCTTCGTGACATCATCAATTAGGAAAGATGATATTTTTACAAAAAATAAAGTGTCACACCCCTTGGCAATCAGCCGTTGCTGTCAAACTGACACTGCTTTACATTGTTTAAAAATCATTTCAAATGTTTCAACGAGCAGATTTAATTAAAATCGATACATTTTTTCAATTACGACTCTCAAACGAGATCAATTCAGCACTTTGAAGCCGCATTCAAACGAGTAAACGAATGCGTTTATTTCCACCGAAATTGAAAACAATTTCCCGATCAGCCAAAAGCTCGACATAAATACAGCCTTTTTCCCATTCAGCAACCAAAACAAACGCGAGGGGCACGCCAATAGAGAAATGTTTTTCGGAACGGTCAGCGGGACGTAAATAGTGCGCTCTGTATAAATAGATCAAACGAGCCTGCAATTACCATTATTTTTGCAGATCCCACACGAACATCGGCACGAGGGAAGGCGCGGAGCGCGGTCAGGTTGAAACTCAAATTAGTGCCATTCCATTTTTGCGAGTGAAAAAAGCAACGAATTGAAATGAATCTCGACTGAGTATGTGCGAGGGGTACGCCACTGTTGCGAGACGAGGGGTTGCGCGTTTTCATTAGTGAGATTGGTGATCGAAAATTGAAGTGTATTGTTGTGCTGGCTTCATAGCTGTTGGCTATTGAAAGTGTGAAACATCCATAGGAGCAGCCAATGAGGTGCGAATGATACACGCGCTCGGATGAGTTTGACAGCTCGGGCAGTGTTGGAAGCTGTTGAGTTCTAGCCGAAGGCTGTACCGCGGAGACGGCGGAAACGACAACGACGTAGCTGTCACCTTGCAGCTGGCAACGGTGCGGTAGCCGAGCCTCCACAAAGCTTTTCAGTATAGGCACTCTTGCCCACACCAGATAGTTGAATGAGTAACAGCGCCATGGTTGCGGTGGCCATCTGCTGTATTCTGGTACTGCTGGCAGTATTCATCGTGCTGATCATAGTAGTCGGCCAAACGATGGGCGAACCGAAGTGAGATAAGCTCCAACTGGGGCCAGGTCACTTCGCCGATGGATAGCCAAGGCCCCCCGGCTGTTAGAATTTGGATGAAATTTGTTCCACAACCTCGTTAGCCGCGGGTAGCGTCGACTCAGGACGACGGCCAGCTGACCGGAAGACCGTCACCACCACCAACTCCACAACATCGTTGACCCTCCGGTCCCTCTACCACTCCCACGGTCAGCTGACGTCCTGATGATCCAGTCAAGAAGATCCCAACCAGTAGACATAACGTCGCGTAACGCTCCGTAACGCCGAAACGTCAAACATCACGGTAGAGAAGAGATCCCCCTCACACACAAAGGTTACGAAGCGGAAACTGTACGCTGTACGCACGGTCGTACTCTCCCTTTCTGGCAACACTGTCCCTACTTCAATGCTCGCTTCACTCCTGCACTTCTTGTTGGCAACACTGCTCTGCAAACCTAATCTGACAGCCTACTCCGATCATCCTTAATCCTTCTCCTCCTCTATCTCTCGCACGCACAAGCTCTGACACACGACGCTTGACACCGCACAACACCACCACGGTAAACTAAACAAAAGAAAACAACAACAACAACTTTACCGGCAAAACAAACAAACAAACAAAAAAACGCAGATGGAATAAAATCTTTCTCATCAATTCTACACAGCCAGTAGGGGGCTTGCACACGAAACACACAGAACACACACTCTTTCACGGCGAAGAACACGGCAAACAAACAAAACAAAAGTTAGGGTTAGTGAATAAAAGGTAGGAATCGGTTGAACAATTTTAGAAACTAACAAAACGAAGCATACGTTTATCTAGGAGAAAAAAATAAATAAAAGAAAACATATCGAGAAAGCAAGAAATTGTAAAATTACACAGATGTTTAGACTAGACTAAGACGCTAAGACTAATGATGACAGTTCTTTTGTTGTGTCGGAACGGTAAAGCAACTTTCATCATGTGAAGAGTACGGCAATTTTGCCACCAATTATAGTATCGAAAACGGACGTGTGTGTGTGACAAGTGTAGTTGTTGATGTTGTTGTTAGGAAGTTACACAAAATGGCGGCGCCTGACTTAGTTTCAAAGTAGCGAAAGTGTTAATTGTGTGAATGGCGCGAAATGTTAGTGAGGGTTGACAGGGGGTTTGTTTTTGTTGTGAAGGCGCGTGCACAGTTGAAATGTGCCAAACAGTGACGTTTTATAGAGTATATCAACAAATTGTAGGAATTGGCGCGGTTGGGTTTTAAACTGTAGGAGTGAGTTGGTAGGTTAACAAACAATTCAATATGGGCGTTTACGGTAGAGTAGTTAAGTGAGGGGAAGGGGGATGTAGGGCAAATAAGACAGATTGGCAGCACTGCCGTTTGACAGTTGCTCCATAGACGTGTATTTAAAAGAAATTTTCGAAGAAAAAAAAATTCTAAGAGCTGTCAAACTTTTTAAACAGTGTTGCCAGGTTTATGTCCACTAATGATGAAACTTCCAAATTAAGCTCCCAAGTATTTGGAAGACTCTGAACTGCATCTTCGAAAACAGCCAAACAAGTGCACTAGTGCCGCACATAATTAAGCGCCTTTGCGATGCACATTCCCACCCCAACTTCAGTACCTTGGTCGCCATCGTAAGTTTCGCACAAAAAACTTTCACTAATTAATGCAAGCACGGACCGGTTCGGCGCGATATCGATGTGCTCCGTCAACCTTGGCCTCTTTTTCACTTCGTTCGTTCACAGAAACTTGAGCCCCAATCGAGGGACCCGCCTCTCGGCTATTCCCACCCTTGAAACTTGAGATCACTTCAACTAAAAGGAAATGCTATCATTATAATCATTATTACGCTGAAATTTGCAGACTTTCCAGGTAGTGTCGACTTGCACAACCCGGTGCCTCTTCATTTTCGAGAGGATAAGGAAGAAAAGAATACGCCCCCTCATCTTGCACCCTTCCGCGCTGGAAACGCCCTCCCCAACCGTCATTATTATTATATTCCATTAAACATCACAACAATGAGGAGCTTCTTCCTGTCCTCATTCACGGCGGGTGGCAACGCCGCCGTTGGATTATCTCAAATTCGTGAGGTAAACTCGTCGCCAGAGGGCGCTTTCATGTGGTTTCCCACCCTTTCTCTAGCGACCCTGGTCTTGCATAGTTTTCGCCGCTCAGAAATGGGATCATTTTTAATTAAGCAGCTTCACGGCGTCGCCGTCGTCTTCCTTCCTGTCAGCTCTATTCAAACCGGGTAGAGAGGGTGGACAAAAAAAGTGCAGAATGCTTCAAATTTGATCGGCCACGGGAAAGTTGGCCGACCGATGAGCCCTCTACCGATAATGAGCAACCATTTTTTTAGGGTAGATGGTATCGTGAATTTGCGGTTAGAATGTCATTACAGTGGAAAAACGGGTTAGCTTTGACGCTTTATAGCTGACAACACTGCAACGTTTGTTAGTAAACAAACATCGAATTGTCAAAACGGTGCACGCTAAAGTTGGAGTGCCCAACTTGGAGTCGTTTTCGACCAAGAAATGCTTCCATCACAGAAGTGCTATCAACTTCCACAAAACTTTGCATAATTTAAAGCGCCTCTAAGCTTTAATAAAACAATTGTTCTGCACAACCCCTCTCGGCAAAATCAGGTCAACATCAGCGTCAGAATATATAAATTTAGATCAAAGTCAGTTCACGGTCCCTCGGCGTGACCCCTTGCCAGTTCTTCAACTCGTCACGGAGGCAGCTTGAAGCCAGCTTGGAAACGGGCGGATTCGTCATGATTTGGTCTGTTTGATGATGAGAAGTCTCTTGTACCCAGTTCCCAGCTGCCAGTCACAGTGAAATGAACTGACTGCACGTTACCTCTGCTAGCTTGGCACACATAGCGGCATGTCTCTGTCATTGAATGGAAAAAGCACTCTCTAAAATCAAATCTTCCCGCACCGTCGTCGTCGTCGTCCCGGTTCTTCTATACCGGAACATTCCCCCCTCGACTTGACAACTTGGGCACGTTCGTCTTTCCTGGAATCTTGCTTCCCTTTTTTGTCGACCGCCATGTTTTCACAGTTTGACAGTTTCATATATTGCACCTTTCGAACGACGCCATCTAGGTAGGCGGCGGCGGCGTAGCCGCCGATGATCAGCTTGTCATGTACACACACACACAATGTCGTACAAGCTTGACTCTGATGAAAAATGAATTTCTATGTTGGTCTCAGTATGTCGGGAGCTTCTTGTCAAACAGTGAAACTTCATTGACGAAGCGTGTTATTGGTTTTCGCTGTAGTGAAATCTGTCAAAACTGACAATCTTCAACTGTCAAAAAACTCGACTTCGCAAACCTCTTTTAAAGTGCAGTTGCGCTTTGTCGACAAAAGAGTTCCGGAACTCGCCTTTTTTCCCGCACTCCAAGTACGGCGAAAGCGGCCGGAAGTGCGCCATTTTTTTCTGCCTCCTCCTCCACCTCAATTTTATAAGGCCCAAGTAGTTTGGCCTAGTTCCACGCGGATGCGAAACTGCTTTTTTCTCTGGTTTATAGCGAGGCAGAGGCTGCGCGCACAATTGACAGTTCGCGAAGCGAACGTAACGCCCACAATGGATGCTGGCAGCGCTATCTGCCACTGCTGAATAACTTTCAGAGTGTACATTTTTTTTCGTACCCACTTCCGGTTGGGTTGTCTCGGGTACTCGGCACCTAATTCGCGCTGTCGGTGGTACTAAATACGTCTAATGTAAACAAAGGATTGTGCAACATAGACAAGTTTGAAGACACCATTTGGCTTGCAAATTTAGCTTAACGGTGGTGGAAATCTGGCAACAAGATCTGCAAAACGTCAGATCGGAAAAAAAACACTCAGTTTCTGTCAAAATCGAACCTCCTCAGAAATTAGTAAATGTGACATCTGTCAGATTTGAGTAAATTTCATTCAATTCTGAGTGAAATTAACTGAAATTTGACAGATGTCCCATTTACTGAATTCTGAGAAGGATCGGTTTTAACGAAAACTGAGTAAGCAAAAAATGGCACCACTGCTGTCAAAATGGCAGGAACGAAGGGCTTGTTTGATACTCAATCTTGAACACAAGTCTATGGAGCCACTCTCAAATGGGTAAAAAGGATCAAATGCATGACGGCCATCAAACGGGGGCTTTTGCAAATGTGTATGCTCGGAAAACGATGACGGCAGAACAAAAGAGCTGCAAAACTATTACAAAGTACTTACAAAGAGGGGGTAGTGCGGAAGGGCAATGCAGTTAAGGTTGAGGTAGGGCGACACACACACACATACAGCGAGAGAGAGAGAGAAAAGGTTACGAGATGTGTGTAATGATAGTTAACGTTTTGAGATAATATATGTTGTTCCCCGTATTATACAGACACACACACAGACACAAACAGCAAAACACACTAAAGCAGAAACAGGCAGATGACAGATAAAGACGCGCAAAGGAGCTGGAGAGTGAGTGGAAGCATGTTCTGGAAACATTTTACAACAGTTCAGGGACACGGCAAAGTGCAACCACTTTCCGGATCCGACGTGCACTCATACACACACAACAAGATCAGAATAACAGAAGGAAAATTACAATAAATTTACTGTTGAATATATATTTACAAATTTACAGAAGAGATTTAAATCAGATACCAGATGTGTTGTTGTTTGAGGATATTTTAAACTGAGGTGTTGTTCAAATCCGGGGAAAGAACAACAAAACAAAAAAACCGACTGAAGAAATGCAACAAAAGTACTTAGATAAACATCGTTATTGTTAGCGCAAACAAATACCCTCAACATTTAAGAGAAAAGAAAACATATACTTCACATATAGAGAGAGAGAGTGTTAGCTAAGTCGTTGATTAGATTTTACAATTTTTCAACTAAAACACACACACACACACAATCCGGGACATGAACCTCCACCTAATCAACCGTGTAAAAGTGTTTGCTCAAACCTAACCTCCAAACAACTTCCTTGTGTATTCCCTCTGTAGGGTGTTTATCTATATATACCGTAGCGCACTTGAATGTTTAGCAACAGTCTCTTGCTCAGTAGTGAGTTCAAATTGTGAGAACAACAAAAAACACTTTTCCTTTTTTCAAACTATCGAAATCTAACCTATAAGTGTGCGTGTACTTAGTGACCGTCCACGGTGTGATCAGCTTGTACATATAAACACTGTGGCAAATCGAAACCGGGCAAAGATAACAGTTCTAAAGGTAGCTTTCCCAGACCTTGGACTCAAGTAGGTTGGGGTCGAAAACTCTTGTAATCAAGCAGTAGCTTTGTGTGTGTACCAGATATGATAAGGTTTTCATTAAGTTGACACTTTGAAATCAATAATGAACTGTCCTACCCCTCAACTGTCAAAATGACAAAAAAACAACATCAAAACAAAGCTATTCAGTAATTTGGATAAATTTTACTCACTTCCGAGTAGTTCAAATTCTAACGAAAACTGACTAATATCAGATGAGCGTGCAATGCCATTTTGACAACTCTGAACGAGGGGTGCGACACATTCATTTAAAACAAACTTTTCGGACGCTCACGTTACGGCAACATGTAACCAGTTAAAAAGACGTTCCCGAAACCACTAAACAAGCATGTCACGCCATAACTCAATAAATGCTGAATTTATTACCTGACCACTTATCCAAAGCCGACGACCTGAATCCCGAAAGCATGGTCCGGCGCACAAATTTATCACCCATTCCAAGCCCCCCACACAAATGTCCGTAAACCACACGATCCGACAATTTCCGAGAGCATTACCACACTCCAGAACTCTCAGAACTACCCACAAATCAACAACAACGACGGTGCACCCAAAAACACATGTTCCACGTCACGTGCCGACGAGGGGCCAACCGATTCATACATAACCTCAACCTCAGACACACACACACACACACGAGGGGCCATAAGGACATGTCAAAACCATTGCCATTCGGGGGCCGTCCCAAGATCTTCCCCATAAATCACCGCCGCCGGAGCGGGCCGCCTAACGACCATTAGAAATTAAATTATTACACGCTTCTCGGGGTTCGGGTTGGGATCTTTGTTGGTCTTGTTTTGATCCCGGCTGAGGAACAAAAAAGAAACATGGCGCCGCTCCAACTGCAATTTAACTTCACTTGCGACGCAAGTGGGACGTAATTTATTGACCAACCCCCCCTTTACCTAACCTCAAATTCCACCTCCTCAAAATTTGCTGATTTTTGACAGCTGAGCGCAAAGCGCGCAGTGGTGCCAACTTTCTTCGCGAAGGCGAGTAATTAATAAATGTCCCGATAAGACGCGGTCACGTTCTTGTCTTGTCATGTTGGTGGGAGAGTACAGTCCGGGAAGGCGATATATTTTCCGTCGAGTTGAAAACGCAGAAAACAACTTTCCGGCGCAGCCGGACAGTTGATTTTGCGGCCGCTACGTGACGCTGCGAGTGTAGGATCCATCGGATGACAGCAAAACGATAACAACAATAAGTCCGCTTACACGTCCGCATTGTTCTTGTTCGCGTGTGTTTGTGTGCTCAACCATCGTAAAACGATACAAACTTATCGTTTCGTAAATAACCGGACCGTTAAATCAAACAAACTCAACCGGAATGGAAGTGTAAATCCTCAAAAGTGCGATAAACAAACCGAACCCCGCCACTCGCCTCTCGTGAATATCGCCATAATGGCCATGCCAGAACAGAACTTTTGCCGTTAAACAAGCAGGATTATTCCCACCACCATCCGCCAAACCCGCCGGAAGAGTGCTTTTCAGTGATAATTTGTTTTGCCGGAATTCATTGCCGTCGTCATCGAAAGAATGCTGGATTTGTCTCACCGGAAGTGCTCTTTCATCGCAGCGCAGTGCTGCCATCTGCTGGACGATACCCCGTAGGAAAATGTGAGTCTTCTTCTTTTGCATTGAATAACTGCCGGGTAGAGTTTGTTATTTCTAGCTTGACAGTATAAACAGCGCTGCAGCGCAACCACAAATAAAACTAGGATATTTTATTCATATTTATTCGAGCGACTTACCCCTCGCTCCTCCGCCGTCACTTTGAAAAGTGAAAAGAACGCGCGCGCCTTATCTGTTTTGGTGCCATTTTGAAAGAGAGCTCGCACAAATCTTTTCATTTCGACAACTTTGCGGTGCGGATTTACGGCAAAGGAGGGCTGGACGTCCTCTTTTTTTTTTTTATTATTATTATAGAGACTTTACACCATTGTGCATTCATCTCTTCAAGGTGGATAGTGAAAGAGGAAATATTACAGAGTTTAAAATCACTTCAATAATTATTACCATGCCTTTTTTCTAACGATTTCTCTCTATGTTTCAAATATTTAGCAGAATATTTAAAGAATGAATTATCAAGTTCTTCAAGTTTATCTTCGTCCTCTTCTTCCAGGGATTTAGAAGTTATCTCACAACACTTTTTCTTATAATATTTTGCTTTTATGACATCTTCATCTTCTTCATCTGTTTCTTCTGCAGCCATCTCTCTTCGTTTTTTTGTTAGTTCTACTTCCGCGTCCAAATATGCCTGTAAGCGATTTCGGCGGCGGGTGTGCTTAGAAAGCACGGTCTCGAATCCATCGTTGTCTTCTTCGTCGATTTCACTTGTTTCCATTGCATTTTGTTCTGGTTTACTATTGTTGCTTTTACTGCTGCTGCTGCTTGGCTCGGGTTCAATCGGTTGTGTACTGCTTTTTTGGTTAACCTTTTTACTCGAATCCGCACATTTTTTGTTCTTTGCTTTGAGTTTGCAAAGCGATTTTTTGCCTACAATCGTCACTGCTGCAGCAGCATTGTTTACAGTGATTAATTTCGGCGTTGGCTGTTTCAGCAACATCCGCAGGGTCCGAACTCCATTTGGGATCCCTGGGAAGAAGTTAATCCAGCGGTCGTTGGTGATGGTCAAAACTTCGCCGTATTTACTCATCACTTTGACTACGTCATCATTGCTTATGCCTAGAGGTAGGTCAAGCACACGAACTTCCGTAGCGTTGTTGTCCAGGTAAATCGGGATTTTGCAACCCTGATATACCAGAGGTTTGTCGATGATGGACGAGGCCATTGCTGAGTCGGCGAACTGCAACACGGCTATTTTTCTTCTATTGCATAATTGCAATGCTCGCAAGTTTTCTTGGTTTACTTGAAGGTCTGCGAGAATTTTTTTTACAAGCTTTGGGCTTGGTTGGTTTTGGAGTTGACAAAAGTCCAGAACCACACTGTTTTTGTCTACGGTGCACATTTTAAAAAAAGCGGCGACGCGCACACAAACTGCGGACTGGCGTTGAGAATGCGACTTGTAAGGTCGGCGGTTACTTTGCAACTGACGTCCTCTTTTGAATGCCACTATGCAAACACCAGCTCTGACTTTATATATTATAACGTTTTACGTGAATGCAACCACCCACAGCTGGAGTGCGCTTTGACATTTGCAGTGGGCTACCCCCCACCTTTTGGTTATCGTTTGTTGAGTTTATGCAAATCTTAAGCAAATGGAAATAGCAGTGTAGGAAGGTTTGGCACGTGCACCACTTTTATAACCCCAGACTCTCCAGCAAATTTAGCTAAAATTTGTTCAAACTTTAATCTATTGTGGTTGCTTACATTGAATCAGATCAGGTCGAAACAAACACATGACAATCTTTTTGATGTTAAACGAAAAATGTAAAAGAACAGTAATCAAAGTGTAAACAAACAGTGCATCCTGCTCATTCCTAAGATAATCATTAGCATGAGTCACACTTTGATTGCACTTCGTCTTCAGCCCTTTTGCATTGTTAAGCTAGATCTTAACATTGAGTTTTCGCTGATTTCAATCGCTGTTCACTAAATTGACATGCACTGTCACTTCGTCAAGCTTCTTTTGTCATCAAAACGAGGGGCGCGTCACTTTTACATTGACACCTGTCGCAATACATCAAACAGGTGAATTCATCCAAAACCAAACAGAAGGTAAATCTCGAGATGTGACCGTGACAAAGTGCCGCACCCTGACCTTGTCAAACTTGACAGGTGGGCTGCCAAATCCTTCGACCATACTCCAATCAATCGCATGGCATCGCGTTGTAGCAGCACGCAGTGCTGCCTTCAAGAAGCAGTTCAGCTCGGCTTAAGGGGAGACCAGACATGTTGACTTGCCGCGCTGGACTACCCAAAACTGGGTACACAGAGTGTGCTGCTCTTTTTTATCGTTTAATCCCAAACGCAAAGAGACGTTCATTTTGACGGTAGCCCTCCCCCTTCGAAAGAAAAAAAAAACCCGACGAGCAATCCAAAAGTGATGAGTTATTCATTCCGTGAGCAAAGTAGGCCAAGTTTTCTCATTTTCAGCAGAAAATCCCCGCCCCCACTCGGGTGGAGTCTTTCAGAGCCAGGTTCCACAAAAGGAACCGGAACCACCACCAACCACCGGTCCAAAACAAAAGCCTGCTAATCCTTTTCGATGAGCGTTAAGAATATGCCCGTGTTTGCTGAGCCATAGAGGGGAAATCTGGACGCTGGCAGCACTGACGATGAATGTCAGAAAGAAGCTTTAAAAGCAAATACAATTCGCGGCATTCTCTCCTATCTTGGATGTTGTTCTATGCATTGTTCGGTCCATTTCTTTGTGTGCGGGTGTAATATCTCAAACGTTCGACAGTGCGAGGCATAAGAACCGCGGGGAAACCTGCAGGGACTTTCTTTGCATTAAGAGCTATCTAAGGTGTGGTAGACTGCGAGGAGCAGTAACCAGCTCGGAGCTCGAAATAAAGTAGACAAGTCGCCTTGATGTTCCAGCCGAAAAGACTGATTTTTGTTTATTTGAACTCGGGTATTTATACTAGTCAAATTTGTTGCATCACATGTAATTTGAGTGGTGACACTTACGTGCTACAGTATAGACTTCTGGAGTTGGCTTGTACTGGGTTGAACCCTTGCGCTGGCTCAGCAGGAGTCAGCGTCCCGGCCAATTGTCGATGAACCGAAATATGGTTCGAAAAAGGCTATACGCAAGCATCAGCAATTATGCTTGCGCCAAGTGGTTCTAACTGTGTGTGGGCTCTACAGCCAGGCAGGGTTTGTGTTTTGAAAGACAAAACCTGGTCTTGTTGTGCGAGGTCCGGGCATGGTAATAAAAATGGAAATTAAGTGTGAATGGGTATGTTGGGAATGCAGTGGTGTTCAGACTATTACACGGGTAAAATCCGTGAAAAAATAATATCTGTCGAGGTGATTTGAATATGAATGAGAAGCTTACTGGAAATGTTTTCTGCTATTTTTCATGAGTAAAACAACTATTCTATAATTATCAAAATCTTTTCAGAGATTACACTAAAAACTACACTAATCACAAACACAATCAAGTCAAGAACAATTTATTTTTTACTTGATTTGACAGATTCCGATAACTAAATGTAACCTCATAGTTGATTGCCCTTAGCTGTGAATTAAGCCAAAACAAAAGCTCACGGTAATTCAAATATAAGGTAACTTAGAGTTTGAAGCTGTCAAAAGAAGTACACTTATAAATTTTTCTGTACATATACGGAGAAATCTACTAGAAATTTTAAATTTAATGATTATTTTCGTTCATTCCAGGTATGTAATCAATCCAACTCAGCAATAACTCAATAATTCACCGTAAGTAGATCAACCTACACCCCTCCGCTAATAAATTCATCAATCCATTTAACCCAAAAAGCCAAATGTCACCGATTGCACTCTAAACCTTGACCTCGAAAATTCAATCATCGCACAACAATTCCCACGGGGACTAAATTCTAACATATGTAAACACAAACATTAAATTTCCACCCACGTGGCGTGGCCATCATCATCGCAAGATTAACATTTCACCGGCATAATGTTCGACATGACGCGTGAGGGAGGGGATGCCCGAGGGGCCTGCTGTCATTCACCACGCCCGATAAAACATCACATACACATCACGGCTGATTAATTATTTATTGCACGTGGGAACCTAAAATGTGTAGGAACGTGATGCCGTGATGCTGGTACTCACACACACGTAAAAATTTACATGATTTTGACGCTGAATGAGCAATTTCAAGGAAAAAATCCAGATTTGCGTTGAATTCACGAAAATTCTATTGAAATTAAAATAGGGTAAATTTTACCCCTACTTTGAGAGAAATTTAACACAAACCAATGGAGCACTTCTATTCGTACAATGTATTGGCGTTCAAGAGCCAAACGACATCCGACATTTATCATTTTTTTCAGCCATAAGGGCGCTTCCAGTCAAATTTTCATATTGAAAATTTCAATACAATTTTTTAAGTCGTAGGGGCGCCTCCAGTCAAATTTTCATATTGAGAATTTCAATACAATTTTTTAAGTCGTAGGGGCGCTTCCAGTCAAATTTTCATATTGAGAATTTCAATACAATTTTTTAAGTCGTAGGGGCGCCTCCAGTCAAATTTTCATATTGAGAATTTCAATACAATTTTTTAAGTCGTAGGGGCGCCTCCAGTCAAATTTTCATATTGAGAATTTCAATACAATTTTTTAAGTCGTAGGGGCGCTTCCAGTCAAATTTTCATATTGAGAATTTCAATACAATTTTTTAAGTCGTAGGGGCGCTTCCAGTCAAATTTTCATATTGAGAATTTCAATACAATTTTTTAAGTCGTAGGGGCGCCTCCAGTCAAATTTTCATATTGAGAATTTCAATACAATTTTTTAAGTCGTAGGGGCGCTTCCAGTCAAATTTTCATATTGAGAATTTCAATACAATTTTTTAAGTCGTAGGGGCGCCTCCAGTCAAATTTTCATATTGAGAATTTCAATACAATTTTTTAAGTCGTAGGGGCGCTTCCAGTCAAATTTTCATATTGAGAATTTCAATACAATTTTTTAAGCCGTAGAGGCGCTTCCAGTCAAATTTTCATATTGAGAATTTCAATACAATTTTTTAAGTCGTAGGGGCGCTTCCAGTCAAATTTTCATATTTAGAATTTCAATACAATTTTTTAAGTCGTAGGGGCGCCTCCAGTCAAACTTTCATATTGAAAATTTCAATACAATTTTTTAAGTCGTAGGGGCGCCTCCAGTCAAACTTTCATATTGAAAATTTAAATACAATTTTTTAAGTCGTAGGGGCGCCTCCAGTCAAATTTTCATATTGAGAATTTCAATACAATTTTTTAAGTCGTAGGGGCGCCTCCAGTCAAATTTTCAAATTGAGAATGTCAATACAAATTTTTAAGTCGTAGGGGCGCCTCCAGTCAAATTTTCATATTGAGAATGTCAATACAATTTTTTAAGTCGTAGGGGCGCCTCCAGTCAAATTTTCATATTGAGAATTTCAATACAATTTTTTGAGTCACTGGGGTGCCTCCAGTCAAATTTTCATGTTGAGAATTTCAATACAATTTTTTAAGTCGTAGGGGCGCCTCCAGTCAAACTTTCATATTGAAAATTTCAATACAATTTTTTAAGTCGTAGGGGCGCCTCCAGTCAAATTTTCATATTGAGAATTTCAATACAATTTTTTAAGCCGTAGAGGCGCTTCCAGTCAAATTTTCATATTGAAAATTTCAATACAATTTTTTAAGTCGTAGGGGCGCCTCCAGTCAAATTTTCATATTGAGAATTTCAATACAATTTTTTAAGTCGTAGGGGCGCTTCCAGTCAAATTTTCATATTGAGAATTTCAATACAATTTTTTAAGTCGTAGGGGCGCCTCCAGTCAAATTTTCATATTGAGAATTTCAATACAATTTTTTAAGTCGTAGGGGCGCTTCCAGTCAAATTTTCTTATTGAGAATTTCAATACAATTTTTTAAGTCGTAGGGGCGCCTCCAGTCAAACTTTCATATTGAAAATTTCAATACAATTTTTTAAGTCGTAGGGGCGCCTCCAGTCAAATTTTCATATTGAAAATTTCAATACAATTTTTTAAGTCGTAGGGGCGCCTCCAGTCAAATTTTCATATTGAGAATTTCAGCACAATTTTTTAAGTCATAGGGGCGCTTCCAGACAAACTTAATTAAAAAAAAATCGCTCCTCGACTTGGCTACTTTTCGACTAACTGCGACAGCACTACACTGGGACACTGAAATGTTTGGTTGACTTTCCAGAAAGAGTGCATATGACTTGAAAAAAGGGCGCTTCAAAATTGAGCCAAGAAATTGCTAGCCCTTTTTTGGTCAAAAATATCGTTTAACTTGAATATTTTTCCTTGTAAAAATAAATAAATTAAAGCAAACAGCTAGGTAGAAGTCATCTACTCAAATCTACCCATAAGCACACCCCTGTCTAGTGTTGAGTAGCAGAACAGAGCAAAGCATGTCGATTGATATTTTCACCCTTTGAGGTTATGTTTGCGAATTCTGTTTTGTTAAATTCCAGCGTTCAAAACAACTTTTGAGCAAAAATTCGAGCTTATTTTTTTTCAAAATTACTCACAAACCAAAGGTCGTCAGTTCGAATACCGGGGTGGATGGACGCTTAGGTGTAAAAAAAAGGTTTGCAATTGCCTCAACAATCAAGCCTTCGGACACCTAGTTTCAAGTAGGAATCTCGCAATCGAGAACATTAAGGCAACGCTGTAGAACGAATAATTAATTAATTTATTTGTTTAAGCTTCAATTTGAGAGAATTTGAGCTTTAACTTGAGAACTGTATTTTGGCGATTTTGTTTTTAATTTGAGTCGTTTTGCAAAAACTTAAAGAACTACTCAGGCTGTTCAATGTTTAATAAATGAAAAGTGTGTTCAAAGTGAAATTTCCAAAATGAGCGCCAAACATTTTCCAATCTAAACTCTCCTAATTGAAAAACGTCTTCTTCTTCATTTTCTGTCAAATTTCATCCCACATAAAGTCCGTGCAGACCACAGCGCCCATATCTGGAAACCAATCTGACACCGTGTCCCTACCCCTTAGAAGACCCCGGAGGAGCTCGAATCCGCAGCCGAGCCGAGTGGCCACTTTTCGCTACTGTGTGCCAAGTGGTTATTAGACCCGGATGGTTACCCTTCTTTCCCGCCTAGGAGAAGCAAAAAAAAAGAGTGTAAATTCCAGTTCAACCGAGACAACGAAACCCGACACCGCCGGGTCGGGGGTTCCCGGGTGAATTTGACGCAATTTATGAGATTTTTTTTTTGCTGGTGACCAAGAGATGGCGCGCAGAGATCGCTTATTTTCGCTAGTCACCACCAGGGTGTTTGAAACGATCGTTGCAAAGCGAGATTTGATGTATGAAAAAGAGTCAAATCCACTTGTCTGTGCCGCAGACGAAGGAAAAATCAAGCTGAGGATCCTCTCCATCCAGTGACAAAAGCGGGCAAGGACGTGGAAGCGCAAAAGCTCATCCAAGCCGCAGGTCCCCGGAAGCCATCGTTCGGTGTCTGTCTCTCCTTTTCTCCCTTGGAAAAGCCAGGAATAAACACTTCAGGTTTTTCCTGCGGCGGCCATTGCGGTAGGGGTGACGCGGAGCGGGAAACTCTTGAAACAGAGCTTTATAAATGGGGGTGAAAGACAATCTCTCTCTTTTGACGAGCTTGGGTTGGGGAAAAATCAGAAAAGAAGGCAATATTTAATTTCTACTCTTTTTTTTTTTGCTTGGGTAAAGTTCTTTAGCGCTTTGAATCACGGTTAAGGAGAAGCATATCGATTTTCCTCCCGTGCACGGATTTGATGTACGCCGGAAGTTGAAGAAATCCTTTTTACACATGAACACCAACGCGTTGGGATTAGGGGTGGCGAGGCTAAGCCAAGGGGATGAAATTTTAATTAAGAAATCAATAGTACGAGCGCAATTAAGGGGAAGCCAAAGTAAACTAAGGATGACATGGGTTCAGGGAACGAAAGTGGAACCCTTTTTTGAGGCTAATTTTGACATTTTGAAACAAGCAACAGCTTTTAAGGCAAGTTTTAAGGTGTGAAGTGTCTTTATTTTGGCTCAATTAAATACTAGCATTTTTTAAAGGGGCGTAACTTCAAATGAAAACAAATATTAGGTCATATCTCTTCTAATGAATGTTTACAACCTCAACCAACGTTCTTTTGAATTCATACTAAAGTGAGTGAGTGAGTTAGTGAGTGAGTGAGGGAGTGGGGGAGTGAAGGAGTGAGTGAGTGAGTGAGAAAGTGACTGAGTGAGTTAGTGAGTCAATGAGTGAGTGAGTGAGTGAATGAGTTAGTGAGTTAGTGAGTGAGTAAGTGAGTGAGTCAGTGAGTAAGTGAGAAAGTGAGTGAATGAGTTGGTGAGTGAGGGAGTGAGTGAGTGAGTGATGGACTGAGTGAGTGAGTGAGTTAGTGCGTGAATAAGTGCGTGAGTGAGTGAGTGAGTAAGTGATTAAACGAGTTAGTTTAGTGAGTGAGTGAGTGAGTGAGTGAGTGAGTGAGTCAATGAGTTAGTGAGTGAGTGGTTGAGTTAGTGAGTTAGTGAGTGAGTTGGTGAGTGAGTGAGTGAGTAAATGAGTGAGTGAGTGAGTGAGTGAGTGAGTGAGTCAATGAGTTAGTGAGTAAGTGAGTGAGTGAGTGAGTGAGAAAGTGATTGAGGGAGTGAGTGAGTGAGTGAGTAAGTGACTAAATAGTAAGAAAATCATTCAAAAACTCGTCAAACGATCAGACTTTCGTGTAGTTCTGAAATTTTGTTCGAATCCTTAGCAAGTGGACGTTAGGCTTTCCTACACAATCTCCAAAAAGGAAAAAAAATCCACATTCCCGTCAGAATTGTGGCGATAACCGGATATCCTCGCTACTTTCAGGGCCGTCTCTGCCATAGCTATCCATTAAAGCCAGACGCCCCTTTCCGCAAATGCACGCACCCCGGGGAATCATGTGAACATGGAACCGCCCTCACCCTAAATTTTCCTCCTGGAAAACATACTGTTCTTGATCGTGTTCCTCTCGTTTTTTCCCCAAATTTAGGGGGTGCTTTCGGCTCGTTAACATATTTTTGTTACACGTTTTATTTGTGGACCGGATGCCGACCTGCAACAAGAAATGCTCTTTCTTCAACATGAAACAAAAAGAAAGCAAGCGAAACCATGCTTAAAACAATAAATATTCATTTAGCTGGCTCTTCTACTTATGCTCGTGGAAACACTTTTATACCTGAGTGGCGACGGCGGCGACGATATTGCGAGGATTTTGTGTGTTTTTTTTTTTCTTTGCACGTACAAGAAAAAAAACCCGAAACTTGTTTCCCCGCCATGAAAACACGTGCGTGGGAATAAATTTTATTATTTTTTGGCTTGTTTTACAGCTGCAGGTGATTTCTACGTGGGTGAAATTTGGGATCTGCTGCTAACAGTCTCACTAAGTGAAAAGATGAACAATTGAAAGAAAGCACTAGAGATTTAGTGGTACACGCAAATGGTGAGACAGAATTGAACGAAAAATTTGTCGGAAGATCTGACATCGATGAAATTTTACAAAGTTTTGTCGAATTTGTAGATTTTCTGTTTCGTGAGAATCGAAATCTAATATTCTGCACGATGATTTTTCAAAAAAAAATATCCTGAGGAAATCCTTGATTTGAATACATTTTCATGTTTTGGATAAGATTTTCAAGTTCAACTTCTAAGTTTTATTTAAAAAAAATGGAGACAGAAACAAATTTTCTTAATAAAAAAAAGACAAAATTTCTAAGGTATTTGCTTTCTTACTCACTCACTATTTCGTTTGCTACTCACTCACTCACTCACTCACTTGTTCACTCACCTGCTCTCTGGTTTATTTGCTCATTGGAGCAAAAACCCACTCACTCACTTACATCCTCACTCTTTCGCTTACTCACCGAAAAAATGCAGTATTTTGTGAAAATTTTAGTATTTCATTGAAAAAAAAACTTTAAAACAGTGAAAGTAAATGCAAAATTTCAAACTGTTTGATACCTATATAGAAAATAATAAAATTTTTAGTACATTAAAAAAATACGATATTTTGTCAAAATTTTGGTATTCCATGCAGAAAAACCCTAATACTGAGAAAATGCATGCAAAATTTCATATCGTTTAATACCCATATTGTAAATTATTGTAAACTGTTGTCAAACGAGCGGGGTCACTTTTTAGTTTGACACCCCAACCACCGAGGGTTGAGTGCATTTATGAAAATTTAATTACCTACTTAAAAAAAATACGGTATTTTGTAAAAAAAAATTGTATTTATTGAAAAAACTCTAAAAAAGTGAAATTGCATGCAAAATTTCAAATTGTTTCATAAAAAAGAAAATTCATGATGAATTGTAATATTTATGATTTTGGTATTTAATGCATAAAACCCTAATACAGTGAAAATCCATGCAAAATTTCATATCGTTTAGTACCCATATTGCAAATTATGAGAATTTGAGTATTTTCAACACATATAATTATGAAAAATTGAGAACCTTTAAAATCATACGGTATTTTGTGAAATTTTTGGTATTTCATTCAACAAATTTCAAAACAGTGAAAATGCAGGTAAAAGGAGAATGGGCAAATTTGTATGGGAGCTGGTCCAAGGATGTACACGAACGGGACCAACTTTTTTCGAAAGATCTCGCCGAGACATGAAAAAAGTGTTCTGGACCAACTCTCTAAACCCCGGGGTTCAAAAGTTACAAGTTGTTGAAGTTTGAGCATTTTGGGTTGAAACGTTCAAAAAATCGTATTTTTGCTTTTTCTAAAATCATTCATAAAATCTCTGTTTCATTATGGATTTCGATTTTCTTGACTTCATTTGACGCGTATCAGCAAAAACTATGAGTTTTGATATGTCTTAGCATGATTGAAACGTGATTTCTCTTGTTTTTATCCGTTTGAACCGTTTGTGCAAGAGGCATCCCATAGAAACAAGTCGAAACTTCAAGGTTTTGAAACCGGATCCGACCCAGACTGCTTCAGTGAGTATGGAAGGCTTCGGTGCAATGTTGTAACAACTTATTGGGATGGTCTGAGTCATCCGAGAACTCCTTGGAGTTAAGACCGGTGAGTCTACCGCCGTAACAAGCAAGATGTCGGCGGTTTTTGACCACGGATCATACCCGCATGGCTTCAGTGAGTATGGTAGACTACTATGCTGATGTGTTGGAGTGTCCTGGGTTCTCCTAGGACTCCCTGGAGTTAAGATCTGTGGGTCTACTACCGTAACAAGCAAAATGTCGACCGGTTTTGACAACGGAACATACCCGCATAGCGACAGTGAGTGTGGTAGACTACTTTGCTAATGTGTTAGGATGTCCTGGGTCATCCAAGGACTCCCTGGAGTTATGATCTGTGCAGCTACAGCCGTAACAAGCAAGAGGTCGACGGTTTTTGACCTCGGAACATACCCGCATAGCTTCAGACAGTATGGTAGACTGCTTTGTTAATGTGTTGGGATGTCTTTGGTCATCCTAGGACTCCCTGGAGTTAAGATATTTGGGTCACTGTAACAAGAAAAAGGTCGACGATTTTTAACCGCGCATCATAACCGCAAAAATTCAGTGAGTGTGGCAGACTGTATTGCTGTTATGTTGGGATGTTCTGGACCATTCCAGGGAGTCCTTGTTACAGCCGTAGACCTACAGATCATAACTCCAGGGAGTCCTAGGATGACCAGAGACATCCCAACACATTAACAAAGCAGTCTACCATACTGTCTGAAGCTATGCGGGTATGTTCTGAGGTCACTTTTTTTCATGTCTCGGCGAGATCTTTCGAAAAAAGTTGGTCCCGTTCGTGTACATCCTTGGACCAAATTTGCCCATTCTCCTTTCAAAACGTTCGATACTCATATTGCAAATTATGAAAATTGGAGTATTTAAAAAAAACGGTATGTTGTGAAAATTTGAGCATTTACCAAAAAAAAACTCAAATAAAAGTGAAATAGCATAACAAATTTCGCTTCGTATGTATGACAAATTCTGAAAATTTGAGTATTTTCGAAAAAAAATACGGTATTTTGTGAATTTTTTTAGTATTTATATTTTTAAATTTTCTACATTATTTTAAAAAAATATTAATTTTTCTAAAACAGTGAAAAAGCATGCAAAATTAGCAAAACCTATATTGCGAACTATAAAAATTTGTTGCATTCGACTTGGTTTAGGGTCTCATACATCACTATTGAATTGTTTGTAGTTTCGATAAATAGTTCAAAAATTATGTATAAAAAGGTATTTTCACATATATCCGGATCTCAATCCTATGCATGTAAACGATGTCCAACCCATCGTTGGTTAGGTAATTGAAAACCCTTTCCAACGAGTCCAAAACATTGAAAATCTGGCAATCCTGTCTCGAGTTATTACCACTTAAGTTATATATGTACATTTTTTCTGAATCTTAAAAAAAATGCTGAAATTGCGTCCAAACATCAACCACATAGGTGGATTAAGTTTGTTTTTTGATATCTCGTGACGGAGTGGCGGTACGACCCCTTTCATTTTTGAACATGCGAAAAAAAAGGTATTTTTCAATAATTTGCAGCCTGAAACGGTGATGAGATAGAAATTTGGTGTCAAAGGGATTTTTATGTAAAATTGGAAGCCCGATTTGATGGCGTACTCAGAATTCCGAAAAAAACGTTTTTTTCATAGAAAAAAAACACTAAAAAAGTTTTAAATACTCTGCCATTTTCCGTTACTCGACTGTAAATTTTTTTTGGAACATGTAATTTTATGGGAAATTCAATGTACTTTTCGAATCTACATTGACCCAGAAGGGTCATTTTTTCGTTTAGAACAAAATTTTTCATTTTAAAATTTCGTGTTTTTTCTAACTTTGCAGGGTTATTTTTTAGAGTGTAACAATGTTCTACAAAGTTGTAGATCAGACAATTACAAAAAAAATGATATTTAATCATAAGGGGTTTGCTTGAAACATCACGAGTTATCGTGATTTTACGTTTTTTTTTTTTTTTTTTTTTTTGTTTGAAAAAGTTACTTTTTGCGTTTCTCTTTGTTTCGTCGTCCGTGCCTGTCGCGGGTGACCAGAAACGGCCATGATCAACGACGACCAACATTTTCAAAACGTTTTTTCGTAAAATCGCGATAACTCGTGATGTTTATAAGCAAACCCCTTATGTTTACAGATCAAATTTTTTGTAATTGTCTGCTCAACAACTTTGTAGAACACTGTTACACTCTAAAAAAATAACGCTGCAAAGTGAGAAAATCCACAACATTTTAAAATGAAAAAAAAATTTGACCTGAATGAAAAAATGACCCTTCTGGGTCAATGTATATTCGAAAAGAATATTAAATATCCCTCAAAATGACATGTTCAAAAAATTGTACAGTCGAGTAACGAAAAATGGCCGAGTTTTTAAAACTTTTGTAGAGTTTTTTTCGATGAAAATACGTTTTTTTCGGAATTCTGAGTACGCCATCAAATCGAGCGTCCAATTTTAAATAAAAGTCCCTTTGACATCAAATTTCAAACTCATCACCGTTTCAGGCTTCAAATTATTGAAAAACATCTCTTTTTTCGCATGTTCAAAAATGGAAGGGGTCGTACCGCCACTCCGTCACGAGATATCAAAAAAAAACGGACCTCGGATTCGTGATCAGGGACAAAATTACCCCTTAGGACAAAGTTTCGCGCAAATCGAAGAGGGGTCGGGGCAACTTTTCCCGATTTCGTGTGAGTTGGTAGAGAATTACCCAAATCTATATATATTAAAACCCGATTTAATCCCACCTGGGGTGGGAAGAGCCTTTCTTACTAAAGAATATAGCAATGGTAGAACTTTTTTCAATTAATAACATCGACTTTGTTTATTTATAACGTCAGTACAAAAGAAAGTCTTATGATGAAAGCAATGTATTATAAATGATATAAAACGCAATTTTCACCACAAGAATATTTTCAATCGTACAATATGTTTGTAAGTTTGTAATCAAACAAGCGTTTATGACAAACGCGATCGTAGCAAGCTTCACATGCGCCAGTGACAACGCACACCACGGTTTTGGTTTTTTAGCTTCGGTACGAGCCCTCCCAGTCACGAAATATTCTAGCAGAGCTGGTTTTGCCAGAATCCTGCTAGAACGGCAAAATATTTCTGCTAGAATGCTGTTAGAATATCCAGCTCTGTAAGAACTCTGCTAGAATCCTGCTAGAACGTAGTGACTGGGCTTTTGTGTGTTGGTATTTTGGTTCATCGTTCCAGCGCACCAAGCCAAGCAAAACCGAGGTACAAGTGAACCGCGTGTGCCGCACGGTGCAGGGAAGCTAGCCACTCAGCTTCTACGAAAATGACAGAGTCAGAGATAGCTATTTTTACAACCGCACCACTACACACTAGGGTGGGTACGTTTTTCAAAATGTTCTCGGATCAAGTTTTAGTATGGTTCCCCTTGTAAGGCATGCCCATAGGGACTTTCATGCCAAATATCAGCTCATTTGGTTGTAAACTGGCTGCGCGCATCAGGGTTAAAGTTTACATGGGAATTACTATGGGAAATTGGAACTTTTTGTGCAAATGCTCCTACAGGTCTGGGGAAATCACGCGCCAACTTCTGGTATGGTCAGGCCTATGGGGAATGGTCTGGAGAACACTTTTCCCGAAGAGAGCATATGGATTCGTTGCTCCTAGACCTGGCGCATCGGCAAACATCCGATGTCTCCGGAATCAACGGTTTTCCCTCAAAAAGCATCAAATTTTCCTTAGCATGCTATGAAAGCTTGATGAACACCGCGACGCCATACGTCAGGCAGCTACCACGTGGGTGAGAAACGGCTGGAATATTTAATTGCAAACCTTCTTTTAACTAGAAAATAATCATTTCGAGTAATCCTGATATTATTTAGTCGAATTCAGAATCTTTGCATAGCGAATTTATATTTTTTTGCAAATATTTCAACCACGTGGTAGCTGCCAGACTGGCGTCGCGGTGTTCATCAAGCTTTCATAGCATGCTAAGGAAAATTTGATGCTGATGCTGATGCTGATGAAAAGCTTAGAAAGCTCCTATTGGAATCCAATGAACCCTGTTAAATAAACTTACGAAAATGAAGTCTACATTTAGGCGATTTTAGGAGCGCACGGGAAACAAATTGATTGTAGCCGGATGAATGTCCTATGTCACAAAAGTTTTTGCATAAACATTGGACAGTTATGCAAAAACGGACAGGGCAAAAGAAACCGAAAAGCTACGATATCTTACATGTTGTAGATCTTACATGTCGGTAGACAAGCTACTAAAAAACAAGAATAAGTCGAGCCACAAAATAGATGCGCCAGCATTCTCGCGCCAGTGTTTGAAGCTCAACTTGACAACTTGTCGACTTGGCGACAAAGCGTCGAAAATCGATGCATTGTGATTTTTTGACGATTTTTCCGATTAAAATGCATACTGAATCGTCATGTTTACGAAGATGGAAATGACGTCCAGCCTTAAAGTAAAACCTATACCTTTCTTTAGTAAGAAAGGCAAAAAGTAAATCGTTCTAAAAATTGATCGGGATTGCCGATAGATATCGAATTTGTTTCAGATGCTCACTCATGGTCTGTACTATGAATGTAGAAAGAAATTTCCGATAAAATCAGAAATGAAAAATGTTGGCGAAGGTCACCAGGTGGGCTTTTACCTTTTTTTAGGGATTTTTTTTCTTATGGTAAGTTAATCAAACGGTTTAACTCCAGAACCATATCATGAATCTGGATGAAAATTTGGGAGGTTGTAGAGCTCGAAAAATACAATTTTTGAGATAAATAAAAGATATGAAAATGAAAAAAATTGACCATATTTTCATTTGAAAACTGTGTATTTTGTTAAAAAGTCTAGCCGCATCCGAAAACAGATGGATATATCGAAATTTGCGCGGCAACTCGCCCAGTTTCAGCACACTAGCTTTCATCTGCATTCAGAAGAATCGAAATCGGATATATGGGAGCTGAGAACGGCGCGACACAAAATTTTGCAAAATTTTACCACATACGAACATCACTCGACCTCCACGGAATTTATTTTCTCAAAATTCGAGGGTTGGAGATAGACGAGTTCTGTCAAGGTGAATCGATAGAGCGTCGAAAATTGATGCAGTGTGATTTTTTGACGATTTTTCCGATTAAAATTCATGCTGAATCGTCAAGTTTACGAAGATGGAAATGACGTCCAGCCTTAAAGTAAAACCTATACCTTTCTTTAGTAAGAAAGGCAAAAATTTCGAAGATTTGTTCGAACGCGAATCAATTCAATACGGAGCGTCGGATCGAGGTGCTGTTTGTTGCGTTGGGTTCGTATAAGTCCAAGGAAGGTGCTTACGACAAAAAGTTACAACTTTGGCCACTCGGGAACCGATTCCGGAAAATCTGCAGATTGTATGGGAAAAGTTACGTAAAATCAAATTTTGATCACAGGAGGCTGAGCAAACAAGCTAAAAACGTCAAGAAACGAAAAATGACAAGACGAAGTTTGTCGGGTTTAGCTTGTATATTATAAATAAGTCATCGTCCGTTACCGTCGATAGAACTATTTTGATCGAACCTCGACCTTGTTTCATAGGTGTATTTTGTTAGAAACGTAGAGGAAACGCCATTCCAAAAAAGCATTTAAACTATAGATCTGGCAACCTTGGAAATTGATGTCAGCAGCAAAGTGCATCTAAACATTTTCTAGGTTAAGTTATATTTGCTAAAACTCACTTGGATATGGGGAAAAGTTCCTAGAAATAAATATCAAAAAGTGAAACAATGAAGTGAAAAGTGTAACCATTTGAAATTCAGATCACTTAAAAGTACTTACAACATCAAATTTGTTCGACCGTAATTGCCAACGTGCCTGAACTAGTTGATACCTTAAGGTGTCCATAATCAAACTCTGGATTCCGCTCTGATATCTGACATAAACGACTTAATCTCAGTTACAGACATCCTTTCTGATGGATATCATAGCCCAAGTCAGTGGTACGTGTCCGTGTGCGTACGTGTGTCTTTTTGATGAAGAAGAGCACACACACACACACACAAAACCTCGCACACTTCCAACCACATCAAGAGCAGCCCCCATTTGTGTGGACGGGGGGGATACAAAAAAAGGCATTCTGCAGAAATAAGAGCATCGAAAATCGATAACTCAACAGCATTTCGAGCCCACCCTGGCATCGGGACCATCCATAGCGAGAGAGTGAGATAGATGGGTATTGAGTGCATATAACCTCAATTCCAGGGGGTGGGTTCCTCATCGAAGAGCGAAAGAGAGAGGCCATCATCCCATGGAACGCAATTTAATTAGCATTCAATCAAGCGCCAGGTCGCCCGTATCAAAAGGCCTCTTGCCGGGCAGCAGGGCCTGGCATTCGTCCTTCGAGATCACCTCTCCCCTTCTAACCCGTCAGCGGTTCCAGTCTATGCGGATGATGGTCATGGGATAGAGGAGGGCGACTGAAATT
Source organism: Culex pipiens pallens (assembly GCF_016801865.2). Taxonomy (NCBI): domain Eukaryota; kingdom Metazoa; phylum Arthropoda; class Insecta; order Diptera; family Culicidae; genus Culex; species Culex pipiens. The sequence goes on along the minus strand of NC_068937.1, from coordinate 99,873,023 downwards.
TGGATAAATGGCACGTAGCTCATCCATCCCGGCCATTGGAGATGCTTTCCGGGTGCAACCGCACTCCGAGCCACTTGAGAACACATGGGTTTGTGCGAAGTGTAATATCCTTCTTCGGAAAGATTTTTTGCAATAATGATTCCAGGGGTAGGAGAGAGGGTACACACTGTGGGAGAAGCTAAACCAAAAAAGTTGCTGTTGCAAATGTTGGTACTGGATAAGTCAAATATTAGGTTAAAAAAAAGTTATAAAAAAACTGCCATCACTTGAGGCGAATCCCAAGCAGGTGGGAAAAACAAAACGGAAGTCATTTCAATAACAAGTCTTGTTGCAACATCTGATTTTGTTATCAGAACATCATGTAATTATAATAAAAAATAATAAGCCAATATTTACTGATTTTATTCAGCACTTGAAAATATGGGTTCAAGGGTCCTGATTGCTCAAAACAGACCCTCTCACTCACTCAAACCCCGATGGTTTGACACCAACTGTTGTCAAACGAACGGGGTCACTTTTTATTTTGACACCTATTTACACGGAGTTCACACACACTACCAAACGTTTGTTTTGATAGTGACAGTTCGTCACTTTTTAGTTTGGCTTTGTCAACCCAACGGGGTACAAACTAAAAAGTGTCAAACGAAAAAGTGACCAACCACCGGGAGTGTATTCCAATCCTACCGTTTGTCACTTCCACACAAATCGCTACTGAATACTCTCCCTTTTGCTCTCCCTCTCACTCCAGTCAGGAAGTACAGCGAACGGCGCAGAGAGGCCGATTGCGCTATGTCGCTCAAAGCTGTCTCAAGCAAGTTTGCGATCGGCATTGTTTTGATCATTAATTGAATTCATTGTCATTGTTATCAACAATATTTTGCAATTTTGTCGATAACACAACATCAAATACACATTTGACAGCCATTTCCACCATGCCAAATACAAATTTACGGCAAACTGTGGTAGTGCAGGCCAAAAGAGGGCCGCGCAGGTATTTTGCTAGATTCTCTCCCCTCTGAGCTTATTCGTTTGTAACTCGGGTATTGTATCTAGCTAGGGGAAATATACCCATTTTAAGCCTAATAAGCGGTCGTGTTTGAATGATGCTGGATAATCTGGAGTTTTCCTTAAAATTTACTAAAACTAAGTACACCAACGAGTAGAGCAACTTTTTGTGAACATTTCTGTATATTTTCACTTTTACTAAAAGTTATTCTATTCCTTTTACAAGCATTTAAAAAATATATTTCCCAAATTTATTCTAATCAGTCGAGAATGCATTGGGCCACGCCCATTTTCCTAATTTCAGCTTAGTTCTTTTTTCTTCCAGCGCTCGTTTGGGTCTGCTTAGTGCTGCCAAAATTGATGAAATTTTAAGCAAACACTCACGAAAGTAGCATTTAAAGAAAAAATTTCCTGGCATCACTGGCTCACTCCAACAGGCGCTGCTGGTGGTGTTGGTGGCCACCCTTTGTTCTTTATTTGCCTTCGCTTCTCGCTCGGTTTTCTTCAGCCTTCGATTGGAATGGGTCGTCTAATGTCAAACGTCAAAAAGAGTTGGCACGTTTGTTTTTTTTATGGCGCTTGCTAATTATTTACATGTTTCGGGATTATTTTTCAAGTGAGTGACTAACTAATGTTCAAAAGAACATGTTGCCGGTAGTTGGAAGCAATTTTATATCTTAAGCGCTTTGAAATCGTTAGCGCAAGTGAAAGATATTGATGGCGACTTTCGTTAAGCAGTTAAGCTCTCATCTTGCGTGTGGATTTGTGTGCCACCAAAATGATGAGAAATGGTCTCGGAAAATAGAAATTATGATCAAAAGTGCATTAAATTTTGGTCTTTTTGGGCAGTAAATGGCATAAATTTGCGTGCTTACTTGAGGCGGTGCTGTTGCTGGTAAGTTTATAGCCTAAATAGTATTTTTGGAGCTTAGGTGTTTGATTAGAAAGGGTATATTTCCCCTAGTGAGTCGCGAGTTCGCTCGCGAATGGTTGCGCGCTCAGATTCGTTCGGCGATGAGTGAGTGATTTCTGATCTTTAAACCGAAAATAAGAACGCTTGATTGGAACCAAGTAAATATTAAATTGTATAATAAGCTAATAATTAGAAAACAATATCAAAATAACAATATTTACTATTGCCAAGTATTCTTAAAAGCTTCAAACTTGGAAATTGACGCAAAAATTTTGCTGTTTTTTGTCTGTTCTAACCAAACCCTCAAAAAACATATTGAAATATTGCAAAGAACCTGATTTAGTTAAATGTCCTAATTCGCCCCATGTGTCCCGATTTACCCCAGATGATGATGCATGTTTCAGCATTAATTCTAATTTACGAAACACTTCTTGCAAAGCAAAAACAATATTCGAACATCCAAATTTCGAACTAGTTTCAGAGCAAATCTTCCAAAAATAAGCCAATTTATTAAAATGTATTTTTGTGGGTATTTGCTCTACGATCAAAAACGACTTTAGTTTGTCTGTACAAAACTATACAGTCCAATCTCGATCATGTAAAGTCCACGCAAAAATTTCACTTTGGGTATTTTGGCTTAAACTTTTTGTGGGGTTCGTCCATTCATGTCTCCATAAAATTTTGGCAGCTGTTTATACAAAAATGGTATTCAAATATTCTGAAATCTTGGGAAGGAAGGGATTTTCTGACTTCTGTGACTTCTGTCTAGTTTATTTATACTTAAAAAGAAAGACTAATTTTTTATAAACTTTTCCACAAAATGTAAATTCTAACAAAAAAATATTCTATTTTTTATGTTTTGCTTGTTATAAATTCATTATTGGTACTTAAAAGTATTATACAGTATTATGCATTATTGAAACAGCTACATTGGGAAAATTCTCTGCAATTCTAATTTTTGAACTTTGCAAATCGGACAAAAAGTTGCTAGGATAATGAATTGCAAAGGGATTTTGCATAAACCCACGTGGTGGCCAGATTTTTTTTTAATTGACACTGACTTGAAACGGTATATTTAATAAAAAAAAATTAGGGTACTGTTCGATGGAAAATTTAATTTTACCCTTAAAAAATACTTTGTAAAATCGTTCAGAGAGCATTTACAATATGTTCTAAAAATCATGAATTTTCACAAAATTCCCAAACAGTTAAATCATCTGGTGGTTCAAAGGTTGCCTTTTTTGGTCCCCTTAAATATACAATAAAAGGTTCGGGATTAATTTTTTTTTGGTCAAAATTAGTTAATTAAAATAATAACTTAATATCTGGTGGACAAGCTAACGGGCCATCCATAAACTACGTGGGCACTTTTTTGGAAATTTTAGACCCCCTTTTCCCCCTCTAATAGACAATTGTCCATGCAAAGTAAATCTTTTTAGTATGAAGCTTGAAAATCGACTTTTTAAGCTTTTCACGAATTTTTAATTTTGGGACCACAAATCTGTACAAAACTGTAAAATTTAAGGAAGAATAATACTTTCATATGGGTCATTCTTCGCCAACTCACCCAAAATCGATTTGCGCTACACTTTGCTCTAAGGGATATTTTTGGTTCCTGGTCACGAATCCGAGATCTATTTTTCGATATTTCGTGACGGTGGGGCGGTACGACCCCATTCTTCTCGATTTTTACTAGGACGCGTTTTTCAATGCTTTCTAGCTTGAAACCGTGAAGAGATAGAAATTTGGTGACAAAACGAATTTGTGTAAAATTGGAAGCCCAATTTGATAGCGTACTCAACATTCCGAAAAAAAAACGTGTTTTTCTTTTAAGAAAAGAAATTGTTTTAAAATCGCTGCCATTTCCCGTCACTCAACTGTCAAAGATCGAGAGACATGTCATTTTATGGGAAATTTATTGTTCTTTTCGAATCTGAAATAGTCCCGATTGGTAATTTTTCTATTTAGAACTTAATGTTTTATTTTAAAATCACGTGTTTTTTTGTGGTTTTGCATGGTAACTTTTTAGAGTGTATCAATGTTATACAAAGTTGTAGATCAGAAAAAAACAAAAATGTTGATGTATAAACATAAGAGTATGCATGTATTCTTCGCGTGTTACCAAAATTTGACGCAAAAGTTTTTAAAGAAGGTAATAATTTTGACCATTTTTTTAAATTCCACTGCAGGTCAAATTTGGAACAAGTCACTTCACTATTCCTTTGCTAACACACCCCACTGTGCGACACTTTACCTAACCGATGGTGAAGATGTGATTGAAATTCGATTATTTGGTTTCCATTGTGAATCTTTTTCGCACAAGCACACAGACACAAGCAGAGTTTTCTGTTCGGAGCATCATTATCACCGTTGGTTGGCCAGGAAGAACCATGGGAACTGATGGGTCTTCCTTTTTGAAGGAAGATGTCAGCTTGATTGAAATTAAATTAAATCTTGTAAACTTTAAATGTTAACAGTTTAATTTGCATAAACATAAAAAGTAATTTTTAAAGAAATCATTTTGAACAATTTTCTCAAAATGAAAAAAAGGTTAAACTAACATAAAAAACATATTTTTTGAAGGAACTTGTAAAAGGTACACCATTTCATCACCCATTTCCATGTATATTTACATGTAATCACGTACAAATCGCTGGGCACGGCTGCAGCAGTGTCACCGACGATGCACACAAATTAGATGGGACATAATTATTGGCATCATCGTCTGACACGAAAGACACTCTCTGAATAGTTAGTTACACCGGCAGCAAGACATTTGATTGTTAGGTTAGAACAATCACAACAGCGAAATCTGTAAAGTTTGAGAACAAATTTTAAATTCTAATTTAAGTATTTTCTGAAAAGTCATTTTGTAAATTTTAAAAATTTTATCAAGCACAGAGATTCCAACCTTTTTATTGAATTCCGCAGCGTAACAAAGCACTTTTCCGTGCAAACATGGTTATCAGCCAAGCCTCCGGTAATGGTGCTGATGACGATGACGTTGATGCCAACGTCGGAAGCCTTTGCACATACACGTTTTCCAAGAGAACTAGAGACAGATGGAGTGGCTTTGGTGTCCTCTTCCTAACGGTCCATCAAGCACTCATCGTATCTTGGAACTTTATCGGCAGGAAGTGCGCCACTGCACTGATGTTGTTCATTTGCAGGAGGATTTCACTTCCTGTTTAGAGCTTCAGGCATGTATGACTGGCAACACTTCCTTGGAATGTTGTGAATGTTGCCAACTGTCAAATTTTTTTTTTAAATTTGGTGCAGAACAAGTCTATTTGTTAAATTTAAAACGTTTCATCTCCAAAATGGCTTCATTTGACCTCCCCTCAGCAAACTTAATTAAAGATTTTAATTTCCCAACAGAGCACACACACATTCACACCACACAAAACGGTTTGACCAGAAATTAAAAACCTACGGCGGTGGAACAAAAGCCAGGACCAACCTTGGTCTGGTCGTGACTTTTCGCCGGTTTGTTGGGACCGGATATAAATTATGCACGGACCAACGCAGAAAAAAAAAGTGCCAACGTATTCACATTCACAATAACGAACCTTTCGCCTCAATTTCACGATCGTCCCGTGCAGAATCATGATTGCACACAGGGTTTCGTTTCCCCTTAACCGTCCTCTCTTTGCCATAGAAACCGGTTCCCCTTAAGCGCTGCCGGGCCGTTTTGCGAGATTTAAACGTGTTACGTGTTAAAATTTAATGAGAGAGTGCGCACTTTTCTGACAAACGCCCCGAAGAGATGTTAGGTTCTGCATGGTGACGGAACGTGTCGTCTGCAACTAAACAAATGAGAAACGTTTTAAAAGGGCGTAACATTACAAAACAATTGCAGTTGTCAAAATTCCGAAGCAACCTTTTCTCAATTTTCTCAAAAACTGTCACTTTCTAGTCAAGATGGCGACAGTAATTGCGAGGGTGGCGACGGGAGATTTGTTTTCCAACGTTCACACACCCCGGATAAACAACAAAAACATCCCCTCGGGACGTGGCAAACAACAACAACAAGAGAAAAAAATAAATGGCAAACGGAAGGCAACATAAATAAAGCAAACAAAAGCGCAACGAAGCAAACGGAACCGTCGAGCTCCGGGGGGGCATTACGGAATTTACCTGCTTTCCCCTCCCCCGGGAGGTGGGTCCTTTTCCGTGCTCCATTGTTTGGGATTGTGAATTTGTTTGTTTGTTTACTGCTTTGTGCGATTGTGTCAAGTGAAAGTGAGAGTGACACATGCGAAGGTGCACCGACATTTACTGAAGGGAATTATTATCTGTTTGTAGTTGGTATTTTCAAAATGATGTTGAACTTTAAAATTATTGTAGTAAATAGCGAATTCTCCCGTACGAATCGAACTGCATTCGATTTAGCGAATCCGCTCTCGCTAACTGACTCGACTGACAGCTGTCAAAAGCACGAAACCACGTGCTCTGAAGTCGTCGAGCAATAGAGGAGAAAACAATTTTGAAATTTTCAAAAAGTGCCCACGTGGTTTATGGATGGACCCTTGTTGGGAAACGCTAAACAACTTTTTCCGGTTAAAAATTTCAAAAACGAAGCCAACAAACAACAAAAGCCATGTTAGCTGTTAAACCACTCAAAAGGCACTCATAAAAAGGAACACTGAGTTCTTTAACCCTCTACAACCTAACCCCGCCTTTAGACGGGCTTCGATCTAAAAAATCGCCAAAAATCAATTTTCCAACCGATTTTTGATCTTTAAAAAGCATTGTAAAGAAGAACTCTTAAAATTTTAGAAAAATTCAGGGTTGGAAGTTTAACTTGTTTTATGTGACTTTGCCAATGTTTTTAAAAATGTTTTTTTTTAGGGGTCAACTTTGGCTGTGTTTTTTAGTAACATTTTCTATATTTTCACGCATTTTTTTTGCAATTTAAATGATGATGGTGCCATTCTATAGCAAAAAATGTGAAAAACAAGCAAAAAATTTAAAGACTGACTGTAAAAACGTGAAAAAAATTAGATAGGCAGAATGTAATTATATTAGGTGGTAGAATAGGCCAAATACTACTAAAAACAAACATAAACCAAACAAGATAAATGCAAATAAAAATACTAAAAATAAAACAAGAAAAACATAAAACAAGAGAAGTAAAGTTTTTCGTAGAACAAAAGTTGCTCAAAATGACCTCCTGAACACGGGGAAAAAAAAATTCGAAAAAAAATTTGGGCAGTAGAGCGTTAAGTTCATTTACTACGTCATGGTTAAAACGTAATCAGCCGTTTGACAACTGATTTTGGCGTTTAAGTGCTTTTTAATTCGAAAACGTTCGAATTAGCAGACATTCAAATTAGCGAATCCATTTTTTAATAAAAACAATTATTGCGAATCAAGCAAAACAATTTAAGTGGGCCAAAGACGAAACGTAAATAAAAAAGTCCATCATTCTCACGTCAATTGATGTTTATACAAGAAATGTCAAGATTTGCTAGAAGTATGCAAAGAAATATTTTTATAAATTAAAACAAGACAAAATTTCTCTCAAAAGAATATGGCAATGGGCACCCCATAAACCAAGTTTAGCACACTTGGAATTTTTTTCAAACTTTTTTCTATAATTTTGAACAAACGCTTATTTAAATTAAAAAAACTATCTTAATCCACCTATGTGGTTGGTGCCTTCCTCACTTTTTACCAACATTTGGAGATATGATGGGTTTGGACACAAATTCCATATATTTCTCAATAAAAAAAACACAAATATCACTTAAGCGGTCATAACTTAAGACAGGGTTGACTCATTGGAAAGACTCATTACTTAACCAAAGATGGGTCGGATGATGGATCCGGACAGGCAACCTTCGGGAAGTCGCGTGTTTCCGCCTTTCTTACAAAGTTTCCTTACAAACTGTGTACAAAGTACACGTACGTGACTGCCGATGGGTTAAAAAAGTACATAAATATCACTTATGTTGTCATATCTCGAGACAGGGTTGCCAGATCTTCAATGTTTTAGACTCGTTGAAAAGGTCTTTTGATAACCTAACCAACGATGGTTCGGATGGTGGATCCGGACATAGTTTACATGCATTTAAGTGAGATCCGGCTTCCAAATAGTACATAAATATCACTTAAGTGGACATATCTCGAGACAGGGTTGCCAGATTTTCAATGTTTTGGACTCGTTGGAAAGATCTTTTGATTACCTATCCAACTATAGGTTGGATGATAGATCCGGATTTAGTTTTCATACAGATAAGTGAGATCCGGCTTCAAAAAAGTGCATAAATATTACTTAAGTGGTCATAACATGAGACAGGGTTGCCAGATCTTCAACGTTTTAGACTTGTTTGAAAGGGTTTTCAATCACCTATCCAGCCATGCACAGTGGGAAAAATCGAGGCAAAAAACGGACTTAATTGATGTCGGTCAATTAGAACTTTGACCCAAAACTTTTATTATGTGAAAAATTCCGAGGAATCGATTGGTGATGGTGAGAACCCGCGGAAATTTGCGTAAGGCCCGGTTAAGGCCGATTTACCCTGTTTGTTTGCTATTTTTATTCGTTTTAATTATGTTGCTGAAATGTTCAATACTTTGACATAACTTTTTCTTAAGTGAAAAATTCCGAGGAATTGATTGGTGATAGTGAGAATCCGCGGAAAATTCCGATGTCCCCTAGTTTTTGATGTTTTTAGTTTTAAATATGTTGCTGAAATGTTCCATGCTTTGCACAACTCTGTCTTATCTAAGTGAAAAATTCCGAGAAATCACTTGGTGATGATGAGGACCCGCAAAATGTACCTGAAACTCATTTCGATGGAGTAGAGAAGAGAGAAGAAAAAGTTATGTCAAAGCATTGAACATTTCAGCAACATATCTAAAACTGATAAAACAGCAAAAAATAGAGTAAATCGGCCTTAAACGGACCTTACGCAAATTTCCGTGGGTTCTCACCATCACTAATCGATTCCTCAGAATTTTTCACATAGGAAAAGTCTTGGTTGAAAGTTCTAATTGAATGGCATCAATTAAGTCCGTTTTTTGCCTCGATTTTTCCCACTGTGCGATGGTTTGGATGATAAATCCGGACATAGTTTTCATATAGATAAGTGAGAACGAAACGAAGTTGACTTTATAGCTGTCGGCCACCATTGCTAGTACCAACCACTAGTGTCTTTCTTTTTGTCTACAAGGACTTCGCCGCCCTGGGCTCCTAAGTGTATGAAAGTATGGCACGGAGCGACGGCGCCGAATACCCATATTTACACAAAGAATTTTAGAGCGCCCGCTGCGGGATTCGAAACAGCGACCTCTGGATTGTGAGTCCAGTGCGCGGTCCGATTGATCCACACGGGCGGGACAAGATAAGATAAGTGAGATCCGGCATCAAAATTTCAGCATCCGGTTCTCAACTCTGACACTTTTTTATACGTAACTTTTGAACTACTTATCGGATCTTCAAACAATTCAATAGCGCAGAATGGGGCACCAAAACAGATCGAATGCAACTTGTTTGACTCATATCGGATCAGCCAGTGCCGAGAAAACTTGGCAAGAATTTTGAGCACCGAGGGGAATACGCACACACATACACACACACACACACACACATACCTTTGTTCAGTTTTCGATAGTGAGTCGATAGATATACATGAATATAGGTCTACGAGCTGTTTTTCAAAAGTTTATTTTTCGAGCAGGATTATAGCCTTACCTCAGTGAGGAAGGCAAAACGTTAAACTTTGAGTGTTTTTTATGTTATGTGTCTTCGGCAAAGTTGTAAGTTATTATTAGGACTTGGGTCTGGACCAGTTGTCACCCCTGATGACGGTACACGGAAAACCAGTAATTTTCAACTCACGAAATTTCGGAAACTGTTGCTCCGATTTTCCACGTGAAAAAAAATCTGATCTTTGCAATAAAAATATTTCAAAAGTTTTATCATTTGTATCTGAACTATGAAATAAGGAAACTAAAAAGTGACGAAACAGCCTACAAATCCTTTAAAAAACGTTACTTAATCCACCTTTAGGTGGTTGGTGCCTTCCTCTCATTTATAGAGTGACTCCAACCCCTCTAAAGTGTCCGCATGATTTATGGATCTCCCCTAACGTGATCCTAATAAAAATAAGTGATGAGTAAAAAAAACAGACCACCTACAGACTTCTTGCCAAGATTATACAGACCCCGCCTTTGAGGAAAATGGCATCCCTCTACACGGCTTTTTTGTGGCGACCAGACCCGACAATTTGAGGTTATGTAAATTCAGACCATTTTTTAAACTGCTTGTAATTTTAGATAGGTAAGTCAGATCTTGAAAATTCTTAATCCACAAGAAAGGTCATTTCAGAACCTTTCTAACAATATAAACTGTGGCAGGTTTCCATGAAAATACCACCCTTTTTTGCAAATTGTGAAATTTATATGCAGCAGTTTTTTAAGCATAACTTTTGATGTGCTTTACTAAATCTTATAAATTTCCAAGACGAATCGAATGAGGCCAATACGGTCAAAATCGGCTCAGTCAGTGGCGAGATATTCCAGTGACATTGATTCGGTACACATGTCTACATACAGCCACACACACAGACATTTGCTCAGCTGGTGATTCTGAGTCGATATGTGTAAACGACGGTAGGTCTAGGAGGTCCAATTAAAAAGTTCATTTTCGAGTGATTTTATAGCCTTTCCTCAGTAATGTGAGGAAGGCAAAACAGTGCTGAAAAATTCTACTTTTTAGTACTTGTAGCCCAAACGTTTAAGCTGCATAAGCGTTTCACAGAAAGTTATATTCAAAAATATTGTTCGAAACTTGATATTTCAGCACTCGTCGTATTTAATCAAATAGAAAAAGAAAAGAAAAACATCGGATCTGAAACAATTGATTTTAAATGAATTTTCCTTGAGAAAATATAAAAAAATCTTCTTTTTATATTTTGAGGAGCCACAATGTTACAATGAATCAAGACAATAGAAAAGATGTTTTAATTTGATTTCCTGCAATTCTTTTTTCACCTTTTTTAAATTTTGAGGAACTGTACTTTAATTCAACATGCAATCCGATTTACTCATTTGTAATAATTACATTTTTAAGGCTCTGGAAGGCATCATTCCCGATCGGCCATTTGGCGGCCATGTTTGTTATAGAAAAACATTCAAATCTTTATTCAGAATGTATCAATCAAAAATTGGTTTTCTTTTTGTTGTTTGTAGAAGCATTTTACATGTCGTGATTTTATTTTCATTTCAATTAACTATTACTGGACCTTGCATTAAAACCATCATTGACAGTAATTGTCCCAAAAGTGAAAGACACCTTCTACGACCTTAAGCAATTTAAATTGATGACTGAGTGAGTAGGTGAGAGGGAGAGTGAGTGAATTGTTGAGTGAGTGAACGAGTAAGTGAGTGAGTTTGTTAGTGTGTGAGTGAGTGAGTGAGTGAGTGAATAAATGATTAAGTGAGTGAGTGTCATTTGAACTTGATGAATTGATAGTGAGTAAGAAAGTTAGTTAATATGAATGATAGAAGAATATGAAAATCTATTCTAGATGTCCTAAGCAATGAGTAGGGTTAGTGAAATTTCACGATTTCGCGGAAGGCGGGAAATCCTTGAAATTTTGGTTTTCCGTGGAATCGCGAGAAATACTATATTCGTCTATCCAATACACTTTTTCAAGTATTGTATTCATTTGGATCAAGTACTTACATTTTAAAATATATATATATATATGAACTGTTATTTAAATATAACTCTTTTCTCAATTGCAAGCTGCTAGATTTCGTCAAATATTCCTATTGAGCATCATTTTTTAAGTTCACTATAACTTTTCAATCTGAAGTAACCTTAACTGTTTTGCCCGAGGTTTCGCCCTATTAAAAAATATTAAGGAAATCATCAGATTTAAAAAAAAAATACAAGAATACATGACTAAAATGAGCAGAGGAATTAATACAAGATTCAGCATTGAAATCACGTTTCAAAATGATAACGGTAATTAAAAGTTGTTTGCTAATTCAAATATAAATTTATTGCAAAAAAATACAATATCTCTATTTTAACATATGACTTTTTACATAATTGTAACATTTTTCACACTCCGTGGAATTTTTGCGAATTTTGTGTTTTAAAATTATGATTTCCTTGAAAATTGCAATTTTGAGTTTGAATGTTAAATTCAGTTATTGCCATCTCCAACCACGTAAAACCAAAGCAATAAAGATAATAGAATATCATTTAACATTCTGTCGAACAACTTGAAGTCAATCAATTTTCAAGTGTCACCCTATTGGTTTGTCCACGCCAGAAACGATAAGGAGCAATTCCAGCCCAAAACAGGAATTTTTCAGGTACCGTAATCTGGGGTGAATCGGGACTACAGTCTGAATAGGGACAGCAGTTTCTAGAGCACCTAAAGCTTTTAAATTTGGAAATGGATGTACACATTTTGTTGACCTGAGTCTGTTCTAACCAAAACCAACCAGAAAAATCAAAATATTGTGCTCCAACATGGTTAAAACTGCTGTCCCAATTCGCCCCATGTGTCCCGATTGACCCCAGTTTACGGTACTTTTTTCTAGACCCTCTCCGATTTCAATGAAACGTTGTAGACATGCTATCCTACGCTTATGTATGCAATTTTTGTGTATATGGAGCCAGTTTCACTCAATAATGACATTTGAGAAGGGCGTTAGTGTTTTAAATATTTTTGTAATACGGAATTTAAATATTTCTGTATCTCCAAGCCGTTGCATCGTATCAAAAAGTGGTCAAAGACAAACTTGTAGGAAATTTGACGGGCTTTCCGAAAAAATACACTGAAAGAAAACACATGCCACTTTTTGGAGATTTTCAAATTTTTAAGTTTATAAGTCCAATTTGAGGTTGAGCCTACGATTTTTCTTTGTTCAAAATTTTTGTGAATATAGCCTAAGATGTTACAAAGGGCTCACGAAAAATGCAGGATGGAGCAACTTACATACAAAAATCATTTACTGAAACTGTTTTTTTTGAAAAGTGCTCTAAACGTCAAAATTTTTAAAAACCGAATACGGGAATCGATTCTCCAGACAATTTAACATAAAAGTCTCCATATTGACCACTGTCTTAAGTCGGTTTTAAAAATAAAAATGTTGAAAGAAAATGGTCTTTTGATGGTTTTTGACAATTTCTTTATGACAGAGTTGATTTTTCAGTCTCGTAAATATTTTAACCGGAAAGCTCGTCCAATTTCCCATAATATTGCCTTTGACCACTTTTCGAAATAACTCGTTTTTTTAATGATTTGAGCTAATTTACAATCCAGGTTACTACCATCCACTGAACTACACTGAAAAAAATATTCAGTTTTCAGTTATGAGCAATTCAATAAGCTTATATCTGTGAGCCCATACTTCCAATTGAAATGTGGTCAAAGACAATCTTATGGGAAATTGGACGAGCTTTCCAGTAGACATATTCACGAGACTGAAAATTCAAGTCTGTCAGATAGAAATTGTCAAATATCATCAAAAAAAAACAAATTTTTCAGCATTTTTATTTTTCAAGCCGCTGTGACTTCACAAGGATTGGACTTAGGAAGGTGGTCAATATGGAATCTTTTATGTAAAATTGTCTGGAGAATCGACTCTCGTATTCGGTTTTTGTAAATTATGACGTTTAGAGCACTTTAAAAAAAAAAAACAGTTTCAGTAAATGATTTTTGTATTTTTTTTATGTGAGTTGCTCCATCCTGCATTTTTCGTGAGTCTTTTTGTAACATCTTAGGCCTATTTTCACAAAAAATTTGAACGACAAAAAAATCGTGGGCTTACCCTCAAATTTGACTTTTAAACTTAAAAATCAAAAAATTGCATAAAAGTGGCGTGTTTTTTTCTTTCAGTGTATTTTTTTCGGAAAGCCCGTCAAATTTCCTACAAGTTTGTCTTTGACCACTTTTTGATACGATGCAACGGCTTGGAGATACAGAAATATTTAAATTCCGAATTACAAAAATATTTAAAACACTAACGCCCTTCTCAAATGTCATTATCGAGTGAAACTGGCTCTATATACACAAAAATGGCTTACATAAGCGTAGGATAACATGTCTACAAAGTTTCATTGAAATCGGAGAGGGTCCGGTACAACCGATTCCCTATTTGACATAGAATTGCTCCAAGAAAAATTCTTTCCAGTTGAATTTTCTTCGTAAGAACACCGAGACAAAAAAAAAGTTCCATCACAATTTTCCATTCTATTTGCATACAACCAATGAGATCAAAATGAGAGAAAAAACACGCCAGCGAAATCTGCCAGAAGAAAATCGTATTTGCGGGGGTGGGGCGGACAACAATTCCTTCCAAAATCCACTTGACGAGCTTGAGCTGGCACGAAACGCTGGAACCACTTTCACTTAGCACATTCTCAAAACGTTGGGTAAATTTATCGAAAAATTATTCATGAACCCGCGTGTTGCAGCAAGCTCTTTTCTCACTTGGCGAATTGATTCAGCTGCGCAAATTTCCACGAGCTGCGCTGTTTTTTTCTTATTATTTTGAAGAAAAAAAAAGGAAATTTTCCCTCCGTGTCGTTGGGGGCGCGTGATCTTTGCACTCATTTTCCGAGAAGGTAATCGTTCAATACATCACGCCAGCCTCCTGCTCTTCCGGAAAACATCTGGAGAAAAGAAACCGGAAAAAAAACTCTCTTTACCAAAGAAATACGACTTTTTACTGGTAAATGATTTTTCTCACAGGGAAAAATAAAAAAAACACTGAAAATTTTAAGAAATTTGTAAAATTGAATCCAATGAAAATAAAAAAAAAACTCAAAATTAATTCCTGCTAGGTGAATCACTCCCACTTTCATTCTTCACATCCTTTTTTGGGTGTCTATTTACCTTTTTTTTCTTCTTCTTCTTCTTTTAGTTGGGTCGGTGTGTGTATAAGTTTGAGTTTGGGATCTCGCCGAAAAGTCAAATTTCCTAGGAAAGGAATTATTTTTATCTACCCCGGCCGGGTCGGAGAGGCAGCAGCAGCAATTCGGAACCCCTCTCCTGCGCCGAAGATCTATTTTGGGGCGGGTACTTATTTTAAATTTGGTGCTAGCTTTCCTTCCTTTTTTGTAAACAGATGGTACTTTTTCGGTGAAAAAAATGGGGGAAAATTTAAATCGATAGCGGTGCTCTCTGTAATTGGCGGAAAACGGATGTGAAATGGGTGACACTTTTGGTCCCGTGGAGGAAAATGATCTCGGAAAATCGCACCTTTGGGGATATTTATCTGATTAACTGTTGATTAGGGTGCTATCATTTGAAGTACAAAAAAGGCTCCGCAAATCTCATGAGTTATCATGAGGCAATCAATTTCAAAGTTGAGATAAATGTCTAGCTATCAAGCGTTTCCATTGAAAAAAGATATTAGAAATCAAAAAAAAGGAAACGCATGGTTGTTCAAAAATTAAGAACACATCTTACTGAGAACTCTTTAATAAAATTTAGGGTTGAAACATTTTGTTCAATTAATCAATTAAGAATGGAAACTTTTCAAACAGTTGATACACTTATACGAAAAAAAACAAAGTCAGAGATTTTCTACTAGAAAAAAGTCACTCAAGTATTTTTAGGGAGATTTTTACGCCAAGTGGCAAAGGATGCTCCTCCAACCCTCTACAGCCCAAATTTTCTTCCAAAAATTTTTATTTTCCCCGTGTTCAGGAGGTCATTTTGAGCCACTTTTGTTCTGCGAAAAACTTTACTTCTCTTGTTTTATGTTTTTCTTGTTTTATTTTCAGTATTTGAATTTGCATTTATCTTGTTTGTTTGGCATAATAGCCAAATTTCCAATTAGGATCGCTGTTAACTGTACTTAAATATTAATGTACATTATACATTCATTGTTACTTATTTTTTTCAGAATTAATACTGATATGCTACAAATCAATATTCATTCTTTGAATGAACTTTATTAAATAAGCATTTTTCGACAGTGTTTTTGCCTTTCTTACAAAAGAAAGGTTTAAGGTTTGCTTTAGGGAAAACTCTTTTCTCAGAAATCTTAAAAAAATCGTGCACGGCGAGGAATCGTCCCAGGAAAAAATACTATTACTAAATTGAAGGTTTAGATGCGCTCTTTCGAATGAATTTTGGCCCGAAACCCGGAACTCAAAGTCTGATTTTTGAGAGCTCTTTTTCTGAAATACTTGAGCGATGTCTGTATCCGCTCCTAAAAATTTGTGTCTTCCATCATTGGAAAACCGCTCGTAAAACCCACAATTTTTATAAGTCAGATTTGTAGCCGTGGGGTCGGAGACGAACATTTTATTTTTCGATTCACAATTTTCGACCAATAAATGTGGTCAAAGCCATTTTTAGATGTATTTTTTGGACAATTTTACAGATAACACTATCAAATTAAAAGAATTCAGTTTCAAACTAAAATCCATTGGAAAACATACGCCATAAACTGCTTCGGCCCATAATTTGAAGCTTTTCCAAAATGTATTTCCAGAGATAAAGCCATATTAGTGTTTTTCGTTTTATTTTTACCCTATTTTTTCCCATTAATTTTTTGGTTTTATACAGAATCATTAGGCTTAGTGATTTTTCACGCTCAAAAATTGCAAATTTCACGGGGCCCTCAATTTCAAACCATCAAATTTCACGGAAATTTCGCGGAACATGAAAAACGTTAAAATAATTCTGAAAATCTTATGTTAAAATTACAGAAACTACTTGTTATGCTTTATTTGATATTATTTTTGAATAAACTAAAAAATATCTTCACTAAATTTTAACGTGACGCAAACATTTTTTTTTTACTAATTTCCAAAAAAGTTTCCACCTGGATTATAAATTTGATTTATATATATATTGAAACGAAATGAAGAGCATATGTGCATTCCCACTTATTAAACTACATTTTTCAAATGTTCGGTTGAAAAGTTTTTGTTTTGTCCAGCCAAAATTATTAAATAATTATTGGCTTGAATTTCCTGCGACATTTTGCCAAGTAGATTTTTTTGCAACTATGTAAAATATCAAAACAAGAACATAAATCAAAAATAAGTGGCATTTATTAAATTTCCACGGGAATTATCTACTTTAATAATCAAATATCGTAAAAATTTAATATGACTAAGAAAAAACTGTTATGCTCTCAAAATGTGATTTCAAAAATCAATAATACTATTCAATTAATCTTGAGTAAACCAAACTGGAATCTGAAAATTTAAGTTTTGGCTGAAAATGTCAAAATTAGTAAAAATATAAACTTTTTGGTAAGAGAATAACTGCAATCAATTTTGATTTATAATATTTTTCATGTTTGTGATAAGTTGATGATTCCGAGAACATGTTTTTAGTAATTTTTGTTAACATCATATAAGTATTCAGCAGCATTCACTTTTCAGTAAATGAGCTTTTCAATTTAATACTATAAATACTATAGAAGTGCGTGGCCGAATGGTTACGCTGTCCGCTTTGTAAGCGGATGATTCTGGGTTCGATTCCCATCTGCTGCAACCTTCCATCGGATGAGGAAGTAAAATGTCGGTCCTGGCCTTGGTTGTTAGGCCGTTAAGTCATTCCAGGTGTAGGAGTCGTCTCCATGCCATAAGTACAAAAAAACACACCAAACCAAGCCTACTCCGGTGGAATCGCTGGCGGCGGTTGGACTCGCAATCCAAAGGTCGTCAGTTCAAACTCTGGGGTCGTTAATGTGGATGGTTTGATTGATAATGAAATTTATTTAATAGGCCTTTATGGATGAAATATTTATTAAATTGTTGTTTCAAAGAATTGATTTTAGAAAATTGAAAATTTCACGGAATTTCACGGAAATCTCAAAATTTCACGAATTTCACGCTGTCCGCGAAATCGTGAAAATTCACTAACCCTAATCATTAAATTTTCCGTACAATTCTCCATACAATTTTAGGGGCTGGTCATACAAAATGGGTATCTTGATGTTTGAAATTTTGTAACTTAAGAAGGGATTTTCTGATCGATTTGGTGTCTTCGGCAAAGTTGTAGGTAGACAAATAGGTGCTCGGATAAAAAATCGGATTTTTGTTCAACTTTTTATTACTTAAAGTTAAGTTACTTAAAGTTAAGTTCTCACAATACGTATTTTTTATATGTCTTAGGGTACTAAAAAATACATCTTTTGAGCCATAGTGCGTGATGGTTAGGGTGCCCAGAAAAAAATGACTCCCTGCTCCACAAGCTGAAAACAGTTTTTTAAGTTATTATAATCATCTGTGCAAATTTTGAGCGAAATTGGGTGAGATTAACCCATTGATACCCGAGACTAAAGTTGGTGAAAAAAATGTTTTTCATACAAAAATGACCTTTTTAAATCGCTAATAACTTTTCAGGGTCGAGTTTTACAGCTTTGGTATGTTCTACAAAGTTATAGAGCATTAAATTTTCAATAAGAATCTCACTTTTGGGAATATTTGGATGGAAGTAGCGCGCCGTGCAGACCAAACCGTAAGAAACTTGGGTTTTCCATACATTTTTTCGATTTTTCCCATACAAACTTCACCTCCGAGTATCAATGGGTAAATAATGACCACCCTAGTGATGGTTTATAATCTGCTTTATAAGATACGCATTTATGAAAAAAAATCGTTTTTGTAAAATATCGAAAACCTGGACAAAAAAAATCAATAAAAATATTTTTTAAGCCAAATTGAATTTACGATCGAAAATAAGTTAGATTTTTTTATCTAGTTTTTGCATTCGCATTTTAAAAATACTTCTTGTTAGAAAAGCACCCACGTATTTTTTTAATAGCAAATAAAATTTATTACAATTCTCTCTGAATCTTTGAAAATCCGGCAATAGTTTCTGAGAAACAGCCTCACAAAGAATTCGAATTGATGAAAATGATTTTTTCAAAGTTCAACCTATTTAGCCTGTAATTTTCAACTCACGAGATTTCGGGACCAATTGGTCCAATTTTCAATGTTAGAAAATTAAACTTTTGCGAAATTTGCTGATCATTTCTACATAAATAATTCAAAAACTCTATAATTTGGTCTAAAGTATGAAATTAGGAAAAAATTGTTGTAGGCCTTGAAATTATTTTTATTGAAAAGATCATAAAAATTCGCAAATTTTGCACCATCAAAATTGCCCTAAGAATGCAAATATATTAAATAAAAAAAAATACCTTTTTAATTGACAATCAAACTTATTTTAATCTTCATAGTTGTTGTCCTGTAAAATTGTGTTGCAAACTATTTCCAAAATCAGTATCAAAACAAATCTCAATAAATTTTTAATTTCCCAGGAAATTGGATGAAAAAGTCCCGTTTCCCGAGATGTTTGTAACCCCGACCCAGTCAACTAAATCGGAATTCTGAAACGGAATTCAATTCGAATCGTTTGAAACGGAAAACGTAAACGATTCGAATTGAATTCCGTTTCAGAGTTTCGATTGAGTTGACTGGCGAGATATCGAACGCTCTAACGGCCCACTTTTCACTGAAATATCCTGGGGTAATACATATTGGTTCTTCTATTCATTATAACATAAAACCTAGATAAAAACTTAAAATGACTCTCATAAACCAAGGAAGTTTATTTATTCTTTTTATAGGTTATTTTTTTTTTTGCATTACAGACACAAAATGGTAATAATTTGTTTGGTAAGATAGTGTAGTTTATTCAAAATTATTTTGTAGAGAAGAAGTATGAATCTAAAAGAAAAATATCCAGTAATTAAAAAATAATAATCAAAGCAAAATATTCTCAACACAGAAATAATAATAACTCATCTCACATCCCCTTAATCACTTGAACTTTTCCACTTATCCCAAAATTAATTGGTGACACCAGCAGCAGCAGCAGCAGTCACAACCAAAAAGCCCCTCTTCACAGCTCATGAAAATTCCGGCACTTTTACAAGGGCCCATCGCTTACCAAGTGAAAACTCTTTTTTTTTGCTGTAGCTGCTGCTGTTGGTTTTTGTTTCCAAACATTCCTGCCATGAACAACCCAAACAGACAACAGTGAATCCCGCCCTCACTTCCACTTCAAAGTGGTGAAAACATTTAACATATTTGGGAGAATGCTTGCTTCTTTCCCCCCTTTCCTCTTGTTCAGTAATTTTCCTCTAACTGGAAAATTCCTCACCAAAAAAAAACTCTTCTCCTAAAAAAGGTTAAAAAGTGTACCTTCGTGACTAACATTCTTTTTTTCCTTCTTTTTTTCTTTCCAGGTGAGCTTCCCATTCTTCTTATTCAGCGTTGTGAGCACCAGTCAATGTAACATTCACACATACACTATCAAGCACACACACACACACACCTACCATCAGCGAAGAATTTTCCGCTTTTCACGAGTGCGCCATTTTCTTCCGGTTTTACTCCTTTTTTTCGCCTCAACACTTTTTCAACCCACCAAAAGTCAACCAAACTAACTAGGCCGAAGATAAGTATAAACCTCTGAAGAAGACAAAAAAAACGCACATTTTTCATGGTCCACCTGGAATTCCCTCCCCGTAACTTTTATATAGGGAAGGATTTATCTGCCCGCGCGCCAAAAGTTGATGACCCCCGTTGGTCGGTGTGCGGTAATAAACCCTGCAAAAAGGCATTTTCCGATTTTTGAGCCCCTTTCGAAATCCCTCGCCGGGAATAAACTGGCACCGCAAAACCAACCCAGCGAGAAGGAATTCGATCCCGTGGACCGGAATTGGCAAAGGGAAGAGGTAGACAAGTTACATAAACAACCTCGGAACTTTAAACCACACACCTCAGAAAAGTTATTGGCCCGATTTGGGAACGGAAATTGACCCTTTTTCTGTCTGTTAGGGGATTGTTATCGGTGATAAATTTTAAAACAAAAGTTTAGGAAGGGAATAGGTATTGCAAAAAAAGTCTTTAAACACAACTCTACAAAAATAAAAACTAAACACAAAAAGACAGAAAAGACAGAAAAGACAGAAAAGACAGAAAAGACAGAAAAGACAGAAAAGACAGAAAAGACAGAAAAGACAGAAAAGACAGAAAAGACAGAAAAGACAGAAAAGACAGAAAAGACAGATAAGACAGAAAAGACAGAAAAGACAGAAAAGACAGAAAAGACAGAAAAGACAGAAAAGACAGAAAAGACAGAAAAGACAGAAAAGACAGAAAAGACAGAAAAGACAGAAAAGACAGAAAAGACAGAAAAGACAGAAAAGACAGAAAAGACAGAAAAGACAAAAAAGACAGAAAAGACAGAAAAGACAGAAAAGACAGAAAAGACAGAAAAGACAGAAAAGACAGAAAAGACAGAAAAGACAGAAAAGACAGAAAAGACAGAAAAGACAGAAAAGACAGAAAAGACAGAAAAGACAGAAAAGACAGAAATAAACAGAAAAGACAGAAAAGACAGAAAAGACAGAAAAGACAGAAAAGACAGAAAAGACAGAAAAGACAGAAAAGACAGAAAAGACAGAAAAGACAGAAAAGACAGAAAAGACAGAAAAGACAGAAAAGACAGAAAAGACAGAAAAGACAGAAAAGACAAAAAGACAAAAAGACAAAAAGACAAAAAGACAAAAAGACAAAAGAACGTTAGGTCTTTTTGGTCAAAAGGACGTTAATTTGGGATCAAACACATTTTCTACCCGACATAAGAGTTTTTTGATGCAATTGTCTTCGATTTAATATCAAAAATGTAAACTCGTCTATGATTTGAGTTAAGTAAAATGATCACAAACTTCCAAAGGTAGTTGCAAGGTAGCGTTACCAGTTTATCTTATCATTTTATTCCCACTTGATTAGTTTGTACCAAGGAAAAACCAAATTGTCTCGTTTAGTCGAAAAACAAATCGCGAAAAAAATGTCAAGTACCCACAACAAAAAAATGCAATCGTAATCCAACACAGACTTTTTTCCATTACAATTTCGAAGAACTTTCATTTCTCCACAAACAAAACGAGAATAGACATCTTCCTCTGTTGTCGCTGGCAAGTCGTCCTGCTCAATTTTGATCAAACGTCTGCAACGATTCAGCCGGTTGAAGATTAGCTTCCCCATGGCTTTCCTGGTTCCCTAATGTTGATTCTAATGCCAACAAGGATTTGCAAAAGGAGGGGGAGGAAAACGCCATAAGATTTTCCACCCCGAAATTGGCTACAAAATTGAAGTTGTCGCAATACTTCTCCATGATGAGAGTGCGTCTTTCATGGACGCTGGCAACACTGCCGTTTAACGGTCCACTCGCGATATTAAGATGGCACTGCAAGCAGACAAGGTGCAAACAAAAATCGTAAAAAGTTTCTCATTTTTGCAAAAAGCAAATCTGCAAGCGTCCTAGAGGGTAGTGAAATGGTAATAATTTTTAAATTATGCCATGAAAAAAAAATTACGTTGCGCAACTGGCAACGGGTTTTTTCGATAAAAAAAAAACCTAGAGAGGAAGAGAAAAATGGAGCATCAAAGACGAGATTGCAGCGAGGAGGTAGTTGGTCGGAACTTTTGCAACCGCAACTTGGTGTGGTGAGATGGTGGTGATGATTACGGGGTGGAAATGAACCGAATCGTTGGGCAAAAGATGCAGTGACAGTTGCCACCATAGACGGAAATTAAAGATGAGGTTTCATTTTGGGTGATTTGTTGGCATCACTGCGTTGAAATTCATCTGGCGCCAACCACAAATGACGTAGCATTTCAAAATAGAGGGTGGCCTAAAGTTGTGTGACAATTCTTACAAAATTATTGATTTTGGTATGAAAAAATGCGAGAGGAGGGCAACGTCATTTGGGGATGGCACATTTAAAGTTCAAGCTGCCAAATTAAAAATTTGAAATTTTGAAATTTCGTAAAACAAGAAGTTTTTAGTTACAAAATTAATGTCAGAAATCTGAGTAACCAGATGAGCTAAACAATCTTCAACAGTGTTCTATGACTGCTTGAAGATATATTTCACACTCATGCTCTGCAGGATTCGTCGCCATTATTGGTAAGCCATGCGGAAGTTGCCCAGTTAGTCAAGTGAAACGGACGATGACGGTTTAATTGTTTGTGGTGCAAGTGTGATTGTATCTTTTTCTTCCAAATGGAAGTGCTGCAAAGCATCGTAAAATGCAGCCAAAACTGACGAATATCATTTAGTTTTGGTCAATTATTCCAATTTATACTCGATACATATAAACCTGTTTTAAAAGAAAATAACTCAAAATAACTAAGAATTCATGAAAAGTGCAGTATTGAGGTTTTGCAGCGCGCCTGTGTTTCAAATGTAGGTGGCGCCAAATTGAGGTTACTTGCCAAAAATCGTATTTCTTTCTGCTGGATTCAAGAACAAAATCGCTTATTTCTCATGGTTCCCTGCATCAATCAAAATGAAACTGGTTGCAAAAGACGAGAAAAAATTTTTGCTTTAAAATAATGAACATAAATTTTCGGGCGCGCAAAAATTTGTGACCTTTTTCTTTAAAAAACATGTTTTGGAACACGAAAAAATGAGTTTCCCCGTATATATCAATGAAATAATCAGTTATATAGTTGATAACAGATATGTTAACGTATATTCAACAATTTTTATTGATTTTTGACAGACACTCTTGCCAAATAGTCCAAATTACTATCTTTTTATAAATTTACAGTTTTCTCATAGAAAAATCAAACAAATTTTGGAAAGTTGTACACCAAATTGTTGGAAATAATTTTTCTCATCCGAATCCGGCATAAGTTTTGTAAAAATGTTGATTATTGAGGAAAAAACACATTTTTTCAAAAAATCATAGGTTTAAGCTATTTGTTCATAGGTGGCGACATGTGTCTTTTAGCTTTGCTGCAAATCCTCTATCAATTTTCCAACAGTTAGCAAATCTGTTCAGCTACTCTCCGGTAGGTGGAACCCCAGAACAACTAAGCGGGTTTTGATTCTATTGGTTGTGAAACGGAAGATTCAATGTTTGGTGCGCCATCTTTTTTTCCGTAGACGAACCACATTTCCTAATTTTTTATATTTCGTGTTACAACACTTCAATTTGGATTTATTGCTACTAGAAAAGGGCTAAAAGAAAAATTAAACGAAAGTTGATTATCTAAACTACACTTATTTCTTTTTAGTAAATTGATTTACGTAGACACGTTAATATTATCTTCTAGCCAAAAAAATACATCATCAAAATTCACCCATTTTTTTTAGCTCCACCAAACCAAATAGTCGCAACATTAAAATGATTTAATCCGCTCGTAATCCGAAAAGCATTTTCGGTGTACGACACTGTCACAGACTAAAGCCAGAGTACTTCCCGTCCCCCTCTTCTCAGTTCTGAAACTAACGTCCGGACTTTGACATAATTGCCGACTGTGCATCTCACCCACCCACCCTGCACACCATCAGTGATTATCATAAGCCTTATCGTTTTCCTGTTGCATCCTGCGGCCGCCACCGGATCCCCTCCTCGAATGCAAATGACAGTGATAATGGCGGCGATGTCAGGTTATGTTTCATATTTATTGAAAATGCGTTTCCCGCGAAACCGAGGGGTGCCCCTATTAACACTGTCAGATTGGGATTCATGAAATTTTGTATTTAATTTAATTTAAACTTTCATATAAATTCAAAATTCATACAAAGCATGAGTTTAACAGATTCAAATGGTCGCTAGAAATACTAATTGATGGACCCCTCGCTCCGATTTGCCGGCAAAATGACCAACTGGAAACCCATATTTGCATTCCGGCATGAATGGTGTCACGACCAGACACTTTCAAAGTGTTACACTATTTTGCGGGGCCATTTGGTGTGCCCGAGGGTGCGCCACGCACAGATTATGCACGGAAGTACCACATCTGTTTATCTGTGGTGGGCAAATTTAAACAAATACATCTTTTTGACAAGTTTTTTTAAAATGACTCTGATGATTAGAAGCTTCACCAAGTTTGCTTCCCTCTTTGCGATTGCAGCACCACGTGGAAACTTTTAATCACTATCGCCTAAAACATGGCGTATTTCATATTTAGCTTTTTTTAGCCTAGATTAAGAAACATACATTTTGAGCTAATAAACCGATAAAAGGTTTTTCTCCTAACAGATAGGAGCGCCTCAAAGGAAACTGTCAATCACTATCTTTCAATAGATGGCGTGTCGCGTCTAGACCCTTCTTTTTGTTTTACTCAGCAAGTAGAATGCATTTTGAGCTTCTGAACACATTTTTCTCTTTTTGCATTGCAGCGCCTCGACGAACTGTCAATCGCTATCGCTCAATAGATGGCGTACCGCATTCGTAGCATTTTTTTTACTGTTTTTCGTTGCAAAATCAATACAATTTAAGCATTATAATGCGTTTTCCGTGCACAAAGAGACCAGCCAATTTATATGTGGACAAACGTGCATTAAAATGCACGCACGTGTGCATACGTGTGTTTGCCATTGGTGCAAAGTGCTTTTCTGCACACGACAGCGAAATTTAATTATGGGGTTGTCCATACAGCGAGCTCGTACGAACAGCATCCATACAAATATTGTGTGTGTTTGTAGGTGTGAGTACAAGTTCGCACTTTGCAAGCAAAACCCCATCATTGAGTGTGTGTGTGTCTCTCTGTGTGGGAGGGTTGAATTTATGATGGGATTTAATTCCGTTTGGTTTGACAGAAGGACCCCCTCCCTCCTCCACTCTGGAGGTGATATCAAAATGGCTTAAAGAGCGACTTTCCAGTGCGGACCATTTTTTTCTACCCCGTGACATGATGAATCGTTTTGGGGTTTCGCCATTCAGCAAAAGTTGACTGCCTTTAACGAGGGGTTTGACAGTTGATATAAAGAGTGTATTTTGGGGACAGGGAGCTCTGACAGTTCGGATTGGGTGGCCGGACTTTATGTCCGAATCTCTGCGTCCATTAGTGGCACCTGTGCACGTGGTCGATTCTATTTAATTAACTCCTGGCGACCCGTCCAGAACTCCTAACCTAACCTACAAAAGTTTCACAATTTTAGCAGTCGTTGATTATATTTTCCACCCCCAAACCCATACACTGTGTTCTAATTAGAACCCGTATTTAAGCTCTTGACAATCTCACAAGGGTGGGAACCGAGCAACTTTTTTTGCAGCCAAAAAAATACAAAAAAAAACCTTCATTACCATTTGTTGGTGAAAACGTTGCACGCATCAAGTAGATTAAATTTGGAGGTTGTATCGATTTTTATCGCACCGGACCGCGCGCGATAATTGAATGAAGCCCCTCCCTTCCTTCGGACGGTTGAATTTTCAATTTTGAAAATCCGTTTGTGACAAGTGTGTCCTTGGGTGACATTTGCGGCCTGCAGGTCGGTTGGATTGCCTGCGGTGAAAATATTCAATTTGCCTGAACATTTGGGCCCAATTTAAGGGAAAACACCAGCAAACCAATTATTTTTGGTTTTCCCTCATTTTTTTCAACAAATCGTCGCTTTCGTGCTATTTTGTCGTACTTGCAAATTGATTTCAGAATGCCATTTTATGCCCCTCATAATGCCTCATCTTTTGACCTTCACAGATCCCCGAAATTCTATTTCAATTCTGAGATATTCAATAAAAACCGAAAAAACTCCGTGCATTTTTGTCACTTTTCATATGAAAAAAGTTTCATGTAAATGCGACAAAGGGCAAAGGAATTTCAGGTCGGAACGCGTTTGACACAACTACGAGCGCGACTACCGCAAACAATTCAACCAAACTTCGGGACAATGCACGGAATGGTCAATCAAACAAAACTTGTTTGTTATTGTTTACATTGCGTGGTCTTGTTTTTGTATATTCAAGGTCAAACATTAAAACGCGTTTTTTCTCGAAACGTCAAAAAGAAACGTGCGACAAGTTAGCACGGCAGTGTCGTAATGAGCTGGTTTCGCTACTTGCCACTAGGGGCGCATGGAATGTTTAAGATAATCTCTCTTCAAGGAGCTAGCGCCACTGGTGGTGGGCAGCGAAAACATAATTTCTGTTCAAATATTTTTGTTGCTTACATTTAAGGTATAGAGAATTTGCAGCAAAGCTAAAAGACACATGTCGCCACCTATGAACAAATAGCGTAAACCTATGATTTTTTGAAAAAATGTGTTTTTTCCTTCATAATCATTTTTTTATAAAACTTATGCCGGATTCGGATGAGAAAAATTATTTCCAACAATTTGGTGTATAACTTTCCAATATTTGTTTGATTTTTCTATGAGAAAACTGGAAATTTAGAAAAAGATAGTAATTTGGACTATTTGGCAAGAAAATCTGTCAAAAATCAATGAAAATTGTTGGATATACTTTAACACATCTGTTATCAACTATATAACTGTTTATTTCATTGATATATACGGGAAACTCATTTTTTCGTGTTCCAAAACATGTTTTTTAAAGAAAAAGTTCACAAATTTTTGCGCGCCCAAAAATTGATGTTCATTATTTTAAAGCAAAAATTTTTTTAAAGCAAAAACTTTCCAATATTTGTTTGATTTTTCTATGAGAAAACTGTAAATTTAGAAAAAGATAGTAATTTGGACTATTTGGTAAGAAAGTCTGTCAAAAATCAATAAAAATTGTTGAATATTCGTTAACACATCTGTTATCAACTATATAACTGGTTATTTCATGAATATATACGAGGAAGTTCATTTTTTCGTGTTCAAAAACATGTTTTTGAAAAGAAAAAGTTCACAAATTTTTGCGCGCCCAAAAATTGATGTTCATCATTTTAAAACAAAAAAAAATTTCTCGTCTTTTTCAACCAGTTTCATTAAGATTGATGCAGGGAATCATGAGAAATAATCGATTTTGTTCTTCAATCCGGCAGAAAGGCATACGATTTTAGGCAAGAGACATCATTTTAGCGCCACCTACATTTGAATCACAGTCGCACTGCAAAACCTCAATTATAACAACATTTTTTTAGTTTGTATGGATTGTTTCATGCTATAGTGCGTTCACTTCGCATTAAGAGCAAAAAACTTCAAAATTTTGAAGTTTTTGCACAGTTTTGGCCAATATTCCGGATTTCCTCCGGAACCGGTTACGGGAACCGGCCAATGGGACCAAATCTTGAGTTTTTCTAACAATTTACCGTCGAATGACACCGGAAGCGTCCAAAAAGACCTAATTGATCAGAAGTTACAGAGAAAACAAAATAAAAAATATTTTCCGACGGGGGGTGATTCATATGCAAAACTTCTGCATTGAATATCTCGAGTTAGGATAACAATAAAAATATGCGCCAGGTTGCATTTTGTTCGGGAAGCCGATCCCTAGAGGAGCATTTTTTTTCGTGCTGCCAAAAAATAAAAAAAATATTTTGTTACGCTGTGTTATCTTCAAATAAACTATATGCAAAATTGTAAACATTCAAATTTACAACATATATCATCTTCTCTTCACAACTTTTCACTTCCACCTACCCTTACATCACCTATTACCAGCGAAAGTTCCATTTCCGGGTCCCGTACCACGAACTCAGACACACACTCACTCGCTAGTAACGATTATTACAAAAGTTTTACGTGCCGCCGCGGATCCGCATGTTGCATCCCAACTTTTCCACCTGTATCTACCCCTCCCACGTTTCCCGTTATTCCTTTCTTTCCGGCATCAAATTTGCAATTTATCGCCGTGGAAAACACTATTGTGTAACTCGCCCAAGTTCTCCTCACAGCGAGTGATGCCACCTATCGGCGAGTAGCCGCCGGAGAACTCCCTCGAAACTCAAATCTTCTCGTCATTGACCCGCAATAGTTGGAAATTCTCCCCCCTTTTTACTACTAACTTCTAAACTGCCGGTTAAATTGACACAAAACTTCACAACCCGACCCCCTAGCGGCTAATTCGAGCACGCTCCTCAAAAACTGACTAAACGTGGTCGAGTGAGTCGTCACGTTCTTGTGGGCGGTGGAAAAACTTTCCCCCCACAGTCCATGAAGCTGCAGGCGAGTTCCATTTCCGATGCTGAATGAGATTATTTCCGCTTCTGTGCACACTCCGTGTGGCTGTGTCATTGTGCAGGACCGACTCGAGGGCAGGGGGAAGATTTTCAGAGTTAACCTAACTTTTTTTTTGCGCTCATCATCTGTGTTTTATGATGATGGGTCACATCAGCCGAGGGATGGTTTGTGGGAAAGTTTATTTTTCTCTTTTCCGTTCCGAGATGATTTCAAGGGCGGGTACACCGGGATCAACTCAACACGTGACTTTCGTGCTTATTTGGGGCTGCACTTTGTGCGCGATGTCTGGATCTCCGGTGGGACTTTGTTGAACGTGCTCGCAGGGAATCCGACGTAAGATGGCCGCCAGGGGTGCTGCAGTCACGGTGGAGAAAGAAAATACTTTTGGTTACCAGTTCAATGACAATACATTGGATCTACTTTAAAATTACAGATTGTTTCCAAACAATAAAGCTGTCAAAAAGCTTTCGCTATTTGCCACCAGTGGCGCTAGTGCTACTTGAAGAAAATATCTCAAGTGACTGGTGCGCTCCTTGTGCCAAGTAGCGAAAACAGTTCGTTGTAATTTGAGAGAGGGCAAAACTGCTTGAAATTTAAGAATTTTTATTCACAATTCGCGATTAAAAGCTCAATAATTCCGACAGATGGCGCAAAGCATCGAAGAATGACGATTCAAATTTCGCTGTTCGGTTACATAGGAATGCAAACTTAAAATTTAATGTACAGCTCTTAGAACAACTTTTGAGAAAAATTCAAGTAGTACGAGTGTAATCTTTTTGCCCTCTATAAATTAATACAATAAAAAAGATTTTGAAAAAAAATAATAAGCATAAGCATAAGCATAGGTGCCCACCCGCAGTTGCTACTCCGTTATTGACCAGGACCTCCAGAAGTTACATCCACGAGCCGTGGAAGATGAGTGGGTGCTATCTTTCCTCGCTTCGCAACTTCTCAAAGGCCCCTATCATGCTGATCAATACGAGCGCCGGCCAACGACCAGTTGGTAGGGTCACGGGGAAGTGGATGGGAATGTTAGTCCGATACTTGAGTGATAGAGACCGCTCCAATCGACTGCTTCTCACGACAAAGTATCACATGAGTTGTTGAGGGGGTGTTAGTAGATGGGTATGAGGTCAGGATTCACGAGTGGCAGTGATGTGACCATGAGCATTTTGTTTATCGGTTGAAAATTTTAAATCTTAGGCAGCCGACTGCGGAAAGATAGATAATTGATTATTTAAAAGGTGTTTTGATCAAACGCGTGCCAACCGAGCAGTAGTGCTATGGGCTGGACTTATCAGTATATTTTTACTGTTTTTACAATTTAGATAACGCGAGCAAATTTCAAAAATAGTAAATAAATGACGCTTTACTCTTCATAAAATCGATAGTTTGATGAGTTAATACTAAAACTGAAAGTTGGAATAATTTTTTACGATCATTTACGACGAAAATTATCGCGAAAAAACCGGACTGTGCGTCCCCAGAAGCACTGCACTTATGAAGGCATTATTCAATTATTATGACCAATCACCCCATGCACACAAACAGCGACACAAAAGAGACGAAAGTTATCGAGAAAAAAACAGGACTACGCGTCCCCAGAAGCACTGCACTTATGAAGGCATTATTCAATTATTATGACCAATCACTCCATGCACACAAACAGCGACACAAAAGAGACGAAAATTATCGAGAAAAAACAGGACTACGCGTCCCCAGAAGCACTGCACTTCAAAAGATTTTGAAAAAAAAATAATATTGAAAAAAAAATATT
This sequence comes from Culex pipiens pallens, assembly GCF_016801865.2. Classification (NCBI taxonomy): domain Eukaryota; kingdom Metazoa; phylum Arthropoda; class Insecta; order Diptera; family Culicidae; genus Culex; species Culex pipiens. The sequence continues at coordinate 99,842,452 of NC_068937.1, read as the reverse complement.
GTGTAAAATGATAGAGCATCAAAAGTTAACACAGGATCACCTCGAATTTTCGCTCAAAAGTTGTTTTGAACGCTGGAATTTAACAAAACAGAATTCGCATACATAACCTTAAAGGGCGAAAATTTCAATCGACATACTTCGCTCTGTTCTGCTACTCAACACTAGGTGTCGCATGCCGTTTAGCTTATGAATGCCAATAGAGAATTTGCAGTAAAGCTAAAAGACACATGTCGCCACCTATGAACAAATAGCGTAAACCTATGATTTTTTTTAAATGTGGTTTTTCCTTCATAATCATTATTTAAAAAAAAACTTATGCCGGATTATTTCCATTTGATGATTTTTTCGGATTGAAGAACAAAATCGATTATTTCTCATGATTCCCTGCATTAATCTTAATGAAACTGGTTGCAAAAGACGAGAAACATTTTTTGATTTAAAAAAATGAACATAAATTTTTGGGCGCTCAAAAATTTGTGAACTTTTTATTTAAAAACATGTTTTGTAACACGAAAAAATTAGTTTCCCCGTATATATCATGAAATAAACAGTTATATAGTTGATAACACATGTGTTAACGTATATTCAACATTTTTTATTGATTCAATTTACAGTTTTCTCTTAGAAAAATCAAACAAATATTGGAATGTTGTTGAAAATAATTTTTCTCATCTGAATCCTGCATTAGTTTTATAAAAATATTGATTATGAAGGAAAAAGCACATTTTTTCCAAAAAGTCATAGGTTTACGCTATTTGTTCATAGGTCTTTAAGCTTTGCTGCAAATCCTCATTGTTAAATTACATTACATTGGATTCACTTTAAAATAACAAAATGTTTTCGATGCGAATCATCCAAGCTGTCATAAAGCTTTCGCTTTATGCCACAAGTGGCGCTAGTGCTATTTAAAGAAAGAATCTTATGTGACGTGAACGCCCTTGGTGACAAGTAGCGAAAAAAAAACAAATCTCGCACGATTCCCACAGGCTTAAGTCATTGTACCAAAAAAAATCACCCCCACTCCATTCGCTTGCGTCAAAAACTGAAACCCAACTAATTGTTTTTCGAAATTCTCTTCTCTTTTTCTTCTCTTTTCCACATCTCAACTTTTGAACCTCGCAAACCCCACACCAAAATCTTCGTGCACGCTAAATTGAACATACCGACTACCGAACAAAAAAAATGCCTCAATACTACTACACCACCTTCTACTACTACCACCATCAAATACTCTCGAAAAAAAACAAATCTGCAAACAATTGGCAAAATGCAGTGACCGCCGAGCTTGTAGACGCTTCGGCCGGGGTCGTCGCTAGTGCGTACACGGATTCGCGGTCTCGTATCTCGATAGTGCAGTATTTGGAACCCCTGTCCAGACCTACCAAGGCACCAAGTATGTTGAACGCAGTACTCACTTTACCTCATTTTTCTAAATTTTTAAAGCTGTCCCAAAAAATCATCCCCACCTTCTGTCGTAACTAAACTGTACCTTACTCTATGTCTACCTATTCTCATCATGCACGCTGATTTAGAACAACTCATCTCACCTTCAACTAAAACTACCCAGAATTCGTCTAAAGCCACCGTACTCACAAATTTGTCTTTGAGGCATCTGGCAGATATTGGGTAAATTTAACTCATGGTCCATTGAATTCTGAGTAAATTTTACCCAAATCTGACACTTGGCCCGAGGCTTTTTCTGAAACATTTCGGTGTATTGACGAACTCTGGGTGATTTTAGATGTTCGTGTATGATTTCGTCAAAATTTAAACTACCCGACTTGGGTCAATTATGAATTATTTAAATCAAAATGTTAGATTTCGAGTACATTTTACGAAAAAAATTAAGTAAATTTTAATTCAACGTTCATCAAATTATGAAAAGGTTAAATTTTGACGGAATTGTTGTTTTAAATTATCGTGTACTCTCACCAATACACTCACACTCTCATCACAGTACTTTGAACTTGTATTAGTGCCATCCTCAAAAATAAAAATACCATCAAAATATCAAAATAATTAAAATTGTCGTACCTTACTAATCGTGTAACGAAGTTGCGTAACTTTGAAAGTATATACTACTTGGTCGCCACTGTAGAACAACAGCACTTTGTTTTCAATTGGGTTTTCCGGTGACAGCTGGGTCCTCTCACAGCGAGATTTCAGTGTTGCCAAAAACTCCCTACACTACCACCTCCACCAGTTGAATTAGTTTCGATGTTTGACGTAAGCGCCGCTAAAGTCACTTTTAGACACTTAGAAAAAAAATAATTCACATGAACACACATTTGCTGAAAATTGTTGTTTAAAAACATTTTTTTTGTTTACATTAGAGCCATTATTGAAAAACTAAAATAAAATTCTAGATAGTTGCTTTTAGTAGATTTGCTTTTAGAAAAAAAAAATATATCGGAAACGCTTCCAAATTGACAACTAAAATCACCTAAATTTACAAAAAAAAATCCGAAATTACAATCACACTCACAAATCACAACTCTAAAGTAGCACCGTTATTGCATGATATTCGTTTTGTTGAAAGAGAAACATATTAACAAAAATTGCCAGCGCTCTAAATCGGAACCGCCCCTGTGTACGATTTTCATCCATCATCTCGCGCTCGTCCAATTATAACTTTCCAGGCCAGAGGGTTGCTCCTGAAAAACCAAACCCGAAACTTGCGCCCATTAAAACGGAAATGGCCACCACCATCATTTGAATTGAACGAATGCGTAACAGATGCCAGCGGGGTTTGAATAACAAGGAGAATGGGAAGCAATATTATTCTAAACTATGTGTTTAGGGTTGTCTTAAACGGTGTGGAGACAGGGGCCTGTGATAATTCAATGTACTAAAGACGGTTTGCAGTTTCAACCTCGACTGACTTTATTTCAAATTTCTTACAGTGTTAGGAACGCGACCGGTCATAGCCCTCTGGTTGTTTGACCGGTCTATTAGCCTAAGCATAGAGATAAGACTAATGCACTCTCTCTTATTTGGAGGTGCAACGAACCTTCTTCAGATAAGGTCTCGGAACAAACTTTACATTATGCATTCCACAGGTTTATGACCTTGTGGAATGTTCCGATCAAACAATTAGATGAAGGTTCCAGAACCTGTATGGTTCAAGAACCTCTGAGTGGTCTTATCGCCACAACGGTAATGGATTTTGCCTAATTTTATCTGATTTCGAAACTTGTAATGAAGACATAAATTTAACTTTTTACAGCCAATCATGATCTATCCTAAATTGTACGTCACCGAACAATATGTTAGTTCAAATTTCATTTCGTTTTGAAAGCCCTTCCCCCCAACTTCTCAAAGGCCCCTATCATGCTGATCAATACCGGCGCCGGCCACGACCAGTGGTAGGGTCCCGGGGAAGTGGATGGGAATGTTAGTCCGTTACTTGAGTGATAGAGACCGCCCAATCGACTGCATCTCCGACAAAGTATCACATGAGTTTTTAGGGGGTTAGTACATGGGCATGCGGTCAGGATTCACGAGTGGCAGTGATGTGACCATGAGCATTTTGTTTATCGGTTGAAAATTTTAAATCTTAGGCAGCCGCCTGCGGAAAGATAAATAATTGATTATTTAAAAAGTGTTTTAATCGAACGCGTGCCAACCGAGCAGTAGTGCTATGGGCTGGACTAATCATTGTAATACTAAAACTGCCAGTTGGAATAAATTATTACGATCAAAGAATTTAAACAAAAAGAAACAGGACACCACGTAATCGATTGTAATGAAATTAAAACAATAACTTAAACGAACTAAACCTGCGGCGTGCCTTGCAATCAACGACGATAAAAGCAGGACTTATTCAATTTTTTTGAATAAGTTTTCAATTCAATTCAATTCAATTCGGTTTTATTGGTGAATTATCAATATACAATAAGTTCTTTTGGAATACATAACAGAGTTTTGGAGTTCCTTTCAGCTGTGTGTTACATCATAATCCATTTTGGAACAATTGTTGCTTGTAGTTAAGGGGTTATCGAAAGTAAGAAAAAGATAAGAAAAAACTTACTAAAAAAGCAGGACTTATGAAAAATAAAATATCAAATAAAAGGCTCCGAAAAACACGTTGCAGAGTAACCACGAGGTCCCGCTACTCACAATCGAATCAACAAATTAAAAAACGCGCGCTAATGGTCTGTCCTAAATGGCAGCGTGTCTTTCCATAAACGATCCTATAGAAATGAGTTTTTCACCGTGAAAATTTAACACATTATTTGAAAAATAATTGCACAATTTACCCGACGCCGTACCTTCTGATCAACGGTGATATAGGAAGAGCTTTTAAAATCACAAAACAATTAATGTAATCTTAATTAAAGCACAAAAAACACCACTCACTGAAAAAAATGACGCTCGAAACACGAATAATCAAGGCGTGCGTGCTGTTTAACCACCCAAAATTGACTCCTTGATAAACATAATTTAAAGTATTTAATAAATACTCGTTTGTTTAACATTAATTTGTTTTAGAGATTTTTTTCCAACGTGCTATTTAAAGTTACTTTCAGTTAAATTCCCATATTACGTTTTTTCTTCAGATTAATAAATTTTAAAGAATGTGTGTGAGTTGTCTGCAACATTTAAAAAAAAAATTAAAAATATAACAGGAACAGAAAACATTTTCCATCCGACTTAGTTTGATGAAAATTACAATTTTATTGTTTTTTTAGCACGCTAGCCATTTTTGCGATTAAATACAACTTCTTGCATGATTTTCCATGGCGTCTGAATCTCAACACTGACACAATACACACTGACTAGTTAAAACATGTTTTAAGTTTTGAACCGTGTGATTTGAATATGTTGTTTTTTGAAAGTGTGATTTGAGAACTACCCGAGCAGACGGAAATAACTTAGGAATAACATTTTTTGATATTTGAAAATACTAGGCCAATAACATTTTATGTTATTTTTAACAAGATTTCGTCGTTATGATTTTTTTGTTACTGGATTGTTATTGTAATAACAGATAAATAACATTTTTAGTTATTCTTCGAACAAATCTTTGTTATTATTTTTTGTTATTTTAACAACTAATTCTAAAGTTGTTGTGGCTTTCAACCAGTATCAGACCAATAACAAATTTTGTTATGATAACATTGACTGTTATTAAACTCTTATGCAAAAAATGATTTTTCAAGAAGATTCCATAAATCTTTCTGTTATTTTAACAGTATTTGTTATTGAAATGACTTGAATTTTGTTATAACCGTCTGCCCGGGTGCGCTCAGGTTAATTTTTGAACGTATAAAAACATTTCAGCAATTATCAGTTCGTTTTTCCATGGAATTTGCTGTTCTCTAAAAATACATATTTTCAAAGGCTGAAGATCAACCATTACGTAAAATCCAAAAGCAAATCCTATACCTTTCTTTAGTAAGAACGGCAAAAATATAATTATACTGTCCATTTTAAAATGTTTCAACAATCAGTGCTCAAGAAACAAAATCCAAAAAATCAAAAAATGTTTTAATTTCACGAAGTATTTTTAAATTGAAGAATAAAATGCTTATGAATTTCAATAGCTTGAAGTCGATGCACTTTATCAAAATTTTCCAAAAGATTTTTGATTTAATTTTTCAACCATATTTTGAACAAAGAATTATTTTGACAAAAAAAACACTTTCGCCAAAAAAATGTCCCAAAACAGGACATTTTGGGTACTTCAGTTCCTACCAAACTCCCTGTCAACTTAAAATTCATTTCTGAACTCGACAGATTGCTTGCTCTCGTCCTGCCTTTTGTCTGCTACACAAATAACCTTTTATTTTATTTTTTAACTGTATTTCCTCAAAACTGCCTTAAAAACACCCCCGCTTTGGATAATCGAATCAGGAAAAAAACATTCTTCGTTGTTGAGCTTAACAACACTACCCAAAACTAGTCTTAAGTGATGATTGTGATTTTTAAATCCAAGATGGCTGCCAAAATGGCGGTGATGAAATAATGAAAAAATGACTTTGTTTTGCCAACAGGCTCGATCATCTACTCGAGTTTTACTAAAATGGGGTCACAGAAGTCGCGTTTGGTTAAAAGGTTAAACAAATGTTTTTCATGAATCGATTGTCCGAAGTCCCGTAAAAACCTTCGGGTAGTCGAGTCTCGACAGTACTACAAAACAAAACAAAAACATATTTTGGAAACTAATGATTGTTAAAAACTACTGCCCCTGTTCGCATAAATGTCCCATATGCATTTTTTGCATGTTGACAAAAATATTTGTCATGCATTTCAAATATACAATCATTTCACTGAAAATTCATTCAACATTCATTGACATGGGGAAACCATGGCCTTTAGTTTAATTATACAAAAATATAACAATACAAAGTCGAAAACGTTGAAAACATCAAAAATATGGGCTACAATCATTTGGAAATGTCATGTTTGAAATAAGCCTGTTTAAGAATTCTTTGAACTTATTATTTCATCTAGTTGCATGGTAAAACAGTCAAAACATATTTTTTGCAATTTAAAAATAATCGTTCAAAAAATAAAAGTAGCTCCAATTGGCTCAAATTTACTTTTTTTTCAATTGGACAGTAAACGTTAAAAAAACTAGGCTTCATCCATAAAGTGTGTAAGCCAACATTTTAGAGTGTGACATCCCGAGCAGACGGAAATAACTTGAGAATAACATTTTTTGATATTTGAAAATACTTGGCCAATAACATTTTATGTTATTTATAACAAGATTTTTTATTCGCCGTTATGATTTTTTTGCTATTGGATTGTTATTGTAATAACAGACTTATAACATTTAAAGTTATTCTTCGAACAAATCTTTGTTATTATTTTTTTATTTTAACAACTAATCCGATCATCCCATTCCATAACATTTGGAGATATTCTTCCATAACAGAAAATGTTATTCCCAAGTTGTCTGGGCTTGCAACAAATATCAGAACAATAACAAATTTTGTTATGATAACATAAACTGTTATTAAACTCTTATGCAAAAATAGATTTTGCAAGAAAATTCCATAACAATTTTTGTTATTTTAACAGTATTTGTTATTGAAATGGCATGAATGTTGTTATTACCGTCTGGCCGGGATACTTTAAGGATGTCACCCTAGTTGCTCTAAACTTGTATTATCCTTTCCATTTATTGGTAAGGACAGTAACTTTTGAGCTGACGTGAAATTCCACTGCAAAAAGTAAACGAGCATGCGTCTCCATCAAAACATATGCAGCTCTTTATTTGCAATGGAGACGCGTGGTAAGGGAAATTCATCCATTTTAATCAGTCTGAGCCGTTCGACAAATTTCATCACTTTTGCAGTTTTCCGCTATTAAATCAACATTTTCAGATGCATCAACAATGGAGAGTTGCTTGCAAACTTTTATTTGAGCTATCTGTTACTTTGGAACAGTCAAAAACACTTTATGAAAGCTGTAATTCATGATCAAAGTGCTGATAAGCCGATAATAGAAGTAGGCTGAAAAAGGGTTTGCTTCCCCTACGATGAGCAAAACTTATAATAGCACGAAAACAGTGAAATCAAGAAGAGTGGTTACAAATGAATTTAATTTACTTTTGGCCTGGTTGAATGCTAGGATGATTCACTTTTAGGCTAATTAAAATATAACTTTTAAGAAATGGTACAGATGGAAAAATTAGGCGGAATTTAGAAATCTAGAAAAGCTGTAATTGAAGCTTTGACCATAACAATCCAAGTCAAAATTGCCCAAAAACAAACCTTCAAAAATCTAATTTTGAAATTTAGCTTCAAGTTTTAGCAATAGTAATAGTAATGTTCGTAGCACTTTTAGAGATCTGAAAAAATAATTTTAGGTTATGAAAAAAAAATTGGAAAAAAATATTATGCCCAGTAATAAAATGGTAAAACTACATATGTGGATATTGACAGATTTTGTGTCACAAAAAAAATCTGTAAATATTTGTAAAATCTGTACTTGTGTGATTTTACTTTTTTAACATAAATTGAGGTAAAATTAAATCTATTTTTTTATTCAGCCCACAGCAAAAATTCAATGGTAAAATCGCATGCAAAAGCATGCACATCACCTTTGTGAGCAAATGCATGTAATATTGTATGAGAAAACGTGTACACAAAAAGCATGTACCAAAGAAAAAAAAAAGCGGTCTGTTCACCCCAAAAATAAAATCGAACCGGCTAGAGTCATATTAGGATTACCAAATCCGCGCCCCAACCCTCTCGGCTATCTCGCCGCTTTGTTTTTAGTTGGATCTTCACCGTTGTAGCTGTAGGTTCCCCATACATCGTATGCAGTGAACACAGTATACGACGTACAGAAAACCTACTCTTACATTGGCATTGATCTGACTATTTTCACAGCGGCGAGATAGCCGAGTGGGCTGGGGCGCGGACTTGGTAATCTAAATATGACTCTCGCCGAATTGATGTTGTTTTTGGGGTGAGCAGACCTGATTTTTTTTTTCTTCGGTACATGCTTTTTGTGTACACGTTTTCTCATACAATATTACATGCTTTTGTTCACAAAGGTGATGTGCATGCTTTTGCATGCGATTTTACCCAGTTTTTTTGCTGTGCATCAATGTTTTCAATCTCGCAAAATTCATTATTTTCTATTATGCACACTTGATTTTTTAAACGATTTCGGTAAAGTTTACCGAATTTTCAACTGCTAAACAGTTCGGTAAACTGCAAATTACCGAATTCTGTAAAAACTTATCGAAATTCGATAATGAAGATTATTATTGTTCATCGTACAACCGAAATTAAGCATAAGCATAAGCATAAGCATAGGTGCCCACCCGCAGTTGCTACTCCGTTATTGACCAGGACCTCCAGAAGTTACATCCACGAGCCGTGGAAGATAAGTGGGTGCTATCTTTCCTCGCTTCGCAACTTCTCAAAGGCCCCTATCATGCTGATCAATACCGGCGCCGGCCACGACCAGTGGTAGAGTCACGGGGAAGTGGATGGGAATGTTAGTCCGATACTTGAGTGATAGAGACCGCCCAATCGACTGCTTCTCCGACAAAGTATCACATGAGTTTTGAGGGGGTTAGTAGATGGGTATGAGGTCAGGATTCACGAGTGGCAGTGATGTGACCATGAGCATTTTGTTTATCGGTTGAAATTTTAAATCTTAGGCAGCCGGCTGCGGAAAGATAAATAATTGATTATTTAAAAAGTTTGTTTTAATCGAACGCGTGCCAACCGAGCGGTAGTGCTATGGGCTGGACTTATCAGTATATTTTTACTGTTGGTACAATTAAGATAACGCGAGCAAATGTCAAAAATAGTAGATGAGTTAATACTAAAGCTGCCAGTTGGAATAAATTATTACGATCAACGAATATAAACGAAAAGAAAACAGGACACCACGTAACCGATTGTAATGAAATTAAAACAATAACTTAAACGAACTTAACCGGCGGCGTGCCTTCCTATCAACGATGATAAAAGAAGGACTTATAAATTTAAAATATAAAAGACTCCAAAAAATACGTTGCATAGTAACCGCGAAGTCCCGCTACTCACAATCGAATCCGAAAGATAGCTATCTAGAATTTTAAATATAGTATTAATTCGACCGCGATCCTCCAGAAATTCTTCGTCGGCGTGCCTTCCGATCAACGGTGATGTAATAAGGGCTTTATTCATTAAAATGATTTTATATCATAAGCCTTAAAACATATTCGTCGGCGTGCCTTCCGATCATCGATGATATAGAAAGGACTTAATCCAGCAATACGACTGCTTGTCTCGAAAAAAAAAAATCGGATCGTTTCTATCGAAAACTATGTAAAGAGAACAAAAATAAACTCATTGGCCAACGAACGCGCGAACTAAAAATAAAGAAAAAAGAAGAAGAAGAAGAAGACCAATCACCCCATGCACACAAACAACGACACAAAAGAGATGAAAACAACACGAATCAGAAGAAATCCAATCACCCCATGTACACAAATAGCGACACAAAAGAGATGGAAAATAACACGAAAAAACAGGACTGCGCGTCCACACAGGCACCGCACTACTGATGCCATTATTTAATTATTATGCCCAATCACCCCATGCACACAAAGAGCGACACAAAAGAGACGAAAATTATCTCGAAGAAACAGGACTGCGCGTCCCAAGAAGCACTGCACTTCTGAAGGCATTATTCAATTATAATGACCAATCACCCCATGCACTCGAACAGCGACATAAAAGAGACGGAAAATAACCCGAAAAAAAAAAAACAGGACTGCGCGTCCACACAGGCACCGCACTACTCACACTCGAACAGCGACATAAAAGAGACGGAAAATAACACGAAAAAACAGGACTGAGCGTCCACACAGGCACCGCACTACTGATGCCATTATATAATTATAATGACCAATCACCCCATGCACTCGAACAGCGACATAAAAGAGACGGAAAATAACACGAAAAAACAGGACTGCGCGTCCACACAGGCACCGCACTACTGATGCCATTATTTAATTATAATGACCAATCACCCCATGCACTCGAACAGCGACATAAAAGAGACGGAAAATAACACGAAAAAACAGGACTGCGCGTCCACACAGGCACCGCACTACTGATGCCATTATTTAATTATAATGACCAATCACCCCATGCACTCGAACAGCGACATAAAAGAGACGGAAAATAACACGAAAAAACAGGACTGAGCGTCCACACAGGCACCGCACTACTGATGCCATTATATAATTATAATGACCAATCACCCCATGCACTCGAACAGCGACATAAAAGAGACGGAAAATAACACGAAAAAACAGGACTGCGCGTCCACACAGGCACCGCACTACTGATGCCATTATTTAATTATAATGACCAATCACCCCATGCACTCGAACAGCGACATAAAAGAGACGGAAAATAACACGAAAAAACAGGACTGCGCGTCCACACAGGCACCGCACTACTGATGCCATTATTTAATTATAATGACCAATCACCCCATGCACTCGAACAGCGACATAAAAGAGACGGAAAATAACACGAAAAAACAGGACTGAGCGTCCACACAGGCACCGCACTACTGATGCCATTATATAATTATAATGACCAATCACCCCATGCACTCGAACAGCGACATAAAAGAGACGGAAAATAACACGAAAAAACAGGACTGCGCGTCCACACAGGCACCGCACTACTGATGCCATTATTTAATTATAATGACCAATCACCCCATGCACTCGAACAGCGACATAAAAGAGACGGAAAATAACACGAAAAAACAGGACTGCGCGTCCACACAGGCACCGCACTACTGATGCCATTATTTAATTATAATGACCAATCACCCCATGCACTCGAACAGCGACATAAAAGAGACGGAAAATAACACGAAAAAACAGGACTGCGCGTCCACACAGGCACCGCACTACTGATGCCATTATTTAATTATAATGACCAATCACCCCATGCACTCGAACAGCGACATAAAAGAGACGGAAAATAACACGAAAAAACAGGACTGAGCGTCCACACAGGCACCGCACTACTGATGCCATTATATAATTATAATGACCAATCACCCCATGCACTCGAACAGCGACATAAAAGAGACGGAAAATAACACGAAAAAACAGGACTGCGCGTCCACACAGGCACCGCACTACTGATGCCATTATTTAATTATAATGACCAATCACCCCATGCACTCGAACAGCGACATAAAAGAGACGGAAAATAACACGAAAAAACAGGACTGCGCGTCCACACAGGCACCGCACTACTGATGCCATTATTTAATTATAATGACCAATCACCCCATGCACTCGAACAGCGACATAAAAGAGACGGAAAATAACACGAAAAAACAGGACTGCGCGTCCACACAGGCACCGCACTACTGATGCCATTATTTAATTATAATGACCAATCACCCCATGCACTCGAACAGCGACATAAAAGAGACGGAAAATAACACGAAAAAACAGGACTGCGCGTCCACACAGGCACCGCACTACTGATGCCATTATTTAATTATAATGACCAATCACCCCATGCACTCGAACAGCGACATAAAAGAGACGGAAAATAACACGAAAAAACAGGACTGCGCGTCCACACAGGCACCGCACTACTGATGCCATTATTTAATTATAATGACCAATCACCCCATGCACTCGAACAGCGACATAAAAGAGACGGAAAATAACACGAAAAAACAGGACTGCGCGTCCACACAGGCACCGCACTACTGATGCCATTATTTAATTATAATGACCAATCACCCCATGCACTCGAACAGCGACATAAAAGAGACGGAAAATAACACGAAAAAACAGGACTGCGCGTCCACACAGGCACCGCACTACTGATGCCATTATTTAATTATAATGACCAATCACCCCATGCACTCGAACAGCGACATAAAAGAGACGGAAAATAACACGAAAAAACAGGACTGCGCGTCCACACAGGCACCGCACTACTGATGCCATTATTTAATTATAATGACCAATCACCCCATGCACTCGAACAGCGACATAAAAGAGACGGAAAATAACACGAAAAAACAGGACTGCGCGTCCACACAGGCACCGCACTACTGATGCCATTATTTAATTATAATGACCAATCACCCCATGCACTCGAACAGCGACATAAAAGAGACGGAAAATAACACGAAAAAACAGGACTGCGCGTCCACACAGGCACCGCACTACTCTGATCATCGTACAACCGAAATTCGGTAAAAAAAATTTTATTTTGACAGATGGTTTTCCGATCAAAACTTTACCGATTTTGTTACTATCGAATTCGGTAAAAAAAAATCTAAGTGTTGTGGATCTTGAAGATTCTCATTTAAAAAATGTTGTCATATTTTTCACCCGTTACATCTAAAGTTCTAGGAAAAATCATGTGAAGGATGAAAAAAATCTGAATTCCTAAAAAAAAATATGCCTTTACAATTTTTAGCTAAACCCTCAGCAAATTTCCGTAATCTTGTCATACGACTCTGTAAGCTCTGTGCATAAACCACGTGGCCTTCAATTTGCAATTTTTCCAACCCGTTACTTTTCGTTATTGTTTCGAGACTTGATCCTCCAAAGGTACGGCTATGCAAATTCAAATGAATTAAGATCAAATCCCATTGACCATTATTGACACTTTTTTCGACGTTATTGTGGGTTATTGTGATATTGATTATACCGAGAGTAGAATGCTCTCGCCCTTCCTTTTTATTCTCTCAGTCCTTTTTTTCTCTAAAATATTTGAAACAAAGAATAACATAATCTAAATTGTGTTTCCATGTTCAATCTTTAATTGAATTTAACATCTGCGAACTAACATGAGCTCAACAAAAAACCTTCAAAAATTCATCAATGTACGAGATCCAATCTGCCAACGTTTGCCTAATCCAACAACATAGTACAAGCACTCGTGACATCAAATTCGTTATCGGGGAGGCCTTCAATATCGATGAACAACTTTTTTCCATTTTCCAACATTTTGACACGTTCATTTCACCCAGTAAAAACAAACCTACGTCCTACGAGCCCTCGGGATCTAACAAAAAAAAACGGCAAAAGCTTAGTCGATGTTCCTCTTTTTGTCGTTTCCATCCGCCTCTAAAACAAGTAAACTTATTTGATTAGTCCACGCGTTTTAGCCGAGTTGTTGCGCGATATCCAAATCGCCACTGTTCTGTTGGTCGTTGTACTTTTTTTTTCCTTTTTTTGCTGACCCACTCTCTGTCCTTTCATCAACATTCTGTGCAATTTCGGTGTGTCGTTGCTTTTTTCTACTCGTTGTTTAGGACTTTTCCGAGCAGTCATCGCAAATAGAGTGCAAACTTTTCAAAAGGGCACATCAGCAAAAAGTAAACTGTGCTTTTTTTGCTGATTCGCTTTATTGAAAAGTTAGCTCCTTGTTGGAATTTGTCCTGGAAATAAACACACATACTACCCAACAACAAAGGGACAACTTTCCAACAGGGTGCCAACTGGGACGTCAAAGAGCTGAAAACTATATTAAAATTAGAAAAATACAACAACAAAAAACTTAATTAACTCTCAACTTCATCGTACACTAACCGAGTTTGTACCTTTTTTCTCCCTCCTTTTTTATTCTTGTTTTTCCACAGAATGTGACCAGACGTTCGTGTCCCGGTCCGGGGGGCCGGCCAACGGAACGTTCAGCGCGCCGCTGCTCACGAACGCGGCGAACCACTCGCGCCAGTGTCTGTACATCTTCCTAGCAGGTCCCGGCCAGCGGGTCGACGTCACCTTCACGTCCTTCAACCTGAGGGGATCACCGCCGGAGTGAGTATAGAGAGAACACCAGTAGAGAGAAGAAAAAAATCCTCGTTTGAATTAAACGGATTATGATGGTCACTGAAGTGGATAACACAATTTTAATTATTCTTTTCACACGCGCTGAAGACTCCAGAGATTTTAAAGGTTTTGAAACAATTTAACATTTTAAAAATTACATCTGCAATTAGTCTTAAAAACGTAACCATACCCGAGCATGGGTAAATAACAAGGGAAATGCGTAATAATACCTTTCTCTGGTATCAATACCAAATTTTGGTATTCCTGGACCCTTTAAAATTTGTCTTAAGGATTATGCAAGAGCAAAATGTGCTATCATACCAATTAAAGGTATTGTTTTGATATTGCAAAATTGCAGAATTTGTCAATGGTCGAACACCACATATTGGTATTCTTTTGGTATTACAGTGTTTTATCAAATTCCTCTGAAACTTTGGGAAAATTTTGACCAATTTTGACAAAAATAATTAATTTTGCGCTAAAATGATGTCTCAAAGCGAATGCTTTCATTGAAAACCGGAAATTTCAAACTTGATTTCAAACATTATTGATATACCCCCTAAAGAAATGACTTGAAATTGTGGAAAATTTTCTAAGTCAGGATGGCACATTTTGGTATTATTTTGGTATTAAAGTGTTTTATCAAATTCCTCTGAAACTATGGGAAAATTTTGACCAATTTTGACAAAATAATTAATTTTGCGCTAAATGATGTCTCAAAGCGAATGCTTTCATTGAAAACCGGAAATTTCAAACTTGATTTTAAAAATTTTTGATATACCCTGAAGAAATGACTTGACATTGTGGAAAAATTTCTAAGTCAGGATGCCACATTTTGGTATTATTTTGGTATTGAAAGGTTTCATCAAATTCCTCTGAAACTATGAAACTATTTTTTTATAAATTTTGATGAGATAATTAATTTTGCGCTAAAATGACTTGAAACCCAAAAATGTTAAAGCTGATTTTAAATTTTTTTTATATACCCACTAAGATTTTTTTTTAAACGTTGAAATTTCTCTAAGTTGGGATAACCAAATACTTTGAAAAACGAGTTAATCGACAGATTATAGAATTTTGGTGAATTTCAATCCAGTTTCATTTTAATAACACTTATTTTTCAATCATGTTATTTTTCAGAATCTTCAAGAACTTCAAGCACAGGCCGTTCATCAATGACAAATGCATTCAATGTGGTGAAGAATATCACTAAGAACAACATGGAATCATCAGGTGAGTAGATTTGGCTGTTGCATATAGATCATTTCCGTTTTTTCACTAACTGCAACTGTTGCACTAAAAATGGTATGAAAATACCAAATTTAGGTATTTCTTGTGCAAATACCAGCGACCAAAATGTGCTCTTGGTTGCCCAGTAATAGATGGTAAAATACCATGAAATCATACCAAAATCATGTATTTGGAAGACCATAGGAATACCAAAATCTGATTTTCCAAGGGCGCGGGAATACCTAAAAATAAAACCATGGCAACCAAGGGCACATTTTGGTCCCTGTTATTTGCCCAAGTAATACCAAAATTTGGTATTCCCGTGTTATTTACCCCTGCTCGGGTACACATTGATTCAATTTTAGCTACTTTGAGATTTTACAAAGCGGATTCGTGTATTCTAATTTCGCTACTTTGAATGTTTACAAATGTTCGAACCTATTTAAACGTATCAAACGTCAAAATCAGTGTTTAAATCCATTGTTCAACGATTTGAAAACACGTGGTTTCGTGCTTTTGACAGCTGATCAATTCTCTGAAAATTCGGGCAATGATTTTTTTTTTGTTTGAAAAAAAAAAAGACAGTTTAACCTTCAAAACGCTTTGGCATGCGTCTTGCACTTTTTAATGGACCAAAGATCAGAATTGAAATTTGTAGATGTTGGTAGGAACTTCTCAGAAAAAATAGTTTTATTCTAACAAAATAACCTACTTTTATTAAATTCGACTTTTCACACAAAAAAATAAATTGCTCAAGATAACCATTTTGGAAAGATTTCTTATTTTTTTATATGTTTAGATGACAAAAAATGTCAACCCTTGAGCTATGGCACAAGCTGGTTAAAATGTTTTGACAGTGTTGTCAATTCGTAAAAAAAAAAACTAATTTGAAATGGTCGAGAATTTCTGCTTTTGAAAATATTTTCATCCGAGAGATCCGAAAATTTCACGATAATTTCACGCTTTGACATTGAAAATCGTCCCGAAGCAAAATTACAGGAAATGTTCTGATCTATTTGAAAAGAAATTGAAATTTATGCAAAGTGATTTTCAATTGCAATTTTGATTGTACTCAGAAAAATAAAGTATTTTTTATATTTTTTCTGCAGTTTTTGAAAATCCAGTTTTTTCGAACATTGGCAACACTGCCAAATGAATTTCGACCTACTTTTACAACAGCTCAAAAATATGCCACTTTTTGACATCTTAAAAGCAAAAGCAAAGCAATCCACTTTAACGACTCCCGGGTCTTTGTGGTCTCTGTTGCAAGTTTCTGCTCATTTCTAGGCGTCCGAAGGTTATGTGTGGTGAGTTACCCAAAACCTCTTTTTAAAAAATGGTTATGTTGTGCAACTCAACATTTTGTGTGAAACTTGAATTAAAAAAATGTGTTTTTTTAAGAGTGTAACTACTTTTTTCAAAACAATAAATTGATTTGAATATTCGTCTTCAAGATACACTTTTTTAATATTTCAGTTACCTTTTTGTATGAAAAGCTGCTGAAATTGTATGCAAAATGTCTTCGCTGGTTATAGAAAAAGTACAGCGAAGTTTCACCCAATTAAAAAACAGATCCCTATAAATTTGCTCATTTTCCAGAGAATTGTTGTTCCATTTAGCAAGTTTGGATTCTTAACATTTAAACAATGAGTTTCAAAATTATTATACAAAATCTAGCATAAAAGTGTATCCTTTCAATGACAATTTTGTTTACAGTGCATTTAAATTTAAATAATTGTATAACAAAAAACATGTAAAATTGGACCAACAATATAAGAAGACCAAACTGTCTTTTAAAAAAAAACAATGTAAAAAATGTTCATTAAAATAACAAATTAAAAACAATTTATTTCAAGAACGATTTAAATTGGAGTTTTTTTTTTGTGCGGTAAGTCACATTTACCTTGTTAGTATCTTTTCAATTTATTGCTAAGGAATTTGATTTGATGTGATAGATCTGTGTAAAATAGTACAGACAAAAATAAAACAATCATGCGTCTCCATCAAACGACAGAATCTTCCTAGTGAACAATGGAGACGCATGGTATCGTGTGTCATATTTGAACATACCCTAAAATATTCAGTTCTATGTCTTTCCCTCGACCATGGCCAAAACTGCAATGTATATTCTCTTTAAATCAACACAAAATAATTCGAAAAATATTGAGTTTATCTCAATAATTTAGAAGCATAGTAAAAAATTAATCAATCGCTTTACATCAATTAGAATGCTGCTTTTATTTTTAGAAATTTATGACCTTCACCTTCAAAATAACCTCCTCAATAAATTATGGGGAAGAAGAAAGGAAGGAAATATCTTAAAAATTCAATTAAACATCACAAAGCAATGTGCTTTAAACGTAGCGTTTTTAAAATTCCAAGTTTTAATTTGAAGAAGCAATGTTTAATTTTTTTCTAATTTAATTATTTAAAATTATAAAAATATGCTTGCAAGGGTCATTTCTACGGTTGTTCCCTTCATGACAGATATTTATATAAGACAGCGTTTCTCAGCCTTTTTTGTTTCCCTTGACTTTTTTTTGTACAATAACCTACACCCAACTTCATTTTGATTTTTTTGGTAACAATGCACAAAATTCAGATTGAAAGTTCGTTGGAAGATTTCTAATCTAATCTAATCTAACAAAAAAAAAATCTTGTGATTAGATTACGCGCCAAGCACAGCAGATTAATTGCAGTACAATCGAGAACACCCGAAAATGTATTACAAAAATCAAAGGGGCCAGCCCTACTGCGTTGTGTTTACCGCAGAGAGGATTCTATGAACGGATCACATTTCACAGAATCTACAGGGGAGGAAGGATGCATGGACATACCGTACCAAACGCTCCGTTTTTAAAGTTCGTTGGAAGCTTTCTGTTTCAAAATAAGAGTAACAAAATCATACAAAAACAATAATTTAGGGACTGCACAATTTATCCAAAAAAAAAACATTACATTAAAAAAATGTTTAAAATATATTATCTTTGACAAAATAAAAACTACATAAAATATGACAAAAACATTGTGAAAGGCTCATGATCAAACAAAATGTAACAAGTTTAGAGTATTATTTATGAAAAAATGTAACCGTCATCAGGGGTGACACTGGGTCTGGTGGCATTCCTTACCGGTTGAGAAACACTGAAAGATTTTGTCGAAATAATGTTATTTATGAGTCTACTAAGAAATTCTGCCTATTATCGACCATCGATTTTTTTTTTTGAATTATTTATTTGTCATTTTGCGTCCTTGTTTAATCCATACTAATTTTAAGCTGGTATCCAAACACCCAAAAAATCTGTATCATGAGAACGCAATTTTTGATCAATTTGGTGTCTTGAGCAAATTTGTAGGTGCTATATTTCCGGTTCTTCGGTAAGGACAATCATGGTTAAAAAAATAGGTGAAAAAATTTATCAACATTTTTTGATTTCAGTTTTTGACTCCTAAAAACTCCATTCGAAAAAAAAAAACATATTTTTTGTTTTAATTTTTGGATGTATTTTAGAGAATCATCAGCAAAAAATCTTTGTTCGTAATATTGAATGTTTGGCCCTTTTGAAATGTTAGTCTTGGTTTAAATATTTTGAAAATAATTTTTCGAAAAGATCGGAAAATTACACGAATGTTTCATATTTTAAAATTGAAAATCGGACAATAAGTTGCTGAGATATCGACATTAGAAAATGGTGTGTTGTTTGGGTGAGACTTAACAAACATCAATTTTCCTGTTTTTAAACCTTTGCATTGCAATATCTCAGCAACTAAAGGTCGTATCAACAAAGTTCAAAAAAGCAAAATATAGAGAATTTTCTCAGCTTTTCAAAAATATTTTTTTCAAAAGTGGGCAAACATGTGCACTAATTTTAAAAAAATGAAAAACTGCGACTATTTTCAAAAAAGTTACCTAAAAACGGATTTAACTTGAAAACGGTGCACTTTATCAAAATTTCGTTCCAGTACTTTTTGATTGCAAATTTGATTTTACATCGAAAAATGAAGTTGAAAAATTTTTGCGACCAATTTTTCGATTTTTTGAAAAAATCAGTATTGATTCAAAAATTCATAAAGATCTCAAAGATTTTTTGCACAACCTGGAAATTTCTGAAAAGTTGGCATTTGATGTCCTCTAAAACATATCAAAAAATAAAAAAAATTAAAAATAGTGTTTTTTTGCAAATCAAGTTTTAGTGACAAAAAGTTAAATAAAAAATCACCAAATTTTTTTACCGTGTATCATTTTTTTCCAGTGTAGTCCGTATCCATACCTACAACTTTGCCGAAGACACCAAATCGATCAAAAAATTCCTTCAAAAGATACAGATTTTTAAATTTTCATACATCATTTTTGTATGGCCAGCTGCCAAATTTGTATGGAAAATTATATGGACAAACTAATGATGCAAAATGGCTTTTTTGGGCATACCGAAGGCACCAAAAAAGTTTCAGTCGGATAAAAAAATACAAAAATTAAAATTTAAGAAAAAAGACTGATTTCGTAGAGAATTGCTCAGGTAATTTAAGGAATAAATTGTTCACTTTCGGGGAATTGAACCCAGTTCTACTCTGCTGAAATTCCCCGGCAAAACTAGCGCACAATTATTTTTTTTTTGCAAAATAACGTTCTTCATTCAAAATTTTACACTTTTTAATGTTCCTCACAATGAGACATGTGTTGCTCGAATTATCTGGTTACCCATGACTGGGTTAAATAAATCACAATGATTGCTAGTGTTTCCAAAACATCGTGGTTCTTTCAAAACAAAATGGTAACGCTGCAAAATATTTCTAGCTCTTTCTCAAAATTTCATTTGTTTATTATCTAAAAACACAAACGAAAATAAAAAAAAAAGTGTTCTTGCGCAAATTCATATTTTTTTGTCAAATAGTGCAATTGGTTTTTTTTATTTCGATGGTATCTTTTTAAAGTGAAACTTGTATAGATAAACCAAACATGCAAAATGATAAATATTTAAAACAACCTATCAGGACGTTTTGAAAATTTAATCTTGGTTTCTTTAATCATAGAGTTGGCCCTCACAAAGTTTTGCAAAAAGAATTAAATTTAAAAAAAATACTTGTGATGATTTTCTGATCAATTAAAACGGCAATTTTAATAATCAATAACACAGTCCAACAAGATTTTGTCTCTGAGACGAGTATATGTGTTCCTAGTAGAATTTTGCCTGCTGAATCCGAATCCGGGTCCAGAATTGCTCCAAATGGTCCCAATTTTGAGATACACCCGTTTGAAATGTTAGTTTAGGCCAAAATTAGCTACTTTGTCGACTATTTTACAAAAGAACTATTGAATAAACAACTAAATCTGATTGTTTCTACGCATATTTATAGCCATTTTAAAATTATATTTTCAGTTGGTTCTCATTCAAGTTTTTCCAACTTGCATGCAAGTCAAATTATGCTGGGATATCAATAATAAAAATCAAAAATGCTTTGCAGAACGTTAAATAAGTTTGTCTCGGTAATCTAATTGATCATATTTCATGTAATTTTGTCTGCTGAATCCATTCCCATCATTAGATTTTTTCAAAAAGGTCAGGTTTTTGAGTAAAAATTGAATTTTCGATGATTTTTTCAAAATAAAATCTATTTTATGCTAAAGTATGACTCAGAGATGACTAAATGTCGATGTCTCGTCAGTCTAATTGATCATTTTTAATGTATTTTTGTCTGCTGAATCCATTCCCATCATTAGATTTTTTCGAAAAGGTCAAGTTTTTGAGTAAAAATAGATTTTTTCAAAATAAAATCTATTTTATGAGCAGTTCTCTTCGAAATCGGCCGATTTCGACCATTTTTATTTGTTGTATTTTTTTATTTGGCTCAAACTTTGTGGGGCCTTCCCTATGACCAAAGAAGCTATTTTGTGCCATTGGTTCACCCATACAAGTCTCCATACAATTTTGGCAGCTGTCCATACAAAAATGGTACGTAAAAATTTAAACAGCTGGAACTTTTGAGTGAATTTTCTGATCAATTTGGCGTCTTCGGCAAAGTTGTAGGTATTCTTGAGGACTATTGAGAAAAAAATAGGTACACGGAAAAATTGCCGAATTTTTTATTAACTTTTTTTTTACAAAAACTCAAATTCCCAAAATACGTATTTTTTGATTTTCGAGAATTTTTGATATTTTTTAGAGGACAAAAAACCCCAACTTTTGAGCCATAGATAAATATGGTCAAAAAATCTGCCGCCAAGTTATGAATTTTTGAAAAAATAGTGATTTTTGGAAAAAATCGAAATTTCATACAAAACGAAATTCGACCTAATTTTTTTATGTTAAATTTGATTTGCAATCGAAAAGTACTTTACAGATTTTTTGATAAAGGGCTCCGTATTCAAGATATAGTCACCCAAAGTTTGATTTTAGCGAAATATTTGCAGTTTTTTGATTTTTAAAAATATTGACCATGAGTGACCTTTTCTAAAAATATCTATTTTTAAAAGATTCTGATCTTTGATTTTCTATAAAATTGTCAAAGAGACATAGAATATTGGACCTCTGGTTGCTGAGATACAGCGGTTTAAACAAAAAGAAAGAGGAAAATTGAGGTTGTCTAAATCTTACCCAAAAACCCCACAATTTTATAATGTCGATATCTCAGCAACTTATGTTCCGATTTTCAATGTTAAAACATAAAACATTCGTAAAAATTCCGATCATTTCAAAAACAAATTATAATTTGTTGATTGATGAGATAAAAATGATTAATATCTGTTAATATCTGTTTGCACTAATGCCAAAATAAGGTCAAATATTTATGAGTTGATAAACTTATTTAGTAGATCCCCATATCTAAAAAAAAGCTTCGAAATTAAATTAGAAATTGTTGATTAGGGAGCCTTCTTTTATTACGTAACGCAGTTGGGGGGAGGGGGGGGGTCGACGGCCGCGTTACGCTCCATACAATTTTTTTAAAAAATGTATGGAAATTTTGTTACGAGGGGGGGGGAGGGGGTCCAAGAATCAAATTTTTTGCGTAACGTAATAAAAGAACGCTCCCTTACAAAAGCATTCAGATTAAATGTTGATGTTTGAATATATGTCTAACTTTGCGTAGCAAACATGACTTGTTAATTTTTTAGACACATTTTTATTTCCAAATAAAAAAAAAAGATATTCAAATAACTCAGAACTTATTGGTTAATGAATTCTGCTTCAACGAAGGTATCCTGCACCTGTTCGCATAGCATGAGACATTCAAATGCAAAAACAGCAGACAGAGAAAACCGCAAGGCAACGTAGTCATTGAACATTTAATATTGTTCACACTGATCAAATTGCATTTTATATTATTTTATTCTCAGGAGTCTTCAGCGTTAAAAACATGGAAAAAAAAATCAAAAATATCACACATTGTAAACAACCGTTGGAATAAACCATATTTATACAAAAATATTCGCCAACGTATTACCGCTTGAAGTTTAGACAGCAAACCGTAGCATTTGAAGAGCAATATATTGTACACAGTAATCGACACACAAGTCACCCTTTTCCCACATCTGAATGATATCAATATTTAACCGTGTTCACAGTGTAAATCACCCAGACAAAAGTAAATAAGAATAAAAAAAACACACTCACTCACATGCCCGAAAGCTCAGCAAAAACCCACCCACAAAACGTGTTGCAGCTTTTTGGGAAAAAAAGTAAAATCAAACAAAACCCCTAAAAAAACCCATATTCAAAGGCCACATATCTAAAAATCCCTGTTTAATCATGTCTCGATGTTTTCACACATCAAACTCACCCCACACACACAATTCACCATCAGTTAGCCCAAGTAGAAAGTTGTTATTACACGTTACAATGCGCAATGTAGCCAGGCAGCTGCTGTGTTCAAGTTGACACGTCAAATCAAAACTCACCAAACAACAGCAACATTAAATGTCATTACACTTTTCGTAAATATCATAAACACAAATGAAGATTAATTGGCAGCACTGCCCTCAGATGACAACATTACACGCTCCAAATAACACATAAATTTGAAGTAATTCATCAAAACCGAACCTACTCCGAAACGAGTAAAGGAGGCAACTGTCAGATTTTGACGAAAGTTGAGCATTAAGCGTGTAAAACGTCATAATCGAGCAGTGCTGCCAGATTCGCTAAACAACCAACGAAAATGAAGAACTAACCAAGTTTGCACCGCTAAACTCCGAAACCGATGTCAAGCTTGCTCGCCGGCAAGTTGTTGACGCGATAAAGTTGATATTTTCCCCCACCCTCCAAAAGCTCTACGAAAGGACAAGGTGTGGAATATTGATTTACACGCACAGCTTCGACAAGTGTGTCAAAAGCTGCGTGGCTTTTTTCCCCACCGGGAAACATTTGGTGAGAGGGAGAGAGAGAGAGGTGGGAGAAGCTTTTGATGGAGGTTTTCTGTGGCAATTTCACGCCTCGGTAGGTGCGGAATAAATTTTTGGAAATTATTATTATTAGCTGTATCAGAAGTAACGCGAGCCTCGGATGCTTGGAAGTTGGAGCAGGATGAGAGAAGCTGGAACAGTGAAAAATATCTCGTTTTACAGAACATTTGGAAATACAACATTAACGCTTGAATGATCTCCCGATAATCTTTAAAGACAAGTAACTGCACTCATCAAAAATTACAAAAAAAATAGAATTTATCTTGGGAGGAATTTTCAAATAAATATCTTGCTTATCAAATTTTACTCAAATTTAGATCAATTTCACTAGAGCCATCTAGTTTTGCACGTACGAAAAGTATGGTAGAGTGCCTGCAAGCAGTTTTAAATAACTGTCAAACGAATTTAGATGGGCTGTTGAGAATTCAAATTCACGTGATGAGTTTCAGATAATTGGGTCCTAGAATGAAGCTTAAATTTGTGATATTATCGTTCACAACGATAAAGCTTATGTCTTTGTACGACCGTAAAGGATTTAAAATGGATTTTTAAATCAATTTAAAAAAATCGACTTCGCGGCCATTCTTGACAGAAAATGTTCTACTTGACAGCTCGTTCCAAGGGGACCACAGTTGATCCATCTAAAAAAAATGTTGTCTTGTCAATTTATTTTTTTTGTATCAAAATGAAAAATAGTGACTAGAAATTGTGTTTTTTACCGTTGTACATAAACATTTACATAGGGCTTTAGGACGCTATTCAAATTGACAGTTATCCCTCTACAACCTAACCCCGCCTTAGACGGGCTTCGATCTAAAAAATCGCAAAAAAAAACAATTTTTCAACCGATTTTTGATCTTTAAAAAGCATTGGAAAGAAGAACTCTTAAAATTTTAGAAAATTTCAGGGTTGGAAGTTTAACTTGTTATATGTGACTTTGCCAATGTTTTTAAAAATGTAATTTTTTTAGGGGTCAACTTTGGCTGTGTTTTTTACTAACATTTCCTATATTTTCTGTAAAAAGAAGTCTGCAGTAATTTTTGTAATGTCCCAGACTTACCTGGGCAGTAGAGGGTTGAATTGAAGATTGATGGAATTGAAAAGAGAATTACGCATGTTTGCGTAATTTTACACTTATTTTTAAACTCCTTTGCTTTGCTCGAAACAAAACTCTTGCTTGATGTATTTTCACTGATTTCCTCGAAACAATATTTTTGTTATTTTTATTATTATTGCCTTTATTTAAAACAAGTCCGATAAGAATTTTGAAAATTTGTATGAGTTTGTACAAATTTTCATGAGAACCTCGCTAAATTCATCTGAAAAAGGAGTAAATAAACGAAACATAGAATGAGTTATTTTGTAAAAACGTGTAAACAGTTTTGGTTTTGAGAAAAAATAGTGATTTTTGTTTAAAGTGTACCGTTTTTCATAGGCTAATTTTAAATACTTAAATACAGTTTTAAATTACAGTAAACTAGCACAGACAATCAGATAAATATCGTTGAACTTCGTAATCACAAATTTATCAATCACTAGAGCCATCTAGTAGTGGAAACGCACACTGCACAAAACATTTGATAGGCAAACGCGTGTAAATAAACTGTGGTGAATTCAGATAAGCCATGGTGAGTTTCATATTCATTAAATTGACCGTTAAGTTGTAAATCGAATGATTATTTTAACTGATTTACTTTTGTTTGTCTATGTTGCGATTTTAAAAATTGGCAAATAATTATTTTAAAATTGTATTTTTTAAATCAAAAAGCATGTAAAAAAATAATTATTTTCAATTATGACTCTTCACAACTTTTTCAAACAGTTAGTAATTTCTAAAAAAATTACATAATTTTTGTAAGAAATCTTTGAACTATGCATGGCTAGGTTTAGGGAATATTTTAAAGTTTTTTTTTTTTAAGTTGAAAAAGAATAAAAAAATTCCATTACTTTTTGCATCTGTGCACCCCGCAAATCGTCGCTAATGTATTCAAATTTCCGGCTCGATGACACGAAATGTGCCGTGAAATTCACTGGTATGGCACACGGCAAATGATGGCCCGTCGAATCGCGATGGACTGAATTTGTCCGTTGGATGTTCTCATCTTTTAAATTGATGGCTTGCCAATCTGATGGTACGTGAAAAATTGCGCTCAACAGGTCTTTAATTTGAGTTAGTTTAAGCCACATGCCTTATCTTATTAACTCAAGTTTGAGTTAAAATTGTGTTTGAATGATCGTTTAAAATTTTATAGCTCTACACGCACATCCAAGCTTACTCAGTTTCATCAAAACCGAGTTTACACAAATGATTTTCGAACGGCCAATCGTCAGATTTTTTTTAAATTTCACTCAGAACTATGTTAGTAAAATTTACTCAGATCTGAGTAAAAATTACCCAAATTTGATGTTTTGCATGATCCTCAATCTATTCGTACTTAATTTTAGATGACAACCGAAGATTGTCAAAAATTCATCACTAGAGCCATCTAGTTGTAAATGTGAGCACCACTCGAAATGTAAGGTACTGTGCGTGAATGCAGTTTGAAGTAACTGTCATAGGCGTGTTAATGAGCTGTGGTGAATTCTAAATTGCCATGGTGAGTTTTTTGACCATTCAAGTTGACCGTTTACTAATGAACTTAGAAAAGATATCTTCATCTGTTCGTCTGTGATTCGAGTTTCTTAAAGTTCAAGAGAAATTTCTGTAACTCAAGCCAGAGAAAACTCCAGGGAAAGCTGTCCATGCAAACCTGAACCTGAAGTCACACAAGTTCAAAAGATAACTGTGGTTCAAAGTGAAAAGCACATCTCAGTGCCAGTACTTTGTTTCCCTTTGGTTGCAAGTGCAAACCGTGGTTAGCTCTGCTCATTTGCTAACAAACCAACTCTCTAAATGACTTTCAAAGGGATTATTAAAATTCTACATTTCACCCGCAAACCCCACCACTACCCAGCAAAAGACTCTCTCTCACCCACACACTCCATCTGTTGGCACAAAACGGAAAGAACTTAAAATACCACAAAGTCGGGCACAACCTACTCTTTCCAGTCACTTTCCAACAACTTTACATTAAGCTCAGAAGTACCCTCACCGGCAGGCATTTAAGCTTTGGTTGATGATAATTGGCCTTAACTTTTTGAGAGAAAGAAAGAAAAAACATACTTCAAATGAAAACCACAGAAACTACGTTCAAATACACCACAATCAAAATTACCACAAAAAATTCAAAGTTCTGAGCCTAACCACGAAAAATATTTTCTGTTTCTTTCCCAACCCACCAAAACCACGAACGCGCGCGTCTTCGTCACTCTGTGTGTGTGTAATGTGTGCACCGCCCACCAAAATTTGAACAAATAAACAATGCAAATAAAAAAAATCAACAAAAAAAATCACCACCGTCACCACTACCACCACAACTTTCACCATACTCACCACCAACCACCAAAACCACCATCATCACAGCGGAGCGGCGGTTGGTGAACTTCCAGCGTAAGTACCCCCTCTCTACCCATTTGCCACCATCTTGCATCTTTCTTCACCTCTCTTGGGGTTTACTTTCTTAGACTTTGGGTGTAGGTTAGGATGAGGGCTAGGAAGAAGAAAAAACTTTTCATGCTTTTAATCTCGCAATTAGCTCATTTCATACTAGAAATTTCACCTCTCAGGCACTATACTACGAAACACACAAACACACGCGCACTAACTCACACTCACTCACGAGCCACACACTTGCATTCATGTAAGCATGCAAAAAAAGATTGTTGTTGCTTGAGCTTTACTTTGCTTTATTCGTGTATTGTTTATCGTTGCTACATATTTTCCATCAAATATTTACCTTTACATTTGAGCAATCAAAACATCTGTCTTGTCACTGATCGTCACTGTAGTACTGACATTCAATGTCAGTCAAGGAGGTATTAGACTACGACAAACAAACAAAGCAAAATATATGCAGGTTGACATTTCTGCCAACAAGCAGAGCAGGCAAACTGTCAAAAAGTGCAAGTTTGTTTGTTTGTTTGTTTGTCATACTTTAATCTAATACCCATAACTGAAAAATATTTTCAGGTATGAACACTTTGGTCCCGAGACCTTCAAATCAGCAAATGCAATCTTCATAGGACCTTTTTAAATATTCAGTTTTTTCAAACCTAAACATTTTTTTTTAGAGCCTCAGTTCTTTGGAAAAGTGGCGCTCTAAAAATAGTTCAGCCGTTCCTGAAGCATGATTTTTTTTAAAGTTGGTTTTGCTTAAATCGTCGAAAAACGTCTTTTTTGGACCACCCTATTTCGGATAGGAACACCCTAATCATTTTGGCCAAGGAACTCCTGTGCCAAATTTGAGCCAAATCGGAGCACTTTTGATTTGAATCCTTCCTGTTTGACGTGGAATCGCTGATATAACACTTTGAATCAAAATTTTGTTTAGGGACCATCCATAAACCACGTAGACACTTAAGGGGAGGGGGGTTGGCGGTTGTCCACGATGGGGAGGGGGGATTAGATTAGCAAAAAAAGTGTCCACGTGGTTTATGGATGGTCCCTTATTAGTCATTTAAAAAAAAAACTCCAGATACATTAATGACGATTGTCCAAATTTCGGTATACAATAATTCAATAACCAAAAATTCATTTCAATATGTGTCAAGCTTTATTTATGACATAAAAATATATTGCTACCCAAATTTCAGGAAAAAAAAGTGCTACAAGAATTTAATTTTGAACAGTGAAATAATTGAAGATTACTAAATATGGCCATAAACGACATATTCAAACAAAGTTCTTTGAGATCTTGAAAGCTATTTATAAAAAGTAATAATATAGTATGTTTAAAAGTATAAGTACTCAAAAAATTTCACAAAATATCGTGTTTTTTAAATATTTTATTTTCTTGCTACTTAAAATGGCTATCAAGCACAACATTTTAAATAGATTTTTACTTACCTAATTGGAGTTTTCATTGAAAAGTACCCATTTTTTTACAATAAAAAATAATTTGAGAAAATATCAAAATTGCATAATTTGCAACTTGGATACGTGAATTTCGGTCTAAATTTATTACTACATCAAAGTTTTGAGTGTAATGTACACACATTTTCACAAAATACTCAAATTATTGTAATTCACAACATGGGTATAAAGCGACGCAAATTTTATATAGATTATCACTAATTAGAGTTTTTAATTAAAATACAAAAAAAAATACCGTATTTTATGAAGATCGTGAAATTTTCATAACTTGCAATAAAAATATCAAACGACGCAAAATTCTGCATAGATTTTTATTACATCAAGGTTTTTGGTAGTGCGTCCATCCCGGGAATTCCCAGGACAAAATTCCCGGGATTTTTCAAAAACCGATAGGAATTGAAAATCAAATTAAACTTTGGTCGGGAAATTTAGATTTGGTTGTGGAAATGGATAAACAGTTGAATAATTAGTAATCGATAAGAATTTATAGCAGTGTAATTTTTTATCAGCATATATTACCATTTTTGACATATAAGAGAAAATTGTTTAATAATTTGATTGGGTATAATATACGTATATTCATGGTTTTAATTAAAAAAAAATATATATCTTATTTAATTATTTTTCATCAAACACCGGCACCTGTGTCAAATCAGCACAAATGTATATCGAACTAAGACAGCTGCTTAAGCCATTTTTTGCATAATGTTTTGATTGATTTCGGTTAAAACATGAGCAGCACAAAATAATTAGTACACCGATTTTCAGATTTATTGCTCTAAAATCTCCTGTACCTATTCAGTCTGTAGTCCAGATTTTTCCCAGTTGGCGGTTGTGATAATTTGTAAAAAAATAATATAAAAACATGAAAGTCTAAACTTACTGATAATTTTACATTAACTTATATTATTTGTTGTCTTATTTTATTTTTTAAACATTTTAAAAGAAATTTTAAGTTGTTTTAGTCAACAAATTAAAAATAAATATCTATAAGAGACTTAGTTAATTTGAATCGGAAATGGATTGGAAATTGTGGTGCATTTAAAATTCAAAGCACAACAACAAAATATTTTAAGCTATCTAAAAACTACTATCCTTGTTTAGATTGAAAATTGCCCGGGATCAAATATAATATAATGAAATATAATTACGTTTCAAAAGTTTCAAAAATTTCCCGGGATCCCGGGAATTCCCGGAATTCAAAAAAATATTTTCCCGTTTTCGCGGGAAATTAAAAAAAATCTCATAATTCCCTTTTTCAAAACAGTAGAATTTTCATAATTCACAATATGAGTATGGGACCATCCATAAACCACGTGGACACTTTAGGGGGGGGGGGTATGGCGATTGTCCACGCTCAATACAAAAACTTTTTTTTGTATGGACATTTGTCCACGAGGGGGGGGGGGGGTTTGAGATTCCCAAAAAAGTGTCCACGTGGTTTGTGGATGGTCCCTATC